>NC_138077.1:133997120-134577120 GCF_964212035.1 Myotis nattereri | reverse complement strand
CCTTGTGCTCTGCCTACTGCCCCAAGTTCCTTATCTTATCGCTCAGCCCCATAGCCTTTCCCACACCACCTACATGGCCAGCCTCAGCCACTCGGGGCTCCCAGCATTTAGCAGGGATTTCACCAGCAAAGGGAACAACTCTGCCTGGAGGCTGATTTGTTACTGAAGAAAGGTGAAGAAAGTTCTGAAGAACAGTTCAATTTGGGAAGGAAAAGCTGCTCTGGTCACGCTTGTGGCCAAGTCTCTTGCGAGTGTTTTGGTTCTCTTGGTAGACTGCTCCTGCTACTGTTTATCCAGCACGGGAAGGGCTTTGAATAGATGTCTTGGCTGACACGGATCCCTTCGCTTTGTGAATAGGGCAATTACTAAACAATGAAGCTATTACATAAGGAGCGGGGAGCTGGCTGGAGCCAACAAATCTTGTCTTGTACTCTACGTTTACAGAGCTATAATTATCCCAAGTTTTAAAACACAATGGTATCTGCTGAAAGGGAACATCTGGGAGGGAACTAAGCCATCCCAATTAAATGAATCATGCGCATCCCAGGGATTGCATGACTCCACGTTAATGGGGTGGCGATTTTTGTCAATGTCACTCAAGTTAACAAATGTGCTGAAATGTTTAGGCAGAACAAATGCACAGGGAGGGGGAGGAAATCAGATCAAGGGGAGGGATCTGTTTTATAAGATCAACTACAAATTGGCTGGAGGAAGCATTCCGGGCTGCTGTCGTGAACACTAATCAAGAGAGAGAAATGCTTTAAAAAGCTTTTCCCAATTGCCATTTCATTTCAAAACAAACTCTTTTAACCTCCAGGAGACCCTGTGAGAGAGAGTGGGTGGGGTGGGGCGGTGTCAGTGGGTAGGACTGAGTTGAGTAGTGTTCTGGGACACACCGTAAAGATTAGTGGAAATTAGTCCTTAGGAGATTTTGGAGCCTTTATCCTAAAAATAGATTTGGCCCAGATAGTAGCATTGGATTCTACGTTGAGAATGAAAGTTATAATATGTTCTCTTCCAAATGATCAGTTCCAGAACTAAGTGTGGTCTCCGTGCTCCTGAGCACTACCTGCAGTCTAAAGGTCTCCACCCCACCTATCCCTACTGTTGGGGGCAGTTCTTTTAGGTAAAAAATGAAAAGAACAGTTATAAGAGCAACAACAAAAACAGACTGAGAAGACTCTCATGCATCATCTTACACCTAAGAAAATGTTAGCTTTGAGGAGGGGTGAGCGTTTCAGGTGGAGGTGGCTGTTATGTGGTGGGGATTGCGCTTTCTATTGTCCTTCTTTACCATCTGCTTATGGGGGTGGCAGCGGGGACACCCAGGAGCTGGCTCAGTTCTGAAAGCAGAAATGACGTGGGTCTTTATGGCTGATGACACAGCGGGACTGACGATAGGCAAAGCAGGAAGGTGGTATATTTTCCAGGTTTTCCCTCATTGTCCTCCCTGGTCCTTTGCCAAGCCCCCTGCTTCACAGGGTCCCCTCAGTGCCCTGTTGATCCCCTCTTGTGGTGATATTACCCACAAGCACAGCAGAATGTGCTGACAGAGCACTTGCTCTACCGGGTGAAAAAGTTTCAATCTATTTAACAACTTTTCTTTTTCTTTTTTGAAATTAAATCTTTATTGTTCAGATTTTTACATTTGTTCCTATTTTTTCCCCCCATAACTCCCCTCCTCCCAGTTTCTGCCCCACCCTCCGCCCTCACTCCCCACCCACTGTCCTCATCCATAGGTGCACGATTTTTGTCCAGTCTCTTCCCGCATCTCCCACACCCCTATCCCCCCCAAGAATAGTCAGTCCATTCCCTTTCTATGTCCCTGATTCTATTATGATCACCAGATTATTTGTTCACTTGATTCTTCTTCCTCTTCTTAAAGGATACCTTTCAGCATTTCATATAATACTGGTTTGGTGGTGATGAACTCCTTTAGCTTTTCCTTATCTGTGAAGCTCTTTATCTGACCTTCAATTCTGAATGATAGCTTTGCTGGATAAAGTAATCTTGGTTGTAGGTTCTTGGTATTCATCACTTTGAATATTTCTTGCCATTCCCTTCTGGCCTGCAAAGTTTCTGTTGAGAAATCAGCTGACAGTCGTATGGGTATTCCCTTGTAGGTAACTGAGTTTCTTTCTCTTGCTGCTTTTAGGATTCTCTCTTTGTCTTTTGCTCTTGGCATTTTAATTATGATGTGTCTTGGTGTGGTCCTCTTTGGATTCCTTTTGTTTGGGGTTCTCTGCGCTTCCTGGACCTGTAAGTCTATTTCTTTCACCAGGTGGGGGAAGTTTTCTGTCATTATTTCTTCAAATAGGTTTTCAATATCTTGCTCTCTCTCATCTTCTGGCACCCCTATAATTCTGATGTTGGTACGCTTGAAGCTGTCCCAGAGGCTCCTTACACTATCTTCGTATTTTCGGATTCTTTTTTCATTTTGCTTTTCCAGTTGGGTGTTTTTTGCTTCTTTGCATTTCGAATCTTTGACTTGATTCTTGCGCTCCTCTGGTCTGCTGTTGGGTGTCTGTACAATATTCTTTATTTCAGTCAGTGTATGCTTAATTTCTAGTTGGTTCTTTATCACAATATCGAAGGTCTCATTAGATTTCTTGAGGATCTCACTACATTTATCTCACCAGTCTTTTCGAGGGCTTTACTAAGTTTATCGGCAGCTTCTAGACAGTTCTTGAGAGACCTTAAAAGTGTGGTTTTGAGCTCTATAGCTTCCATTTCTGACATTTGCGTCCTGTTTCTTTGTCTCCGCATTTTTTTATCTTTTCTTGGTGCACCCCCTAGTGGTCTTTGTGCGCAGTCTTGTTGTAGTTAAGCCTTGATTGTTGTCGGCAATATGGGGCGTGATTTGACCTCCAGGCTAACTGGCTATGAGAGTCAGCTGTGTCTGCAGAGGGAGAGCTTCTGTGCTGGATCTCTAGGGCGGTGCTAATCTAGCATTTGCCTGAGGCTATCTGGCAATTGGCTCTGCGCAGGGCTTGGGCAGGGCAGGTCCCCAGGGATCTACAGGGTGGGCCAGATCGAGCAGTTATGGCTGCTCTCAGTTCCGTCCCTAGGGGCTCTGCCTCACAGAGTCCCAGCCACCACTGCAAACCTCGGAGAGAAAGCTGCCTTCGAGTTCCGACCGAAGCCAGACAGTCCCGCTTCTCCCGTTTGAGTCTGGGTCCCTAGAGACTCGCCCGGATCTGGAGCTCAGAGTCTGAAACTCCCTCCCGATTGAAAACAACAACCGAGTCCTCCGCCGCCAGCCTGCTCCGCTCGCGCACTCCGCACCTGAGTATTTCACTTCAGCACTGCACCTCCTCTGAGTCTGGGTATGATATTCTCTTTCCTCCTACTTGTAGAATTTCCACTCAGCCAGCCTTCCTGTGGTTCTGGATGATGTCCGTTCCGTCTTTTAGGTGTATCCTTGAATTGGTTGTTTGAGGCAGCAATCTCCGGCGTTAACCTATGCCGCCATCTTGGTTTCTCTTCTAAAATATATATATTTTTTATATTACCACTCCCTAGGGAAAACCAACAACTTTTCTTAATAGTCACAAAAACAATATTATAGAAACATGAAAAAATTAATAATTAAAAACAGTTACCAATTAATCCACCACCCTAATACCATCTGAGCCAGCCTTGAGCCTGTTTGTCCTCTGAGCTATCCCTGACTTTTCTATCCTGCATTGTTAGAAATTTGCCTATTTCTAAGTTTTGTTATTAAAGATAACACCTACACAACATGTGCATTATTTTTAGCTTTTATGAAAGATCTGCCTAGAAATTTTGGACTCTGATGCATAATGTTATTGACTGAATTATGTCTCCCCCCCACCCCCCTAGATTCATGGTATAGTCACAACCTCCAATGTTACTCCATTTGGAGATAGGGTCTTTAAGGAGGTGATTAGGTTAAATGAGATCATAAAGGGTGCCTTAATCTGATAGGACTGGTGTCCTTATAAGAAGAGGTAGAGATGCCAGAGATATCACTCGTTCTCTCTCACACACAGAGAGAAAAAGCCATGTGAGGACACAGCAAGAAAGGAACCATCTGCAAACCAAGGAGAGCGATCTCACCAGAAACCAACTCCGCTGACATCTTGATCTTGGGCTTCCAGCCTCCAGAACTGTGATAAATAAATATCTATTGTTTAAGGCCCCCAGTCTGTGGTATTTTATTATGGCAGCTGCAGCTGACTAGTATGCACTGTGTTTAGGTTGAAAGATAAGAAAGAGAAAAGCAGTCCTGGACATCCCGGAGCAGGCCTGGCGCTTACAGTTCTCCCGTGGAACATAAACAATTTTATAGCACCAAACACCAGACAAGGCCACTCTGAGGCCATGATGGATCAGGACAAAAACAATATGACTCCATAATCATGCCTGTACCCATACAAAATTGGAACATTGTCCAAACAACAAAATTGATCAAACACGTTCCTGTCCTGAGTAATACGAGTAACTGTTGCTTCTTTATCAATTCTAGCTTTAGCCCACTCTATTCTTTCCTCCTTCTAGATAAGATTTATTCATAAATCGCCCTTACTTCCCAACAACATCCAATCCAAAGCAAATCCTCACTTCCTTAAATCCTCTCCCAAACACCAAACACAAGCCAAAATCCTATCCTAAGACCTGTCTGAAACTCTTACTGTGCCTCCCCATGGTTCCCCATGAGCATTAAACCCAACATGGTCAAATACTGATGGTCAGTGCCTGGAGGGTGTTGACAAAGGTTTATGCATTTTAATGTTTTTAAATAAATATTTAACATTGCTTATTGTTATGAGCTGAATGTTTGTACAACCCCCAGATGTGTGTGTGAAGGCCCTATGGGATGGCATTTGGAGGTGGGGCCTTTGAGAAATAATTAGCTTTAGATGAGGTTATGAGGGTGGAACCCTTATGATGGGATTCATGCCCTTCTAAGAAGAGGAAGACAGAGATCTTGCTCTCTCCATGGGAATGTACCCAGGAAAGGCCATGTAAGGACCCAGAAAGAAGGCAGCCATCTATAAGTCAAGAAGAGAGCTTTTTCCAGCAACCAAATCCACCTGCACCTTGATATTGGACTTCCCAACCTCCAGAACTGTGAGAAATAAATGGTTCAATAGTTTGGTTTAAGTGCTTAATGACACATCTGTCAGAACGGTACCTGACTGTGTTTGGCAGTTCACCAAAAATGCTGAAATATATCATATACATGCTCATCCATCTTCTTGCTTCTCACACACGGTTGATTATGAGGATACAGTGGAGATATTTTACATATCACTATTGCCAGATCAGGTAATGGACTGTATCAGTACTGTCTTTACTACTAAAAATAGAGTCACTAGCATCTTTAAATCTAAACAAATTAAAGAGTCAATTCCCAGAACCAATTCAGAAAACTCATCCTTAAAATTCTGTTCCTGTAGAACAGTGGTTCTCAACCTTCCTAGTGCCGCGACCCTTTAATACAGTTGCTCATGTTGTGGTGACCCCAACCATAAAATTATTTTTGTTGCTACTTCATAACTGTAATTTTGCTACTGTTATGAATCGTAATGTAAATATCTGATATGCAGCATGTATTTTCATTGTTACAAATTGAACATAATTAAAGCATAGTGATTAATCAAAAAAACAATATGTAATTATAGATGTGTTTTCCGATGGTCTTAGGTGACCTCTGTGAAAGGGTTGTTCAATCCCCAAAGGGGTCGTGACCCACAGATTGAGAACTGCTGCTCTAGAACCACTCTCAGTAGTGGTAATGTTTGCACAACATTGTGCCACTGAGACGTACACTTAAAAATAAGTTAAAATAGTAAATTTTATGTTATGTATGTTTACCACAATGATAAAACATAATTATAAAAAAGAAAAGAAATTACCCAGGGCCAGAATCAGGTATATAGGAGGCACAAATACCTTGAATTCAGAGTTCAGATCAATAGAAAGTGTTAATCAATTTGTTGGCTGGATGAGAGTAAAAACTCAAGAGTTTTAAGAAATAAATGTGAGCCTAAGATTTGCTGTTTTTAATTTTACATTCATCTTTCTTCCCCTTCTCCCTCCCTTTTCAGTAGTTTGGCCTTATGATTCTACTAGTGGCCTGTTGCATGAAGATTCACGCAATAGGCCTTCCTTCCCCTGACTGCCAGCACTGGTTTTCCTCTGGCACCCAGGACCCAGGCCTTTGGTCCAGCCGTAGCAGTGAGGCTTGGCTTCTCTGCTCCAGTGGCTCCCAGCCCCTCCTTTTTTTTCCCCCCCAGCTCCTCGAGCAGAGGCCAGGGCTGGCTGGAAGCTTGGCTTCCTCTGTCACCGGGAGCAACCCAAGCCTCCTGCTCACTCCAACTCCATGGCTGCCACCATCTTCAGTCATCTTCAGTCTTCACTCCATGCCTGCTTATGCAAATTAACTTCCATCTTTGTTGGGTTAATTTGCATAGTCACTCTGATTGGCTGGTGGGTGTAGTGGAGTGGCGGAGTGGCGGAGTAACGGAGTGATGGTTAATTTGCATGTTTCTCTTTTATTAGTGTAGATGCTAATGTGCACTTTTATTTTAACATCTATAGTATAATTTTCTTCTTGGAAAAATTAAAATATAAAGATTCAGTATTAACCTACTTCTCCAGGTATTGAAGTAGAGAATAACAAACATGGCTCTCAGAAATTTCACAAGTGTACCTTCTAATGTAAATTCTAAACTGTGCCAAAGAATTAGCATCACCACATGCCCATAACGTTGCAGTTCAGACCAAAATCTCCCCTCTGCTCCCATCTCGCCCAGCATTTTCCTTTTGCCTATTTTTCCAGAGCTCACAGGGGTAATCTTGGGTTGTGGTGTAAGTCCCAAAGTCATTGGTACTTGCTAGTTTGCTCCCGGCTGTCTCTTTGGGGCTCAGTAGACATGACTGGAAGGAGTAAGAGGGCTACTGGCAATTGAAATCCTCTGACCTTTCTTTCTGATACACAGGAATCTGCAAAGTGAGTTTGCAGGGAGTGCACTTTCTCCAGCTTCATGTTAGGTGTGCTTTTTATCTTAGGTACAATCTTTCCCAAATGCTTGAGGGTCGCAATATGATTTTCCCATCCTGAAAATCTATTAAAAAGAGATTCTTCACTCCTCTCTATCCACCTGCAGGCACTGCAGATGGCAAGTAGCACCCTACACAGCCCTCCCCATAATATCATCGATTTTTGCCTGCATTGCTTCTACATCTACTTCACAGCTCGAGACATGCCAAATCACATGCCTCCTAAGTACTTGTTGCTAGCAACAAATCTATCCTCCTAAGTGGCCAACCACAGGCTATATTTGGAATGTCAGAGCACTTTATTCCTCCTTGGCCCACTTCCTTGAGCTATCTTCAAATCTTAAAGCAACCTCAGCTATGTTTTTTGGTTCTACTTTTTAAGAGACAGCTCTGGCCCTAGCTGGTTTGGGTCAGTGGATAGAGCATCGGCCTGTGGACTGAAGGGCCCCAGGTTCCATTCTGGTCAAGGGCATATGCCTGGGTTGTGGGCTTGATCCCCAGTAGGGGGCATGCAGGAGGCAGCTGATCAATGATTCTCTCTCATCATTGATGTTTCTATCTCTCTCTCCTCTCCTTTCCTCTCTGAAATCAATTATATATATATATATATATATATATATATATATATATATATATATTTAAAAAAGAGAAAGAGAGACAGATCCGTATCAACGCTGCAAAACACAAGTGACACAAAGACAGAGAAACGATCAGTTTCTTTCCCACAACTCCTCCTCTGCAAAAATGAATATTATTACTAAGCCCTACCTTATGGGACAACGGTGAATATTTAATGAGATCATCAAATATTAAAAATGGGCAGAGCATGGTGATTGAATATCTGGCACATGGTCTGCATTCCACACTTAGATTTCTACTTCTTTTCTCAACCTCTCTCTATTTCTTTTAAATTTAAGTGTAAGTCACATAATATAAATGCAACCATTTCAAAGTAAACAGTTCAGTGGTATTTAGTACTTCTACAATGTTGTACAATCACATCTCTGTTTAGTTCCAAAATATTTATATCATTACAAAAGGAAAGCCTGACCCAGCCAGCATGGCTCAGTACTTGAGCATCGACCTATGAACCCAGAAGTCATGGTTCGATTTCCAGTCAGGGCACATGCCAGGGTTTCAGATCTGATCCCTGGTGGGGGTGTGTAGGAGGCAGCCCATCAGTGATTCTCTTTCATCATTGATGTTTCTATTTCTCTCTCTCTTTCTCTCTGAAATCAATAAAAATATATTTAAAAAAACAAAACAAAACAAAAGGAAAGCCTGAACCCACTAAGCAGGCACTCTCCATTCCTTCTTTCCTCTTGCAAACAATGACCTTCTCTCTGCTGCTACAAATTTATCTACTCTGGATATTTCATATAAATTAAATCATACAATACATAGTCTTTTGTATCTGGCTTCTTTCACTCAGCATAATGTTTTGAGGTTCATGCCTGTTGTTTCATGTATCAGTACTTAATTCCTTTTCGTGGCTGAATGATATTCTATTGTATGGATATATCATAATTTGTCCATTGATGAAATTTTGGGATGTTTTCACATTTCAGCCTTTATGAATAGTGCTGCTATGAACATGCATGTACATGAATTTGTTTAAGTAAGTACCTGTTTTCAATTCTTTTCAGTATATATCTAAGAGTGGAGTTGCTATTCTCTCTTTTATTTCTAATTCTTCTCTTAGCGATCCATGTCTACAGGACCTGTAATGATGTCCTGTTTTAAAATTCCTAGCATTGTTTACTTGTGCTTCTTCTCTATTTTAACTGATAAGCCTTACCAATAATTCTAAATTTTATCAGTATTTTAATGAACCAATCTATCATTTTGTGGATCTTATCTACCTATACATTTGCATTATTTTCAAATTATTGTATTCCCTTTGGGTTTGTATTCCCTTTCTGTAACTTCAAGAGAGGGCTGTTAGGCTGACGCTGTTGAGGCTCTGCCCATATGCCCTGGATCCCTTTGCTGGTCCCATGTATACCAGTCTGACTTCCAAGGGCCAGCACGGGATTCTTTTTTAGAGGGCTGCCCTCAAACAGCCAGAACACACTCAGTTTATAAACACAGTGGACTAGATGTGCCTAGGAAGTAACATATCTCTGGGGAAACCCTTAACCAAAGATCAATGGCTGTCAGGGTATAAATAACCCACCTTCTTGTCCTTTGTCCAAGATAATTCTGAAGCATATTTTACATAGTTTTCTAGAGTTTTCCTTGGCAATCTAACTGCAGTCACCTGATGTTGTAGCAACTTAATAACATACCTTTTATCAGCTACCTTCCTTTCCCTGTCTCAGTTTCTATCTCTTTACCCAGAAACTTCCACTTATAAGCTGAATTGTGCCTCCCTTCTCCCTACAACAATCATATATTGAATCTTAACCCCAATACCTTAAAAGGTGACTGTATTTTTGAAGATAGAGTTTTTAGGGAGGTGATTATGTTAAAATGAGGTAATTGGGATGTGCCTTCATCCAATATGGCTCTTGTCATTATAAAAAGAGGAGATTAAGACACAGACACACAGAGAAGGAAGATCATGTGGGGACACAGGGGAAAGGCTACAAGCAACAATCCAAGGAGAGAGGTCTCAGAAGAAACCAACACTGCTGTCACCTTGATCTCAGACTTCTAGTCTCCAGAACTCTGAAGAAACAAATTTCTGTTGTTTAAGCCATCCAGTCTATGGCACTTCGTTAGAGCAGTCTTAAAAAGCTAATTCACTCCTAATAAACTGTTTGCCCTTGAATCCTTGGTTTGGGATCCATGTCTGTGAAATCTAAACTAAGATTCGAAGTTTATTGATACCCCAGCTTTTCTTCTTTCCTAATATGTATTTGAAGCTATGCATTTTCTTTTAAGCATGACTATAGCTTAACATGTTGTATTTGTAATATAATGGTTAAGTTTTGACATATAGTATTATTACTTTATTTGAAGTTTTTCTATATTCAATTGGAATATCTTCTTTGACTTATGGATTATTATGACTTAGAAGGGTCTCATTGATCTTATGTATACTCTAGCCATGATATGTGTCATTTCTGCTCAAAACTCAATAGTCAGAACTAGTCATAGGGCCCCACCCAGCCACAGGGGAGCCCAAAGCACAAGATACTATGTTCTGGTTTTAATTTGTGTTTCCCAAATAGTCAAGTTGGTCTAGTCTCTTTTACACCACTTGTCCGATGGTCAGTTTCTAGTTTATAAAAATTAATGGCTGTTCTTTGCAGTCAATATTGAGGATTAAGATCTTGGCTGGATAGTTCAAGTCTTTTTCTCCATTTCCATGCCTTATGGGGAATTTCTGAGATGAGTTTCATGAGCATGGCTGGGTCCAGTGGTCCCAAAAGACTTAGTCTGCATTCTGGCTGCATAGCTGCTTCACAGAGAAAAAGCTAGGGGTATTTCTGAATTGCATGCACATCGCTAACCAGTGGTTCAAAAACACCCATATTACACATCATCTGAATATACTTGTGAAGTGCTTTACAAAATGGTTTGTCCAGAACAGTGAATATTAGGTACATGTTGTATGGAAGAAGAAAAGATTCAATAATGACAATAAGTCTTTTGTCATTAGAAAATAAAGAGAGCCCTAGCTGGTTTTGCTCAGTGGATAGAGAATCAGCCTGCGGACTGAAAGGTCCTTGGTTTGATTCCAGTCAAGGACACATGCCTGAGTTGCTGGCTCCATACCTAGTAGGGGGCGTGCAGGAGGCAGCCGATCGATGATTCTCTCTCATCATTGATGTTTCTATCTCTCTCTCCCTCTCCCTTCCTCTCTGTAATCAATAAAATGTATGTTAAAAAAAAATAAAATAAAGAGAAATACTCAAGAAGGCCATGACATTTTCTTTGGAAGGTTGTCATGTGTTGAAAGGGATGAAGTGGCCCTAGGAGACAAAACAGAGAACTGGGAACATCTAAGAAAATAGTTTGTGAACAAGTCCCCAAAACTGATTTTGGACACATTCAGGTGATATAACTATGACACAAGCCCTGGGACTTACCTGATTTGGCAAGGCTGATACAATGGTGCTTCAGCATCACTACACTTGGTCTTCTCTCAAATGCTCTGGAGACTATCCAGTTTGTAATCCAACACTTGCTACTTTCTCATTTTGATCAAGTAGAACACCACATTTGGGTCAAATAAGTCTCCCAGGCCTGCATCCCCTCCCCTTGCTGTTGCTCTCAAGTTTGGAGATTCAGATGAGTTCCACATCATGCCTTACTTAGTCTTATCTCTCAATAGCAGAGATTTTATTTTTATTCTATCCTTGAACAATTTTTTGTTTGTTTCTATGCAATGTTTTATTGATAGTGTCAACTCAGTTTATTGTATAATATAAACTTAGGTCCTGCATTCTCCCAAAGGTTGAGCAGAACCTTCATTTTGTGAACATTTTCAACAGATTGCTTTCAAGGCCAGGAAGTAGGAAATTCAGGGGAAATAGTATCAAGGCAATTTTTTTTTCTTCTTCTTTTACTTTTGTTGGTGGGAACGTTTCTATCAAGGAAGGTAATTTCCTTTTATTTTACCAGATCCAGAGGTGCTATGGTACCTTTGTTACCAATTCTTTATTCATAATTATTTTAGTATCAAGGGACCACATTGTAGCAATTATTGATTAAAACAAAAGCTGTAGCTTTTTGAAAGAAGTGGTGTGGGAAGCTGATATAGGTTAAGCCTCGGACTGACCTGCTGGCAAAGTCACAAACAAGTCCTAGCTTAGAGGGCACAGTCCTCTTAGCATAATTAGGCTTGACCTTATAACACTCCCTAGATCTTATCTGGGAATCTAATGGGCTGAGGAAGTGCCGGAAGTATAACCATGGTGTAAACAAGTGAAACTCACAAGAACAAAAACAAGTGAAACTCACAAGGAAAGTGTAACTTTGGTAACCACTACCTTGTTTACCTCTCACTATAAAAAGCTTGGTGAGGCCTGAGCACAGTGGAAGTCCTTCCTCTTGAGTTGGACTTGCTGCCTGGTCCCCCAATATTCCCAAATTATCTCCTGTCTTTTCTTTTTCATTTTTCATTTGTTGTGAGGCTCCTCTTCCAGACCCGAACCCTGAACCACGCAGGAAGTGGAGGGAAACACTTACGACAAAGTGGCAGATGCTCTCAAGAGAATTGCCTCATGGTCATGCTTCTCTGTCTAAAGCTTCTAATTGTCTTTTTGAGAGTTTTACCTCCTTTTGTGTCTGAATTATCCTTACACTTACTGGCCACCAATTGTGAAAGAAAGAGAGAAAGACACGGAAGATGCCTAACGTATTTCTGTGATTGGTCCAGAAATTAAAGTCTTCCTTTCTTCCACCCTGTTTGATCCTAATTCACATTTTTTAATGTAAATAATTTCAGGTTTCAGTAACCCACTACAGCATATAAGCCCAGGCTGTTAATGAAGTAGAAGTAATTCTTATGGTAATTGCCATAGTGTTATTTCTGAATTGCACGAACACTGATATCTCTTGAGAGGTAAAGCCAACAAGCATTTGAAACCTAGAAGTGAATAAGAAAAATCCATTTATCCATGGAATATTTATTGAATACCTACTATTTTAAAGGCATTGGTTCACTACACTGGCGGATGAATAAAAAATTATTGAAAAGTAGATGAACACAAAAAATGGTAACTGTTTGAATAGGGACTGAGGAGAAGTGAAGGATTCTATGTTTCAGGTGGTTCCAAAGGCAGATAGAATGTGCAGATCAATTTCAAAGACAGCTGTTCTCCTTTCCTCCCATTCAGCTCCACCATGGTTCTACCTTGCCCCCTAGAGACTCAAGTTTCACTTATATTTCAGAGGGGAGACCAAAATTGATTTTTCCTTAGAACCAAAAATGGGAACATGTATTCTATTTGAATTCTCTGCTTAGGTAAATTAGTTTTTTGTTTGTTTGTTTGTTTTGCTTTTACCCCATGCTAAGGTTAAATATTGTCTTTGGGGCTATAATTAACACTTCCTGAAAAGCAAAATTCTAAGAGTGTGTGTGTGTGTGTGTGTGTGTGTGTGTGTGTGTTTATGGGGGAGTGTAGGAAGCTTATTTCTAGGATTAAATTGCAAAGTTTCTTTTCTTATGTAATAATTTTCACATTTGCTAATTCTGAATGAATCTAAACTATTTTACCTAAGAGTTCATTTTCCTCAGTATTCTTTTTAAGAATATTTTGAAGATAAGGTAAGTTTTGAACTAGCCCACAAACTACTACTCAACAAAATCTTTTATTTGGAAAATGAAATAATGGCTATTTGCATCAGAATTGACTTAGTCATTAAAATATTCCACATCTAATCCATTTGTAGTGGAAAATTTTGGCATTTATTTATTTGATGGGGGGAGGGGCAATTCTTATCATGTGTTTTGGCCATCTGCATATAGTTATGGAGTCACTGTCTCTCAGGATATTTTTTTCACCTTTCCTGAGCTAGTGAAATGTAGGGGAATCATTAGAATCAAGTTGATTCTATTCATTTGGATGTATTTCACAGGGAATCCTTTGTATCAGCTGAATCACTCACATCAAAATATCCTTGGGAAGTTCACATAACCTCATTTCCCTCTGTTAATGTTCCTGAGTTCAGCACATGACAGAAATATACTTAGAAGATATATGGCTTCCTCTCAATCAGAGCCTAGAGTACAGAAACAGAGCCCCTCGGGACAATGCAAGACACTCATGAACTCTGACCACTGGAAGACAAACAATGGGGACCTTATTCTTAATTTAGTTTCTAAGTAAAGGTTTTCCTGGTAGATTTCTTTCTCTGGAGCAATCACACTGCCCACTGATGGATTAGCAACTTACCCTGATACCATAAGTTCCCACTTTGATTTGCCTTCCATTTTCTTTCAGAACATCTTTTCATTACACATTTCCTTCATAATTCTTCATAATAGTAATGAAAAAGTAATTTCCTTCCTCTTAAAACCTTATAACCAGTTCACTAGAAAAAGAGCTACAGGTTGGTATAAGTTGAAATGGTCTCCATATGGTGTGGTGCCTAGCAATAATCCCAACGTTGATCTCATAGTGAGGACAACCCAACGACTCACACGCTTAGAAAACCACCCAGCTGTGGTGATGCTTAGCTGGATGTCGCTATTTATTACATTGAAACCCAAGAACCATGGGTGATTCACACAATTTATCTGGGGTGAGAGATTTTCTTATGCTCTCATCTGCTGTTGATCTAGAAGAGCAGTGACTAAGAAGTACTGACCTAATTCCACAGCTGCCCATTGAAGCCCCAGGGGCAGCAAGCTATCAGCTTCCTCTATCAAGGAAGATCCCTTAAACTACCCACAAATACCACTCTATCTATGCTTTGCATGTATCACACCATCTTCAATAGATCAATACGGACAGTTTTTTTTTTTTCCATTTTTGTAGCACATCTCTATTTCTCTCCTTAAGCACCAGATAAAGTAGTTGGTGTGCATTTAAGGGCCATGCTGTGCAAAACTACAGTTGTGGTGGTTGTTGAATGTGTGTTGGATATATGTAAGTTGAATGTGAGTTTGGTATGTCTCTACTGTAATGCAAAAAGGTACAGGAGCTGTCTCTCCTGGTCCTTGAGAACCCTGGCAAAATATTTGTGATATTCTAAGTTTTCTTATGGTCACAAAATTAGTTGACAGACAGAATTACACTTTCCTCCTTCCCCAGGAAATGCCTGGTATTCATTCTATGTTAAATCAGTTTGATTCCAAAGATCTACTGGTTTACTCATGGATCTCCTTTCTTCTCTTATCCAAATGGCTTCCCATTCTAAGTATTGGCCCAGGGAAAGTCAACATTTGAGAACCTGGTCAAGCAGGTCAGGCTTGGATTTCCATTACAACCCTGGGACTTCCTATATGAGCACTTTATATCACAGAGGAGGAAGTCTGGAGGACAGGACCGAGATATCTCAGAGAGGTCTCTGCCAATGTTTATTCAGACTTTATATGAAAATATCCCCCCTCTTCTCTCACTTCTTCCCTTTTAAACACATAGACATGCAGAGAGATGAACATTATTTTTATTGACTGTTGCCACACACAGAATGGAGACAGCAAGGCCAATCTATAACTCTCCCACAAAATGTGGGGAGACATAATGTAGCCTGGACAAAAAAATAAAATACGTGCAAGTACAATATGTTTTGCTTATTGTGATTTGTCAATAATGTTGATTGAACTGAATTAGATAAAAGTAAATGTTATACATATTTTTCTCCTGCCAATATGCTTTAGAAGTAGAATTTTGTTTCATTTGCTCTGTCATCTTGCAACATCTCCAAATATAAATCCAAATTTGTATAACTTCAATGTATATTTTGTATTGGTATAAAGTGGTATTGTGTTAAAAAGGTTGTCACAGTTTTCTGATCAATTCCAAGGCTGATATAAATATTGAATTTGAAAGAGTAAATACAGATGGGTGACAAAAATTAAAATTGGAGGTTGAGATACATTTGCCCAATCCAAATCCTGTTTTCAATCAAGATTTTGGCATATTGTTTTAGAGAATTCCCAACCCAGATAGCATGAAATAAAAGCCAGATGAGTGAACCAAATACAGAGCTATGGGAATGCAAAGGAAGAGATGATCATGTTTGTGAGAAAGTTCTAAGAAAACTTTCACAGACAAGATAATATTGAAGCAAAGGGCATAGTTTTGCCTTATATAGTACCTAGAGCCAAGTTTAACAATTAGTAAATTCTCAATAAGTAGTTGTTGAATGTAAAATGGAAGGAAAGATGAAGAGATAACAATCAAAGTTGTAATATTGGAAAATATCTATGTCAGAGGGCAGGAAGAGGACTTCAAAGGAGATTCCAAAGAAGTGAAAAAGGAAAAAGGATAGAGACTCATGCAAAGTATGAAGACTTGTCCAAGAGAACTTGTTTGACAATATTTCCTAATGCAATAGAATAATACAATTTATAGTGTGGTCCTCAGAGCAACAGTATAAGTACCACCTGGAAAATTGCTAGACATGCATGTTCTTGTGCAAATCCCTGATCTACTGAATCAGATTTTTTTGAGGTGGGGGCCAACAAATCTGTGTGGAATAAACTTGCAAAATGATCTTTATGCAAACTAGAGTTTGGAAAACAATGTATAGCATATTTCTGTAAGATGAGTTGCTTTAGATATAACTAAGTTTTCTGATTCTGAGATTTTAAGATTTTGGTTCTAGATTCTTCCCAGAATTAAGTTGCAGAGAAATTATTATATTAAATTGCTAAAGTTTAAATTATATCTAAGCCATTCAAGGTAAGCAGTTTATGCCATGCTTTATTTCCTAAAATCTTTCTTACAATGCCTGACATCATTTAGAATGAGAAGGAAAATGACATGAACTTTACTCAGTTAGCCATACCTAAAGACCACTCAGATTTATTATTAGATAACGCAGCTCACCTTGTTAGCTACAGTCTCAAGGAATATTAGAAAATATTTTGAATTAAACAAAAATAAAAATGCAGCATTTTTAAACTTGTTGAATAAAGATGAAGCAATGCTTGGAGAAATATTCATGACCTTAAATTATTTATTAGAAGAAAAGAAAGATTTCAATTAAAAAAATTTAACTTTTCATGTTAACAAAATAGAAGGAAATTTGACTTGGGGTGGTAAACACACAATACAATACACAGATTATGTGTTATAGAATTGTTAGGAATAAGGCGAGCCCCAAAACCAGGGGTCCTGGCAGAACACAAAGGATACTCAGGAGTCAGACAGCAAGGCAAATATCTTTACTCCTGCAGGAGGGTGCGCACACACACAGCTTCTGGTAGCACGTGCACTGAGCCGGTGGTCCTCTCTGGGCTTTATTCCTGACGCAGCCAAATGTCCCCCACCCCACTCTTGATTGGAAGAGCTTAAGCTCACAGTCTTGCTTGATTGACTAATTTAAAGGAAAAAAGGAGGGGTTGACCTTTGCCATTTCAAAATGGCGGCCCCCAGGGGAGCCGCAAGTCACACGAGCCAAAACAGAGGCTGCCTAAACTCCCTTCTTTTTTTCTTTTTTTTCCAATATATTTTATTGATTTTTTACAGAAAGGAAGGGAGAGGGATAGAGAGTTAGAAACATCGATGAGAGAGAAACATCGATCAGCTGCTTCCTGCACACCCACTACTGGGAATGTACCCGCAACCAAGGTACATGCCCTTGACCAGAATCGAACCTGGGACCCTTCAGTCTGCAGGCCAATGCTCTATCCACTGAGCCAAACCAGTTAGGGCTAAACTCCCTTCTTTGACAGAAAAGATTACTTGTTTATTCTCACATAATGTACACCTGAAAACTACATAAATTTATTGACCAATGTCACCCAAATAAATTCAATAAAAAAGTAAAAAAAAAAAACACAAAAAAAAACTAAGAAAAGAGACCTAAAAGAAGCACAAAGCAAAATATAATAAAGATAAGGATAAGAATAGAAATTGAGAGGAGCCAAGATGGCGGCATAGGTACACACTGTACTTGCTGCCTTGCACAACCCCATCAAAAATACAACTAAAAGACAAAATGGATATCATCCAGAGCCATGGGAAGGCTGGATAACTGGAAATTCCACAACTAGAAGGAAAAAGAAAAGCTCATTGAGTCCAGTAGGAGGTCCAGAGGTGTGGAAGTGTGGAGGTATGGAGGCATGTGCAGAAACGGGCTGGCAACTGGGTACACTGTTGTCTTTTTCAATCAGGAGGGAGATATAAGCTCCCAATTGCTCTGAACTCCAGTTCTGGGCAAGACTCTGTGGGCCCAGACTCATACGGGGAGAAGCTGGACTGTCTGACATCAGACCGGAACACTAGGGCGGCTTTCTCTCAGAGGTGCTTGCAGCGATCATTGTTCCTGCACGGGGCTGTGGGACACAGAGACCCCGGGACCTCTCCGAGGCAGAGCAGACTGACAGCCGCTGCGGTTTGCTCCACCCTGATGATTCCCTGAGATCTCGCCCCACCCAATTTAGAACCCCACCCAAGCTGTGAGCAGAGGCTTTTGCATATGAATGGTCTGTTATTTTGCAACCTAAAACCTAACGAACTGCTGCTGGATCAAAGAGCGCCAAAGCCTCCAAAAGAAGGCCGAGACAGCAGCCTGCATTGCCTGGCCAATCGGCGGGGCCCACAGTCCCCTCCCCTGCCCTTACTATAAAACCCACAATCCCATCAGGCCTCGCTCTCTTTCGGCCACTGGGTTTACCGTTGTTGTATCGGCGAGTGTGGTCGGGGAGCCGAACTAGTTCGAAATGAAGGACTCTTTGCTTTTGCATCGGACTCGCTGGCTCCCTGATGGGCTTTTTGGGAACCTTGAAATCTGGGCACAACATTTACAAACATAAATTCAACAACTCTAATAAAAGGGACCAAATATTTGAAAGACACAAACTACCCAACTCACCCAAGAGAAAAAAAAAACTTAAAGGGTGAATGGACCAAAATCCTGTCCCCTGAAGTTCCTTTTTTTTGGATATTGATCTTAAGCTGTTTATTTAGAAACAAAGGACTCAGAAAAAAACCTTTGATCTCCCCCCCTTTTCCTGACCAAAAGATTCAGGGAGAGAAACCTGCTTCAGGAAGGAGATCTCAGGATGCTGCCTTAGCCTAATTTGAACTACGTTGGTAAACAGAAGGGCTTCAGGCTGCTCTCTGCTACTAGGTAGCCCCTGTGGACCATTGTTTCTGAGTCACCTGGCAAGGACTTCCCTGTCATGTGTGTTCCTCCACTCCAGTGGTTCTCAGCCTCCCTAATGCCGCGACCCTTTAATACAGTTCCTCATGTTGTGGTGACCCCCAACCATAAAATTATTTTTGTTGCTACTTCATAACTGTAATTTTGCTACTGTTATGAATCATAATGTAAATATCTGATATACAGGATGTATTTTAATTGTTACATATTGAACATAATTAAAGCATAGTGATTAATCACAAAAACAATATGTAATTATATATGTGTTTTCTGATGGTCTTAGACAACCCCTGTGAAAGGGTCATTCGACCCCCAAAGGGGTCATGACCCACAGGTTGAGAACCGCTGCTCTACTCTCTCAACTACCTGTAAACCTTCCATTCTCACTTCTGAGATCTAAGACCCCATTCTTCACCCTTTCTCTTTTGTCCAAAATGTCTTACATACCCAATGTTGCCTCACTCTCTTCAGAATTTTCATGGAATGAGCATGCCTTTGTGAATTTCCATGAACATGTACTAAAATTTGACTTTCTCCTGTTAATCTGTCTCTGTCAATTTGGTTATTGGCCCAGTCAGAAGAACTAAGAAGGTGGGAGGAAAGGTATTAATATTTTTGTAGCCCTCATGATGGTTTTATACTTATTAAAGAAATTGAGTTCATAGTTTAAAATTTTCCAACAAAAGAAATATCCAGACCCATATGATTTTACTCATTAATTCTACCAAACATTTAAAAATGAAATTATGCCAATTCTATATAAATTTTTTCCTAAAAATTAAAGAGTACAACTTAATTTCCAAACCATTCTTTTAGGTCACCAATATCCTACAGTTAAAAATACCAAACAAACAGATAAAGACAGTTAAAAAAAAAAAAAAAGACAACTGGGGAAGAATATTCTCCATTAACATGGATTTAAAAAATTCTCGCCAGAACCGGTTTGGCTCAGTGGATAAAGCTTCGGCCTGCGGACTCAAGGGTCCAGGGTTCGATTCCGGTCAAGGGCATGTACCTTGGTTGCGGGCACATCCCCAGTGGGGGGCGTGCAGGAGGCAGCTGATCGATGTTTCTCTCTCATCGATGTTTATGGCTCTCTATCCCTCTCCCTTCCTCTCTGTAAGAAATCAATTATATATATATAAAAAAATAATTCTCAAAAAAAGTGATAGCAAATCAAATCTAAATATACATATACTAGTAAATCATAATCAACATAATCAAATAGATCATCTGAGTAAACCAAGACTTGTTTAATATCATAAAGTCAATCAATGTAATCAATTATATTAAATAGATAAAAAAGAGAAAAAGAACAGCCACACTGTCATATTGGTTGATGTAGAAAAGTTATTTGAAAAAACTAACATCCAGAAATTCTCAACAAAGTAGTAAAGGAAGAGAACTTTCTTAACTTTATAAAGCACGTTTTCCTAATATTAGAAGCCAAATTAGGATGTCCACTTTCACCATTCCTGTTCAGAATCATATAAAAAGTCTTAGTCAGTGTAGTAAGGCAAGAAAAATTCAAGGAATTTACCAAAAAGCTTTTAAAAGTAACAAGTGGATTTTACAAGTTTGCAGGATATAATATCCACACACCAACAATCAATTGTATTGCTATAGACTAGCAATTAACAACTGGGAACTGAAATTTAAAAATATAATTTATAGTAACTCCCCAAAAATGAAATATTTAGGTGAAAATCTAACAAAACACCTGCAGAATTTGCATGCTAAAAACTACAAAATGCTAATGAAAGAGACCAAAACAGACCTAAATAAACAGAGAGACATGCTATGTTGATGGGACAGAAGACTCAATGTAGGTAAACTGTCAATCCTCCACCACTTAATCTAGAATTAATGTAATCTCTAGCAGGCTTCTTTTATTTTGTTTGAAAGTGTTATCAGTGGAAGTGGCATTCTTGTGATGTCTCAAGGAAAAGAATTTCCTGAGACTCCCATGGGAGGATGAATGATATTTATTTGGATGAAAATAAACCCCTGGATTTCCAATGTCCCATTCCCCTTCATCTTGTCATGGATAAAATCCAACCCTGTCTTCAGCAGGGCCAGAGTCAAGGCCACTGCCCGTAGTTTCTGCTCCATATTAAAGTACAGTCTAGTCCAGCATCCTGTGTGTGCAGTTCACACAGCCATGGGCCATGCGGCTGCTAAGGCCACGTGGCTATGAGGAGAGAAGACATGAGCCAACATGGGTCACAGAGCAAGAGAGAACAAGAAAGAGGGAACTCTTTGTCTGGGGATTTTAACCAGGATCTTCTTCAAACTAACTGATTAACTTTTCAAGATTTCCACTGTTCCCCAGGCTAGACTGAGAGGCAAACACCTCCCTTTGCCACCCTGACTTCTATTGCACATGTGCTGATCTTCCCTTTCATCCCCTCTCTGCCCCCCCAACAATTCAGTAGCGGATGGGGGAAAGGAGGGGTGTTAATCCCCTTGGAGGAGCAATGCTATGTGAAGTAATAGTTTCCTGGTGAAGCTTCGCAGGTGACCATCCTTAAGATATCTGACTTCCCTTTGCTTTCTTTCCTTGCTTAATATTTAACAACTAGCTAATTATGACAATAACAAAGGCGCAAAAATGTTCTAAAATTTATATGGAAAGTCAAAGAAAAAAAACCCAGAAACTATAAAGTTGACAGACTGACACTAATTTCAAAAATCATAATGTGCTTATTGTCTTGCAAATATCGTTTGCAATGTGCTCATACTGGGAAAACAGAAAAATAACTATCACCTTTGCCCGGCAGCCACTCAGTTTGGTGTATACCATCCTCAGTTTCACACTGTGATTCCTTTCCTTTTATGTTCACAAATACATGTGTGCCTCTGCTACCCAACAGACAAAACCAAATACCATATGGATGTGTTTGAACATTTTAGAAAGATCTATGCCTTGGGTAGGCACTATTTTATTTGAGCTAATGCCTACCAGGCCTGACTGCTCTGGACACTAGAATCTCAACCAAACTTTAGTTGGATACTCTGAGTTTGGCTTAAACAATGCATTAAAGCAGCACTACTGAGCATATTTTGCTACATTTGCATTTGGATTGGAATATGATATCATCTCTGCCTTCATGGGCTTCCCAACTTAGTGAGGAAGTCAAACCACAAATAAAGAGATCAGTGAAAAATTTAAATGGAACTAGAAAACAGGTCCAAGACCAGTAATGGAAGCCCTTAACTGTCATGCTAAAACAGTTGTAATTTTAGTATATAGTGATGATAAACCATTGAACATTTTAAACAAGGGAGAGTTCTCACTCTTGCTAATGCTTTGATTCACTTATCCACTCATTCATTCAATAAGTGGTCATTATTTACTAACCATTAGGTGCTACTCAAGATCCAGAGAATACAAAGGAAACTCAGCCATGACCCTGCCTCCAACAAGTTCATAATACCAAGAAACACTCTACTGTGAGAAGCTGATTGGTTTACAAGTAAAGCAGGATATTATTCTGATTACCTCTCTTGGCTCCCCCTCCATTCAACATGCTTTAGGTTAACATCTTCTGGTTGAAAGCAGAAATAGGCTGGTATACTTCCTGGCTTTTGTTTTCATAAGCCTAAGCCCCAAAGCAGGAGAATATTATAGACAAATATTGATGGTCGGAGGGAGGTTTGAGCTAAAAGGTAAATGCTTTATTCCCCTATCCTCTCTCTACCAGACAAGAACCGTCCTCATATTGCAGGAAGGAGGTGGGAGAGGGGGAAGAGACTGAGGTCTGTGAGTCTCAGAAGAGCCAAGCCAGACCTGACTCCCCAGCACCCTGCTGCAACAGTGGAGAGACTGCACAGAGCAATAGATGCGTCAATTGTCTACGCAGCATATGAAACCCAAGGTGAATTTACAAAGATGTTTCCATCCCAAGCGTGCACAAAAGCAGCAGAGTGCCAATGCACCTATACAAGTGGTTTTATAGAGAGACAGTGGTACTCAGGGATACACTATGTGAACAGGGAGGCTCCATCTCCATCCCACCCCAGCACTGTGGCACAGTCCAGGGGTGGGGAGAGCTGATCCCAAATGTGACTACCTGGCAAGGACAGATAATTCTTTAAGATCCTTACCAATGACTGAGAAGACCACTTGGCAATCAAGCACTTCTCTGTATAAGATCAGTTGGAATTCGGGGTATTGCTACTCATCCCCATCGGGCTCCTTTTGACCTCTTTAAGGCCAAGAAGAACAACAACTTCAAACTCTGGGTCTGCCCTGTGCTCATCATGGACAGATGTGATGAGTTGACACCAGAGTATTTTAACTTCATGTGTAGTGTGATTGACTCTGAGGACCTGCCCCTGAACATCTCCTGAGAAATGCTCCGGCAGAGCAAAATCTTGAAGGTCATTCATAAAAACATTGTTAAGAAGGGCCTTGAGCTCTTCTGTGAACTGGCAGAAGACAAGGAACCATAGGAAATTCCATGAGGCATTTTCTAAAAATCTAAAGCTTGGAATCCATGAGGATTGTTAATTGGCAATGAATGCCCTTCTGAGCTTCTGAGCTATCACACCTCCCAGTCTGGAGATGACTTCTCTCCCATGAGGGAGACCCAGAAGTCCGTCTAGCACATCACCGGTGAGAGCAAAGGGCAAGTTGCCAGCTCTGCTTTTGTGGAACCAGTGTGGAGGTGGAGCTTTGAGGTAATCCCTATGGCAGAGAATATCAATGAATACTGAGTGCAGCAGCTCAAGGAGCTTGATGGGAAGAGCTTTGTCTCATTTACCAAGGAGGGCCCAGAGGTACTTGAGGATGAAGAGAAGAAGGAAATGGAAGAGAGCAAAATCAAGTTGGAGAACCTCTGCAAACTTAAGAAAGAAATCTTGGATAAGGAGGTTATTAAGGTGACTATCTCCAATAGGCTTGTGTCTTCACCCTGCTGCATTGTGACTAGCAACTACGAATGAACGGTTGCATGGAGCACATCCTGAAAGCCCAGGCACTTTGGGATAACTCTACTATGGGCTACATGATGGCCAGAAAGCACCCGAAGATCAGCCCTGTCCACTCCGTTGTGGAGTCTCTATGGCAAAAGGCAGAGGTAGACAAGAATGACAATGCTGTTAAGGACCATGTGGTACTCCTGTCTGAGACTGTGCTGCTCTCTTTTGGCTTTTCACTCGAGTTTCCCCAGACCCACTCCAACCACATCTACATCATGATCCAGCCAGGAGCAGGCACTGATGACAATGAAGTGACAGCAGAAGGACCCAGTGCTGCTATTCCTAATGAGATGCCCTCCTTGAGCATGATGAGGATGCCTCTCACACGAAAGAAGTAGATGAGGAATTTCTTATCTCACACCCTCTGTATATTATCTTCATGGCTCCCCCAGTAGCCTTGAGTGGTCTTAACCCACCTGGTTTCCTCTGCTGATGTCGTGTGCTTTTTCTCTCCTGCCTTTCTGCCTGAGGCAGGAGGCAAAGGCTTCAAGCCTTCTCTTCCCACATTTGACATTGGGTTTGGATGTTGTGTATTGTGGTGTCTTTTGTTGTTGTTTATTTTGTTCTGAAATTACAGTATGCAAAATAAAGAATATGCAGTTTTAAGGGGAAAAAATTTCATCTTTCTCAGGTCTGGTAAGTCAGTTACCATTTGTGCATATGCTTTCAGGCTTCCAAAATGTTATTACTGTTTTCTTCTCTCACTATCTTTGTCTTTCTGGGTTTATGCAAGCAACAAATATCCTTTCCTATTATTTTAGTGGGGTTTAGGCTAGAGCAAAAGTTAATGTGTATGTTCAGTCCAACATCTTTGCCAGAAGTATCTTCTATAGTTTCTGCAATGCCACTTAAAAATTGTGATTTCTTAGACTCCATTAACAAAAGGAAACCATCTGAAACAAGGAAAATGATGGTGGTGAATGAAGTCTGGAGGACTATTTTCAGTTCTGGCCACAACTTTTCAAACTAGCAGAACTGGAATTATTTTACAGGACAGTGACTAGAATATTAATAGAACAATTGAGGGGAACGGGAATGTATTCAAGAGAGAATGAAAATTTCCAGAAGTTGACTTCAAATATTTGAAAAGCTGATGTTCACTTATTTATTCACCCATGTGAGTTCTGCCATGTGCTAGGAAACATTCTTCCAGCCTGTGGACAGAGTAGTAAACATGATCGATTCCCAATTCTGTGGAGCTTATATATCTAGTGGGGGAAAACCTATTTTCTCTGGATGTACTCACTGTAGAAATAGAACAAATGAATAAAAGTCATTAGAAGATAAATTTTAAATGAATACAATGAAGAACTTCAAGTGTTAAAACTGGTAAAGTGTAATGAACAACTTGTTCAAACCCCTCAAAAGGTGATGAGAACTAGCATCTCCCCCCAAAAAAATGTTTAACAGAGAAGTTAATTGCATTGGCTCTGGTCAGAATCCCAACCCCAATCCTTGGTAACTATTGACATTAACCTCTCTGGGGTTCTATTGTTTCACAGGTAAAATCTGACTAATAATAATATACTGTATAGGGTGTTGCGAGGATTGAATAAGTTATGTGTGTAAAGTGCTTAGAAGATTACCTGTAGAATACAGTAAGTACTACATAAGCATTAGCTACTATTATTCATTTTTAACCAATTTTTTATTTTGCATAAATTTTAAACCTATCTAAAAGTTGCAAAAAAAGTACAATGAACATTATATACTCTTTACCTAAATTGACCAGTTGTTAACATATACCACATTTACTCTATCTCCTTCTGTGTGATTGGTTTGTTTCTTTGTTATTGGATCATTTAGTATTAGTTAAATCTTCACCCCTACATACTTCTCTATATAATCTCCCACATAGCCATAAGAAATTACCATACTCACGAAATTTAATACTGATACAATTCTATTCTCTAATAAGTGGTTCATATTCAGTTCTCCCCAATTGTCCCAAAAATGTCCTTTAGCTTTTATTAAAAAAACCATAATCCAGTCAAGAATTGGGTGTTTCATTTAATTGTCATATCTTTTTAGCCTCTTTAATCTAGAATCATTCACTAAGCTTTTTTTGTCTTTTATTACATTTGCATTTTTGAGGAGTCCAGACCATTTTTCCATAATCTACCCCAATTTAGATTTGTCTGATTTTCCTCATGATTAAATTTAAATTTAACATTTCTGACAGATACACTATTCAGGTGAGGTGGTTTTTCAGAACATCACCTGAGGGGACATATGATGTCAGTTTGTCCCATTATTCCCATCTGGTTAATGTGGTGCCTGCCACCTTCCCCTTTGGTTATTAGTAAGTCATCTGTGGTGTCATATTCTGAGACTGTGAATTTTCTAGATAGTCTTTCACCTGGTGGTGTTAGCAATCATGTATGGTTTGTTTGTTTTTTTAATCTCACAATGGGCATGGCATGGTCAACAAGATGAACAAAGAAGATTACTTTGGTTCGGGAAAAGAAGATTGCCATAGGGTACAGTGGGATTCTATAGCCAGTAGTTAGCTCCACTTGGTAAAAGAATTTATAAGCGCTGGTAAAAATGTACATATCTGAAAAGTACTAGCTGAATGACACTGGGTAAATGTCCTTAAATTTATTTTTCCATAAAACAGGAATTATAATTTCTGTCTGATAGAGTTCATTTGTGTATTGATACAAAGAGTAACTTAAAGATGATGATGATGATGATGATGGCTGCACTATTGCAGGATGAATTTGATTCAGTTATGAACATTATTGGATTAATGAAGATGGCACATTTAATCAAATGTTGACTCTAAGATATACAAGATGTCATTGAAATTAAGGCATTGCTTCCTGGGTTTGGACAAATTAGGAAGGGTAGGTGTAGCCAGAAGGAAATAGAGAAGTTTGATCTTTGTCATATTCAGACTTTGTCATAATTGGTGATGATGCATCCAGTCTGAAATGCATGCAGAAGTGGTAAGATTCAATGTTGTACTGTATGAAATAACAATCATCTAAGAAGACTATAAAAACTGTAAGTTTCTAAGCTAAGCTGACCCTTCAGAGATTAGGTGAGGTTTTGGCCCACTGCCAGGGGAGATAAAGTGTTCCATGAATCTAAAAGGTCAGCTCAGGGGAGGAAAGTCAATTTGTGTGTCATCAGATTATAGATAGTAATCATATACTTGCAAGTGATAGCATTGGTCTGAATCCTGGTCTTTTGTGGATAGGTTAAGGCAATTCAACATGTACATTGCTGGGAGAGTTGACACAGGAACAGCCAGAGAGGTCTGCAGCCAACTCTGAGAGGTGTACTTCAGATCCGTGCTGTCCAATATGTGGTCACTAGCCACACGTGATTCAGCTAGAATGAAAGAAGCAATAGTTAATGTACTTTTAGGGTATACTTCTCTAAGTTCTCAAGTATTTTTTTTTTTTTAATTTAAGGTCCTGGCCAGTGTAGTTCAGTTGGTTGGAGGATGGTCCCATAGACCAAGGGGTCCTGGGTTTTATTCCTGATCAGGGCACATCCAGGAGACAGCCGGCCGGTCGATGTTTCTCTCACATTGATATTTCTATCTCTCTCTCTTCCTCTTTCATTTATATATATATATGGAAAACAAAACTTGAATTGAATTTATATTTAATTTTAAATTGATTAAAATAATATAAAATTAGGTTTTTAGTTTCTCTGTTAAACTAACTCATTTTAAGTGCTCAATAGGCACACATGGCTAGTGGCTATTCCAGTAAGACAGTGTAGATATAGAACATTTTCATCACCACAGAAAGTTCTATTAGCACTGCTGAGGAAGTGTTGATAACCTGCCAAAAACCCATGCATAGTGGAAAATAGTTGTTACTAGTCTCACTCTAAAGACCATGAAAGATGTCTAGTGAATAAAAGACTATTTTCTTTGGTCTTATTGCCAACTAAAGGAAAAAAGACTGCAGCAAGCCAGGAGATATTTGATAAAGAAATGGCATCTACTTATACCCTCCCTCCCCCCGCCTCTTTAATGTGGGGAGGGTGAGCTTCGAAACCCTAAGGTCCCCCAGAAGCAAGCTACCTAGAATATTCTCTCTTAAGAGACTATTTTTATATGAGCCATTGTTGGATTCTACTCTCCTTCTGGCCTCTACATTCCCCAGGCAGCTGACTGCCAAGATGGTTGGCAGTGCCCAGGTGTGATACCAGGTAGCTGCTTTTCCTCTCTGTGTGCCGTGTTGGCCCTCTCTACGTGTAGTTTGCATCCATCTGCTCCTGTCGCCCTTCCATGCTGCAGAGTTAGGTGTTGTTTTGTCCCCTGGAGGAAGCCCATATTGTTCTATTCCTACCACAGAAAAAACAAATCAGGAGTAACAAGAAAAAATATGGAGTGTAAGCATGTGTTTCCAGGTCATCAACATGCAAGCAAACGTGCATGAAAATGAGTGTTAATTTACTGCATGATTCAGTGTTTGCAAGACTATCAAGTCATTTCCCATAGGCAGCCCAACAGCCATCACAAGGTAATGAATTTTTATTATAACCATGTATGATGGTTGAACCAGCAAACAAATGATCAAAGAAAAGAACAAAATAATAACAATGGTGATAACAATAATGATAGTGTAATAATTAACTGGCAAAAGCATTTGTAACAGGGGTCAATTGGCTAATGTAGTTGTCGGGGGCAGTTATAACAGATCTGACGTTCTCATTTTAACATTTGTGGTTTCTGCTGCCTTCATTTAAAAACAATCCTGCGATGAAAATAGAAAAAGTTGAATGGATAGTAGTTTGTGTTTTTATTTATATTTTTCATATTGGGTTTTGGAGGCCCTTTAAAATTTGTCTGGAATGTTTTGCAGAAGCTATTAGACCAGAAGAAGACTCCAGCTTTTTGGAATTTTATGTTCGGTTTTGAATTATCATCATTATTCCCAGTTTTCTCATTCATGCTTACACATCACTGATGTTGCTTTAGTTACCTGCAAAACTCAGGGAGGATGTGCTTTCACACAGACCAAACGATTCAGAGGCAAGACCATTTCAAGATAAAAAGGTATTTTAAAAACTCATTTTATCTTTTTTTTAAATCCCTCTTTACTATTTTTCTCGTGTCATATTTTGTTCTTTTTCTTAGTTGTGGTCAACTCTATTGTAATATCTGATGAAAGGAGAGTCGATCTGATTCTAGCCATGTAAAAGTACATGACTTCAGCTTGTCCAAAAGATAATTCTGAGTAACGTAAATAGAGTTTAATGTTTAGTTAGCTCTTTTTCTTGCAAAGTTGTCTCAGTTCGTGCTCATTTTCTTTCCTGGAGTGTTGTTAGTGATCTCATTTTAGCAAGTATCCTCTAGAAGTTCTCAGTCAAAACAAATATTTATAGTTAAGTCCTAAACTCAAATGGAAAATGGCTTTGTATTTATGCTGGGGGCAGGGGGGGGGGGGTGGTTGGGGGGGTGGTTGGGGGGGGATGCGGTGTTAAATGGAAAGGCTGACTTTGTCTTGACTTTAGAAACACAAATGGAGCCACCGCAAACATCATTCAAAGATACTCACACGGATGTTTATTAGAAGAAGCCCCCCTCAGTTAAGCTAAAGCAGAGGGTTAAGAGGCTGTGGGGGCTGTGATCCCACATAACTAATGGGCACACTTTTCCCAGACAGAAGGGCCATGCGTTAGTCATAGTGGTAAATCTGTAGTGACAGACGTTTGTTCTATATTTGTGAATGACCTGATTTGGCATGCATGCAGCTCGTTCCACTGACAATAATGGTAACATGGTGTGAGGGAGAGGGAGAGGGAGGGAAGAAAGGAACTGGAATTAGGGGAGGAGGCACAGTAGAGGGAAGAGAGAAGTCCAGGCAGAGAAAGGGAGAAGGGGAAAGGACTATTAAACAGTGGAAGATCAGAAGCATCTAAGGGTGACTCAAGGGGAACCTGCCGTTAGTAGAGCATTATTTTCATTTGGGAGCAATTCTAATTGATTGGAGAGAATCGCCTTTCTTTCCTCCATGTCCCCTCCCCCTTTCTCTCCCTTCTCTCCCCTGCAATCTCTGGGGAAGATAGATATGCTGATAGCTGTCAACTGGTGCAGGATGCTTCTGCATCAAGGAATTCCTTGTAATTTGCAAAACTTGCCTGGTCCTTTACCATTTGCTGCAATCCTGCAACCCCTTCAGGTAAGAAAGAAACTGGCCCAGAGTGATGAAAAGAATGAAGGCTGTCAATAATTTGAAGAGAAGTAACGTTATGCCCTCTGCTACCTCCCTCCCCTCAAGCCATTCATTCTTAAAGTAACAAATATAATCCATGGCAAGAGCAATTATGATATGCAAAGACACCTCTGGCTAGAGTGAGCTAGGAATGGTGGGCAGAGCACTGAATGAAAGACAGGACTCCTTCTAATGCTACAGATTTGCTGTGTGACCATGGACAAGTCACTGACCCTCTCTGAGCCTATTTCCTAACCTGTAAAGAAATAATTCAAAAGAAGATCTCTAGGGGCCTTTGAGCATTTACTCTTCCTGTTACTCTGATTAAGCATCCTTGCTCTCTGCTCCAGGCTCTGCCATTTCAGCGAGACAGTCCCCTGCTCACTACTTCCCCTCTTTCTGGACTTTCCAGCATCACCACTCACAGTGGGGTCTGAGGTCAAACTTCTCCAAAAAGGCTTGATTGGTTTACCTAATCACTATCCAGTATAAAGAACCCCTTCAGGGCAAAATTGCCCTGATACCAGTACAAAGGGAGCACATCAGAAGCAACTGTATAGCTTTTTCAAAGTATACTTTCTAGGGACCCATTGATAGGAAATTAATTGGAACCTCCATCTGGTGTTTAATTGGACATCTGGTCTTTTGAAAAGACTCCCCAAGTGACTCTTCTATGCACCTCTGGACCAGAGACACCGCTTTTGGGTCAGGTGCTCAGCCTTGGTCCAATCATGTAAAGGGGTTTGTCTAATGAAATGCAAACAGGAGTTTGCTGCAAAGACAGTAAAGGTTTATTTAAGGAAATGGCACCAAACCAGGAGTCATAGGTGAGCTGTTAGTCTAAGACCTGGTTCTCTGACAGCTTCTAGGGGAGGGTTATACAGCGGGAAAGTATTCATCATGGTGGAGCTAGACTCATGGTCTCTGTTGATTGGTTAGCACTGTGGTAGGGAGTAGTTGGTCATCGCATCTGGTCCTGATGTCAGCCACGGTGTTGCTCTGTCTGGTTTCACAAGGCATGGCCAGTGGGGTGATTTGTTCTTCTGGGTCAAGAGCTGAAACACAGCTGAGGCCTAGATGTTATATGTAGTTTGAGTAAAACTTTGTTTCTGTGGTCAATAGACCAGGGCTTTGTTCCCAAGATTATTTGATATTGACCAAGACCTCATTGTTCAGAGGGCTTAATGATTAAAGAAGTGGACATGCAAAGGAGAGGGATGTGAATGAGTCAGGGTGCTCCTGGCTAGACAAGGCCAGTTTGAATCAAAAGGAAAGAAAGAAAAAAGGTCAGGTTAAAGAAATAAAGTTTCCGCACGGCTAGAATCCACTCTTCCCGGGAAGTAGAGTCCTGGGTGCAAAACATGGCAAGCACTCCGAAATCCATTGAATCCTTATATGCCCTATCTACCTCTCCATCAATCTGTCTATCCTTTCTGCTATCCACCTACACACTAGGTATCACCACATGTTAGAGTGTTTCTAAAAACTGGAAACTGAGGAGTACATTCCAGCTGTGGTAACAGAGAAGATAGAGCATGTAATTCTAGATTTCATCTCGGGATTAGAATTTAGCTTCTCAGAATAATAATTCTTTATTCTACAGCCTTTCTCAATCATACTACCTCCAAGGCAGTTGTACCTAGGAAGGAATTTATTCTTTTCTGGGTTACATGAGAGCACCTTACTGAATGACTTATGAAATAAAACTGCTGTTCATTTCCTTTATCAAAAAGAAGCCAAGAAAAACAAAGATGAAGAAGGAGAAGGAGAGAAAGGAAAATAAAAACAGAAGAAAGAGGAGAAAATTCACATCAGACAGTCTAATTTCCATGGCTGACATTAGGAGGTCCTTGGGAAAGGATGGGCTACAGGAAGTGAGGAAGACTGGGCAGTGATTTATCCAACATAATGTTTCCTAAGCTCCAATTTGTATAATGTATAAGAGAAACAGAAGATACAGCCTTGCCTTCACTGAACTGAAAATACACATAGAAAAGATCTACAACATTAAATAAGATAATATATATTAAGAATATAGCTCAGCTGAAGTGGCTCAGTGATTGAAAATTGGCCTATGAACCAGGAGGTCACAATTCAATTCCCAGTCAGGACATATGCCCAGGGTGTAGGCTCCATCCCCAGTAGGGAGCATGCAAAAGGCAGCCAATCAATGATTCTCTCTCATCATTGATGTTTCTATCTCTTTCCCTCTCCCTTCCTCTCTGAAATCAATAAAATATGTATTTTTTAAAATGAATATAATATGTGCCAAGACTACTGTATGGTCTCAATAGATGCTAGTTCCCTTTTCCCTTAGACAAAGAAGTTGTTTAAACACTGTCTGTCTATCAGACTTGCCTAACCTTCAGTCCAACTTCCTTCTCCTTTGCCTACCTCTCCTTGATTTTCGAGGTTACCTTGCAGTTAGTGTGACCACATGAAACAGGAGAAGTCTGCTGGTATTTTTCTCTACCCTTTTGTACTATGTTGAATAGTGTCCCAAAATAATTCATGTCTACCTGTAAATGTGACCTTGTTTAGAAATAAGATCTTTGCAGACATAATTAAGATAAAATGAGATCCTACTGGATTCGGTTGGGCACTAAATGCTAATCCTATCTAATAAAAGAGAAACATGGTAATTGGCGTACAACCGCTACCCTTCCCATTGGCTAATCAGGGCAATATGCAAATTAACCGCCAGCCAAGATGGCGGTCAGCAGCCAGGCAGCTAGAAACTAACATGAGGCTTGCTTGCTTCAGTGACGGAGGACTCCAACGTTCCCCGCCTGCCTCTGCAGGCCTCTGAGCTGCAACTCTAAGCAACTATGTAACAAATATAGAAGCTAAACAAAACCCCAGAAACCTGCTTTAGTCCGCCGGGCTTCAGCCAGCAGGATCGCAACATTGTAAGCAAAGGCCAGAAACCTACTTTCAGCAGTGGAGGCCTAAGAGCTGGAGCCAAGCCTCAAAGCTAAAGCTGGCCCAGAATAAAAAAGAAAAAGAAAAAAAGGAGCGGTTGGGAGCTTTAGTCACCCCCAGAGTGAAAACAGCCCTCAGCCCCTCACCCAGACTGGCCAGGCACCCCAGTGGGGACCCCCACCCTGAAAGGTGTGTGACCAGCTGAAAACAGCCATCATCCCCTCACCCAGGCTGGCCAGGCACCCAACTGGGGACCTCCACCCTGATCCAGGACACCCTTCAGGGCAAACCAGCCGGCACCCACCCGTGCACCAGGCCTCTACTCTATATAGTAAAAGGGTAATATGCTTCCCAGCACTGGGATCAGTGGAGCCGCGAGGCCTCCCGGCACCAGGATCAGCGTGACAGGGGGCAGCGCCCAAACCCCCTGATCGCCCTGTGGCTCTGTGTGTGACAGGGGGCGGGGCCACAACCTCCCTATCGGCCCTGCTCTGTTCCTGACAGGGGAAGGCACCCCAACCCCCTGATCACCCTGCGGCTGTGTGTGTGACAGGGTACAGAGCCCCAACCCCCCTGATGGGCCCTGCTCTGTGAGTGACAGGGGGCAGTGCCCCAACCCCCTGATTGGCCCTACTCTGTGCATGACAGGGGGTGGCGCCGCAACCTCCCCATCGACCCTGCCTTGAGTGTGACAGGGGATGGTGCCCCAACCCCCCAATCGGCCCTACCCTGAGCATGACTGAGGGTGGCATCACAACCTCCCGATCGCCCTGCTCTGTGCATGACAGGGGGCGGCGCCCCAACTCCCCAATCGGCCCTGCTCTGAGCCCAACCAGGGGCTGCACCTAGGGATTGGGCCTGCCCTCTGCCACTGGGGAGCAGGCCTAACCCAGCAGGTCGTTATCTCCTGAGGGGTCCCAGACTGCGAGAGGGCACAGGCTGGGCTGAGGGACCCCCCTCCCTCCCGAGTGCACAAATTTTTGTGCACCGGGCCTCTAGTGTCCTTATAAGAAGAGGGAAATTTGGACACAGAAGTGCAGACACAGAGGAGAGAAGGCCATTTGAAGATGGAGGCAAAGATTGGGGTGATGTATCTACTTCAGGAATACCAAGGATTGCTGGAAAGACCAGAAGCCAGAAGAGGCAAGAAAGGATTCTTCCTTATAAACTTCAGAGGGAGGATGGCGCTGCCCACACCTGGATGTTGGATTTCCAGCCTCCAGAACTGTGAGAGAACAAATGTATATTGTTTTCAGCCTCCCAGTTTGTGGTACTTTGTTATGGCAACCCCAGGAAACTCCCTCTTTCTACTTCCTAGAATGAGGATACATTGCCTTGAGGAATTGCAGACATCTTATGAGGACCTAAGCCATATTCTAAGTAAGGATGGTAGACCAGGAAGACAGTAGAAACCTGCTTCCTTGGGGCAAATTCCCTAGACTCTAGGTAAATAAATCATAGGTGTTTCAATTATTGTCACTCAAGTTTTCTGTTAAGGGTGGAACATTTCTGACTAATGCCCTCTGTGAAGAAGAAATTACATGAAAATAACCTGAGTTCATGTCTCAGCTGTGTTATTATGCAGATGGGTAGCCCTGGGCAAGTCATAAAAACTTCTTAAATGTCATTTTATTCCTCTGTAAAACAAAAACAGTAATATTTTTAAATGGGATAGTTTATGAGAAAGCCAAGGGTCATCAATAGGAAAGAGGAAACTAATACAAATTACCAAGACTGGAATCCCAAGGGACCTGGATCCTGTGTTGAATATCAATACACAAGCAATAGAAAGACTGTTTTACCCACCTCTGTCCTTGCTGGGACAACCACAATCCCCCTCCCCCCCCCTTTTCCCCCCCAGTAAGGATCTCTTAACAGCCCTGGTAAAGGTACTTTATAAAATATAAAGAATCATACCAGCATTGGGGGTTAATTACAAATTAAATAGCTTCACCACACAAATTATATAAGAAATGTTACTGGGTCAACCTGGCATGGCTCAGTGCTTGAGCATCAATCTATTTGATTCCTGGTCAGGGCATGCGCTCAGGTTGCAGGCTCCAATCCCAGTGAGGGCTGTGCAGGCAGTGGCCAATCAGTTCTCTCTCATCATTGATGTTTCTCTCTCTCTCTCTCTCCCTCTCCCTTCCTCTTAGAAATGGTTCTGGGGTAAAGGACTCCACATGCTCTCATCCATCCAAAAAGAACAGAGGTGGTTTTTTCCAGTTCTTTCTGGGATAGTCCCATCCCATCACCTTCCTAATCCTTGCCCTTCTTGCCCAGAGTATGGCCTTCCCATCCCAGAGCCCACCCTTTGGTTGTGAGCAAATACATGACATGAGTTAATAGCCTGTGGCGTCAACACTTCCCTTAGAACCAACAGCAGAAAAGATAAGGATGGAAACTTGTTCCAAAAGCCCATGGTCCCTGATGTAATTAAACGGCAAACTTCAAGGGAGGCCACAGAAGCACACACAGCTCCATGGAAGTGTGAAGTAGTTGCTGAACTTTCTCAGAAGGGCATGTTCAACAGGCTGCCTCTTTACCCACTTCCCACTTCATAAAAAGGGCTCTTCATGAGAAAGCTCAGTTTTTATGAAGGGCTGCACCTTCCCAATGTTCACTGCATCAAGACACAGGCCCATGCTTGTCCTGGGGTCCCAGCTGCATTTGCGTCTTGTTCTCAGAATTCAATTCAAATCTCCTGTTTGCCAATTCAAGTCTAAAAACAGGCAGGCCCTGGTCTGTCATTTGCCCTTCCTTCCACCCTTCCACACCCTCTCACCACTGTGGAGCTAAGTGAATACAGTTTTCCAAATATAGCTCTGCAGCCAGTGTGTTAGGCCTTCTAATGAGTGATGGTAATTGCTCCTGCTATTTTCCAAAATGAAAATCAACCTCTGAAGAGCAGCTGGTCTGTTGTAATGTTCTGCTCCCTCCGATTACATCCTCCATTCCTACAAGTCAGTCAAAGCCTAGCCTTGACTGCTTCATCTGTGAGCAGGGCCTGTGGGACGCGCTGGAGGAATGTGCTGATGGCAGGGAAATGGAATAAGCGTGCTATTGTGTGCTTTATTATGTTTAAGGGAATAGGGAGTAGAGAGGGGGAAGACCTGTTTTAACTTTTGATTTCTAAGATATCGGTTATGTGTTGTGCTGATTGATATATCTGAAAAGATAACCAGGTTTTTAGAGGGCAGAACAAAGCTGTTTCCATCCTCCTTTTTTCAAGAATCACTCCAAAACAACAAAGAGGACACGAAGCAAAAACACAAACCCTGTATTCTTTACGGACAGGAGACATCTGTAATCTGGAACCACAGTATATGAAGATGAGAAACAGATGGAGGAATGGTAAGGCACTTAGTAGATCTATGGAAAGTCAGACCTAACCGCCTGAGGGTGACATCATAACGAGTCAAGCCGATTCACTCTGCACGGCACAGGAGCCTCCAGGAGTTGAGAGGCCCACGTGTCGCAGTGGGCCAGAGGGAACATGGCCCTGCAAACAACCCACATGGGGAAAAGGTAATAATACTAGCTACCATTTGTGAAGCGTTTGTTGGTGCCTGGCCCTTTACACACATTCTCTACTGCAATCCTCACAATTAATAGCATTTTACAGATGCAAACACTAAGGCCAGGAGGGATAAAGTAATTTGTCCCAGATAACAAGAGAAAGATATTAAACCAATGCTTAGCTGGCCCTGAACAACACAGGTTTGAACTGCACGGTCCACTTATAATTATTTGAGTCAACAATTTGAAATAACTCCCAGACAAGTCACACAGCCTAAAAAGGACAATGTAAGCTTACCGTATCGATAAATACGGTACACTACTGTAAATGTATTTTCTCTTTCTTATGATTTGCTTAATAACATTTTATTTTTCTAGCTCATTTTATTGTAAAAATAGAGTATATAATACATATAACATAGAAAATATGTGTTAATTGACTGTTATATGTGTTACTTACCAGACTTCTGGTCAATAGTATGCTATTAGTAGTTAAGTTTTTGGGGGAATCAGAAGTTATACGTGGATTTTTGACTGTGCAGGGGTTGGTACCCCTAATCCCTGCCCCCTGTTGTTCAAGGGTCAACTGTATTTTTAGTTCAAAGCCTTATCAGTAGCCTCCACCACCTCTCTATGTGAAACCATGAGTACCAGCATTTCCGTGTTGACTATGTGGCCAGGTTGTCACATGGTTGGTAGGCATGATAGCAAGTTCCGGGCAGAGCTGCTGCTGTCTGGGATCAGGCTTTACTGTTTTGTTTAAGGTGCTTGTTGTTTTGAAAATTCATATGGAAACAAAAGTGTTACCACCTCCCCGCTGGCCATCCTCAACAGGATCTAGTCTGCAGGAGCCTCCTGCTGGGATGAGAGTGTGCCTAGAAAGTGAGTCTTCAGAGGTCCATAGTAGCTGAGGGTCCATCAAACACACTGGCCTGTGTCCTGAGAGGGAGGGTGGGGCATCAGGGAAACTGCTAATCTCTTCCTACACTTGCCTATTTGCTGCTGCCCCTCTACCTATCCTGCACCACCCAGAACAGGTACACACCCCACTGCTGCTTTCTGCCCCTGCAGGTCACCGACAGCACAAAATCTGGGTCATGAAGAAACAAAGCATCCATTGTCAAAATTGCAAAATAAAGACTGCAGTGTTTATTCTCTATCTTATTTATGTTTTCTGTTCATGGCTCAAAAATCAGTCATCAGGCACTCGATGAGAATCTACTGTGTCCACAGTCACCATGTTGGGTGCTGTGGAAGTGAGAAAGACAGTGGGCATTATGTCTGCTCACAAAAGCCATAAGCAGCCAGAGAGCTGCAGCATCAGTCCCTGCAAAGGGATAGGCAGGTATGAGGTGTGTGCAACTGAGAGCTAGTGAGTGAAATTATCTCATTGTTACTGAAATTATCTCATTGCCTGTTTGCAGTTCTGGATCTTCCATTAAATTGTGAATCCTTTTCTTTTTTGTCAAAGGCCTTATTTGTGTTATTTCTGAAACCAGTTGCCAAAACCACAGCGGTATTACTGCAGAGTGAAGTAAGACTTTTCCTACCCAGATCTGAAACCCCCTCCTCTTACGCATAGTGTGCTTGTTCTCAAGGTCCCCAGTTCAATTTCAGCTAAAGAATTAACTGTTTCCTATCTATCTCTCACATTTGCAGAGTTTCCACCCCGAAATGAAAACCTGTGGGAGAAGATCCGAATCTTTCAGTTGTCGAGTCCCTTGACAGGGAGCTGCTCTTGATTTATACTGTAACCAGGCATTGATTCATCCACACTAGTGTATAGAGAGTCTCAGAATGAGCCCAGGATGGGTCAGCTGGGGTTCAGGCCTGCTGGGACACATCCAGACAACTGAAGTTTATTTGCACAGGGGCTGAGTAGCCTCCTGGGAGAGCATTAAGGGAGAAATAAACCAGGCACAATGACTTTGACTCAGTAAAAAGTCTTAATCATTCTAGGGAAGGGGCAGTTCTCTCAGTAATGTGATCTCTGTCATGTAGATGTGTTTCCTGGTCCAATACCCACTGGCCACTTGTTTGCATCCTATGCAGAGGTGGCAATGGGGATATGTGTAAATAAAAATAAAAAGAGCTGTTTATTGAAATTCGTAAAATCTTAAAGCCCGAGTGACTGTTCCTAAATAGAAGAAGACATTCTTTCTGTCAAGCTGCAAAGCTTTGGTCTAGCAAGTGCTCATGGTGCTGGGGATGCTGCTGCCCAGGCATGGCAATGAGCAGTAGCACTAATTCCAGGAGGCGCTGTTCACAGTGGAGTAGCCATACCACCCACCTGCTGGGCAGAGCAGTGATGGTGTGGGACCATCAACCAGCAAGAGACAACATGGCCTGGTGGAGCAGCAGACATTATGGCCAGCAGCAGGGATTTTGGTGTCCAGCAGGGGAAAACGGAGCCAAATGAAGCAGCAGGGGAAGCACAGTAGTATCTGCACGAATATAAATAAGACCATCTACTGGCCCTCTCTGGGGAGGAGGGTGCAGAGGTGGGGGCTGGGAAGGGGTGGGGGAAGAGGTAGGGTGGGGGGTGGGGAGGAAAGCCTTGGGGGCTGCCATTCTGTGTTAGGCTTGTGACTGGAAGAACTAGGGATGTTTGCTCTTAGTCATGGATTTGAAGGCATTTGGGGAAATTTGGATTTCTTCTATCTACTCATACAAACACACATAAATGCACATACTTACATGTATATCCTACCAAAGATGTGCTCTGGATGTAAATACTCATGTGTATCAGGGCTCTGCTTGTATATGAATTATAAATAGTTAAAACCAGGTGGGGGTGGGTAACAGTTGTGTGATGGGGTCTAAATGGGTGAGTATTAGGGTCTTATGCATAGTGTGATTGCTCTCAAGTTATATGCTTTGTGCTGCTGCCTACAATTTTTATTAGGAAAGGTGACCATGCTAAAAAAAATGTTGTTTTTTTTAAAAAATTTTCTTTGAAAACTTACTTGATATAATCCAACCTTATCATTTTATAAATGAGAAAATGGGAACACAGAGATCTCAAAATGACTTGCCTGAGGTTGTGAAGACAACAGTAATGGATTAATGGCTCAAGTCCAATTTTTTTGTTTTATTTTATTTTCCTATTACACCATACAGAGAAAGTATATACACTAGAACAATGAAGTCTGGATATTGTACAGAACTCTGTGTGTTTCTCAGTTTTAAATGGTTAGAGGTTTGAGAACTGGCTTATTAGATCTTTAATTCTTTTAGCTATAAATTATAGCAAGAAAAATATTAGCTATGGGGACAGTAATGTAGATTAAATTAATACAATTTGGTATCAAATGACCGCAGTTAATACAATTTTATATTCAACTTTAAAGTTGAATTTAGAGTCTACTAGACATGTTGTACTAATCAGAAATGTAGAACAAAATGAGATCATTGTGTTTCAGAATGGGCTTTGCAAAACAATGGTCCATTTTTTTAAGCACAGAAGGAGAGCAAAAAAGATGACAAGAAAGTTCCAGAAGTTCATGAGTAAATGTTGAGAGAATAGAATTATTCACTGAAGAAGAGAGAGCAAAAGAGGCTAATCATTTCCAGGGAAGTGAAGAATCTCTTAGCTGAGATGAACTACTTTTCTCCCCAATAAGGAAGATAGAATAACTGCAGATCTTTAGAAACACCATGGGAGAGTGAGGTGGTAGAGTCAATAGAATTGAAATGGTGACACATACCTTTGAGGTTCTCTAGCCCTTGCAGAGTTGTAAAGCTCAGAGGTAGTAGATGTTAAATGACCAGTCCAGGAAGGAAATGGTGGCTAAATGACTACTGGTCTCTGTTATTATTTCAGGAAATATTAAGTGTCACCATATGTTGAAAGCTAAAGGTAATTTATCAAGGAGGAATATGGGTAGGGAGGAGGCTGAGGACACCACTTTCCATATGTATGCTAAGATGGTCACTTGGAATACCTGCTCACTTGCACAGCTGGCTCCCCTACCAGATCTGAGTGTTCTGTACTCTGCTCCAGCCACTCCTACTATCCAATTAGATTCCCAGCTACTGGATGGTCCTGTGACTGAAGTCCATGAAATTAGAAATAAGATAAAACACTTAAAAAAACACACACAAAAACTTTGGGACTTCCAGTCAAAATGGCAGAGCAGGCCTTCCACAATCACATTACACTAAATTTGAATGTAGTTGTGGCTCAGCAGTTGAATTTTGATGCAGGAACCAAGAGGTCACAGGTCAATTCTTAGTCATGCTCAGGTTGATGGCTAGATTCCCAGTGGGAAGTGTACAGGAGGCAGCTAATCGATAATGTTCCTCTCTCATCAATATTTCTATCTCTCTATCTCTCTCCTTTTTCCTCCCTCTAAAATATCAATAAAAACATATTTTTTTAAAAAATACAACTAAATTATTAAGAACCACTTGAAGACTAGGTGAACAGATTTTCTGTAACTAAAGATATAAAAGAGAAACCACATTGAGACTAGTAGGAGGGACAGAAAAATAAAATGGGCTGGTCACATAACCACTGTGACAGCTAAGAATTAGGAGGGATATCTCGACTGTGGAGGTTTCCTCTGAGGAGCTAGGGGACACAGCCCCACACCAGACTCTCCAACACAGAGGACCAGAGCCAGGAATAAGTCCCCACAACAGCTAGCTGTGAAAATCAGCAGGGACTCAGCCTGGGTGAGATGGAGGGCTCATGAGTCCTCTTGAAAGGCCCAAGCATAGACTCATTCACTCACACTTTCCTTAATCCCCAGAGAAGGAATAGCAGCTCAAAAAAGGACATTGTGGCAGGAAATGAATTGTCTGGCTTCAGGGCAAGGGCTGAAGAAACAGCTCTCTCTGGGACTGAAGTGCTGGCAGGTGTCATTGTTCATTTGTTGAGTCCTCTCTCCATCCATCTGGTAGGTTCCGTTGTTCCTTTGCTGAGCCCTCCTCCTCCACAGTCTGCAGGTACAGGTAGGTGCCAAATCTGAATCTCCATTAATCTGGCTAACACTACTCTTGCCCCAACCAGGTGATATTCTGAGACCTTGCCCCAGTCAAGTCACACACCAAACCTGAGCCTCTTTCAGAGGCTAATCCACACAAGCAGCTGGCCTGGGTCCATACTGTGGACTTTTCTAAGATCTATCAAAGGCACACAAACTTCAAACAAACAGTGACTGGCCTCAGCATACCCTGTACATCTTGCCTCAAGCCTGGCAATAGTGGCAGCCAGCCTCAGTTGACAACATAACCACTCCCAGACACCTCTAAGCTCAGCACAGTCATCTACCAGCTGCAGAAACCTGGTAGATCCTACCAGGTGGCTGTGGGCCAGATACAGGTAGTGGCTGACCTTGGCCTGCACTGAGTTACCTCCCAAGAGACCACAGAACCAACACACCTGGTGGCCAGTTTCAGACCACATCAGACCACCACACAATTAGCACCACAAATGACAAAAAGAAAGGATTGCCTTGGCAGACACCAGAGCCTGGCTAAAGCCAATCCTTCTCTGTAGGGTCTGCTATAGTCATGGCCAGTCCTCACAGCCAATCAGCCCAAAAGTCAATCTCACCCATTGATGTGCCAGCAACAATCAAGGTTCAACTATAACAGGAGAGCACACACAACCTACCAAAGAAACACTCCTGAAGCACCCAGCTCATGTGAACAGAAAAACTGTGCCATTGGGCCCCCCGAGGACACCTGCAACATGAGGCCACTCTGCCAAGACCAGGAGATATAGTAGATCTACCTAATAGATAGAAACAAACAGGGATGAATCCAAAATGGAAACAAAGAGTGTGTCACAAATGGAAAAACAGAACAAAACTCCAGAAAAAGAAATAAACAAAATGGAGGTAAATAATGTATCTGACACAGCATTGAAAACACTGGTTATAAGGATGCTCATGGAACTTAGGGAAAGAATAGCTTATTTCAGTGAGAACTTCAACACAGAGATAGGAAATTTTAAAAAAGAGACATGGAAACCATAACAAAGAATCAATTAGAAATGAAGAGTACAATAACTGAAATGAAGATTACATTACATTAAAGGGAATCAACAACAGACTGGGTGAAACAGAGGATAGAATCAGCAATTTGGCAGACAAGTTAGAATAAAACACCCAATAGGAACAGCAAAAAGAAAAAAGAATCCAAAAAATAAGGATAATTTAAGGGATTTCTGGGACAATATCAAGCATTACAACCTTCATTTCATCGGGGTACCAGGAGAAGAGCAAGCAAGCAAGGGATTGAGAACCTATTTAAAGAAATAATAACTGAAAAATTCCCTTACTTGGTGAAGAAAAAAGACACACAAGTCCAAGAAGTGTAGAGAGTCTCAAACAATAGGCTCACACCAAGACACATCATAATTAAAATGCTAGTGGTTAAAGACAGAGAGAATCTTAAAAGCAGCAAAAGAAAAGCAGTTAGTTACCTACAAGCAGGCTCCCAAAAGACTGTCAGCTCATTTCTCAACAGAAACTTTTCAGGCTAGAAGGGACTGAAACAAAATATTCAAAGTGATGAAAAGCCAGGACCTACAATCAAGATTACTCTACCCAGTAAAACTATAACTTAGGATCAAAGGAGCAATAAAGAGTTTCCCAGACAAGAAAAACCTGAAGGAGTGCATCAACATCAAACCAGTATTACAAGAAATGTTAAAGGAACTTCCTTAAGAAGAAGAAAAAAATATGCATAAGAAAACATAACAAAGAAAAACTTCTCACTGACAAAAGCAAACATATAATAAAAGAAGTGGATCAACCAACACTAAAGCTAGTGCAAAGATTAAAAGGCAAAAGTAGTAAAATTGTGTGCAATTACAATAGTAAATTAAGGAATACACACACACAAACACACACACACACACACAAAGTAAAAAAAAATTATAACGAAAACCTAAACATGGAGGAGGTGAGTCAAAAATGCCGGGGATTTTACAATGTGTTCAAACTTAAATGACCATCATCTTAAAATAGACAGTTATAAACATGGCTTGGTATAAATGAAGCACATAATAACCACAAGCCAAAAACCTGCAAGAGATATACAAGAAATAAAGAGAAAGGAATCCAAACACATCACTATAGAAAGTCACCAACATAAAAAAGAAGAGAGCAAGAAAAGAAGAAAGGAACAAAAAAGATCTATAAAAACAATCAGGAAACGACTGATAAAATAGCAATAACTTCATACCTATCAATAATGGTATGATAAAGAAGATGTGTTCCATATCTACAATGGAATATTACTTGGCCATAATAAAGAATGAAATCTTACCCTTTGTGACAACATGGATGGACCCAGAGGGTATTATACTAAGTGAAATCACAAAGACAAATACTGTATGATTTCACATATATGTGGAATCTTAGAAACAAATAAGTGAACAAACAAAATAGAAACAAACTCATAAATAGAGAACAAACTGATTGTTCTCAGATATGGTGGGGGGAGGGGTGGGGGGGGTGAAAAAGCTGAAGAGGTTAAAAAGTACAAATTGGCAGTTACAAAACAGTCATGAGGCTGTAAAGTTCAGCATAGGAAATATAGTCAATAATATTGTAATAACTATGTGCAGTGTAATTGGGTGCTAGGCTTAGGCAGATCACTTCATAAGTTATATAAATGTCTAAACACTATGCTGTACAACCTGAAACTAATGCAGTATTGAATGTCAAATTTAATTTTTTAAAATTTAAATTAAAATTTTTTTTAAATAAAAATACTTTTGGGTGTCCAATTTATTTCACTTAGTATATAACTATTTCACTTAGCATAATATGTATTCACTGTGGGTTGCCACCACCCCTACTTCATTTTAGGCAGTGGTCAGGAGGTTGTTGGACTGCGCATCACTTAGGAAGGTCACTTTGGCCATGACAATGTGTAATATGCTAAGTGAAATAAGTCAGACAGAAAAAAATAAATACTGTGTGATTTCACTTACATGTGAACTTTAAAAAATGAATAAAATAAAACAGCAACACACTCATGGATACAGAGAACAAATCAATGGTTGCCAGAGGGGAGGGGTGGGAGGTTGGGCAGAAAAGGTGAAGGGGAATGAGAGGCACAAACTTCCAGTTAAAAAAAATGAGCCACAGTGATGTTGTATATAGCACAGAGAATATAGTCAATAATCCTATATAATAAAGAAGCAATATGCAAATTGACCATCACCCCAACACACAAGATGGCCACCCCCATGTGGTCAAAGATGGCCGCCCCCATGTGGACACAAGATGGCTGGCAGGGGAGGGCAGCTGTGAGGGACCAGGACTGCAGGAGAGGGCAGTTGGGAGGGACCCAGGCCTGCAAGGGAGGGCAGTTAGGGGCAATCAGGCTGGCAGGGGAGTGGCTAGGGTGTGATCAGGCTGGCAGACAGAAGCAGTTAGGGGCAATCAGGCAGGAAGGCAGGTGAGTGGTTGGGAGCCAGCAGTCCTGGATTGTGAGAGGGATGTCCTATCGGGCCTAAAAGGGCAGTCGGACATCCCTCAAGGGGTCCCAGATTGGAGAGGGTGCAGGCTGGGCTGAGGGACACCCTCCCCCACCCCCCATGCACAAATTTCGTGCACCGGGGCCTCTAGTATCCTAATAACTTTGTATGGTGACAGATGGTTACTAAGCTTTTTGTGGCGAGCACTTCATAGGTATACAAATGTCAAATCACTATGCTGTACATCTGAACCTAATATAAGTATGTCAACTATAATTTAAAAATTAAGGGACTTGGGACAGTGGCAGTCATGGTGTCAACCTGTAAGGATCTGCATCCGCAGAAAACATCCGTGTAACGTGGAGGAGGGCAGCCCAGGTAGCAGGACCTGCACCCAGCAGGGCTACATTTTTTTCTCACAGCAAGAATGGGCGCTTCCTATTGTGTCTGTGATGAGAAAAACAAAGTCCCAATTACTGACAGATGTGGGGGCTACTGTCACATGCAAGGTCTGATCCATTCATGCTTTCCCAAAGTACACACCCTCTCTGTGGGATCCACACAACTTAAGAACTCTTTTCGAGGAACTATCCTCAAGGAAGATATCCGAGCTACTGAAAAAGACAAGGTTGAAATTTATAAGGGTTTTCATGTGGGTGCATTGTCTTGGGCAAAGTGACCTCCCTAGGTGAAACACATACAACTACCTCCTGACCACTACTGAAAATGAACAAGGGGTGGTGGTGGCCACCGTGAATCAGGTGTCCAGATGGATCCCATCAGCTGGTGTGAGAGGCAGTGCCCTAAGACCCACACAAAAGAATTCCGGAAAGTGGCCCTTGTACAACCTGGATTCTTGTCGACCTAGGAAGCAACATTTTGCCCCAGGGAGAGGGGTACACTGTTTCCAAGAGCACAGGTATGAAAGGAACAGTAAGATGCTATTGTCTTTATTCAAACACCTGGGATCAGACTGCGACCAGCTCTAGAAAAAGTCTGCAGGAAACTTACGCTACTCTGTAGATGCAACAATTTTCTTATGAACCTTTCAGTGGAATGAAATCTTGGGTGATAAATTTCTCCTCTGGAGGCTCTATTAAAATAAATAAATAAATAAATAAAACATGGTATAATGTTGAAAATAGCCTATTCCTTCTGATAGTCTTATAAATACATAATTTTTGCTGTCACAAAGAAAAACATTTTTATGAAAAGAATTTCATAGTGAAAAATTAATTAATAAAAAGACTTTGGATGCATATAATGTCCTAATCTCTTAATATGCTTCAATTAACATCTGAAACATGATAATTAATGCCACCCCCTGTGTCACCTTTTTGTCTTATTAGAGAAAGAATTTGAGGCTGGTGGCAGTGGGGAAGTGATACAGGAAGTGGAAACTCCTGTGATGGGGTTGTGATAAGATACATACTCACATGCAAAGTGACTGAGATGGTACTAACAGGAATTCCTAGCCTAATCCTTAGTAGTTGGGCAGTGTCCCTGACAGGAGAACACAGGAGAACAGGGCACGATCCACTATCTGCTTGTCCATTTTCCAAGTTCCTTTTCCTCTGAGTCCAGGTGTCATGTTGATATACCAAATCTGTGTCTAGCCTTACAGCCCCAGGTCCCAGTGTTAGTAAATATTTGTAAAGAGGAAAAAAAATCAGAAATACAGTTATATTTCACTTTAATTTTAATGGACCCAGAAGATGTATTAAAATTCTATAAAATAAAAGGGTTATTTATGATTGGAGAGAGATTTTCATTCAATTAACCCAAAGGCATTGGCATAATTAGAAAGTTAAATCCAAGATTTCATAAAGGTGCATTTGCAAGTTATTAATTATGAAAACAACCAAACAAGCGGACTTGACAATGAAACTTCAACTCACTATAGTGCTTGCCAAATGCCCTAAGATTCTTGGATGACTTGGTGTCAGGTGTCACACACACTTTCAGAAAGAAGGAAAAGAGCAGCTGAGACCGGCTCCCCGGGACAGGTCCTGACTAATTCTCTTGTTAGCACCTTTCTCAGTCCTGGTAAAGTCATTCGCTGGAAAACTCGGTTTGGGCTGGTGAGGCACTGTCTTCCAAATTCCAGGGATGTAGCAGGAGTGGGTATTAATAATTTGCAATGCCTGGTGGTGACTCGGGTCTCTGCAGACTGGCAGTTTCATTTGCAGCCCAGCCCATTTCTCTGACTGTGCCCTGTCCCACGTGTCCCTCCCAGGGTCTCGCATGCTCCTTCAAGGCTATCAGACACACCTCTGACTTCACGCCTCTAGGAGTATGAGACACCCAGCGGGCAGCACAGGCCCCTCTGAGTGTAAGTTGTTGAATCAGCCTGCTTTGACTGGTTTTCTGTCACAAGTTCTCTGTTGAGAGCAGCTGTGCCCAAAATAACTCAGGCTGGGAAAATGACAGCTTCTTGGAGACGTCATCCGGAAGCATCTATATGTTCTCCCACTTTGGCGTGTGGAAAAGGATTAAGAGACATTCTGTATACCGCTAAACTTGAAGGGTCTGGTTAATTACAGCAATTTTCTATGGATTTTAAAAAATTGACGTTTTAGAGAGTGACCTGAGCAATTATTTCGCTGGTTATTAATGTGAAACAAAAATGGAGAAAAGGGAGACAAGATCTTAGGTTAAAGACGGAGCAGAAACCATGATGGTGAACCAAAGAATTATAACAGTATAAAAATATTTTTTTAAGTAAGCTACTAAAATAAGGAAGAAAAATTGTTTAAGTTACTAAAATAAGGAAGAATGTTGGTTAAACTTTATTTAAAGGCTAATTAAAACTTTACTCCCTTCAAGTGGGATTTCATTCCTAGAATGTGGCAAACTATTTTTCTCTCTCACTCTCCCAGTAAGAGTCCCTCACAACCAACCCATATATCTCCTCTTTTCCCAAAGTCCTCAAATAGCTCAAGCTCAGTGACTGCTCAACCTAGGCCTGCTACCCCACTCCTTTTCCCACCTCCTTGCTAAATTCTATCCCACTAGAAGGGCCCTTCCTAACACACATCACTCCAGCCAGTCTTGGTTTCTCTCAGTTCTGCCCCACATCCCGATTCTGCACAGACTCATGGGCCAAAGGAGCAGCACAAAATTCTTCTAGACAGATGGAAAAGGGATGAGGCTATGAATAATTACTGCTTAATTTTTTTCTGTCATGCATGAAAAGGCCTAGTACAGTGCCTGGTCCAGAGTAAGGAAGATGATTTATTTTAAAATATATTTATTTATTTTAACTCTCACCTGGAATATTTTTTCCATTGGCTTTTTTTTTTTTTTAGAGAGAGAGTGGAAGGGAGGGGGAAAGAGAAACATTGGTGTGAGAGAGACGAATTGTCTGGTTGCCTCCTGCATGCACTGGGGATGGAGACTGCTAGGTGACCTAGATTGGGAATCAAACTCGAGACCCTTCAGTGTGAGGGCCAAAGCTCTAACCACTGAACAACACAGGGCAAAGCAAAAATTTATTAATATTAGCTGATAGACACATAGAATCAGCCAGTAACATCTCCCCAGCTATGCCAACCATTAATATCATCATTATTGAAACCTTCTCCACTGACAGATATTCTTCTGTGGTCTCCTTTTTTCCTTCTTTTCTCCCTCCCTTACTTCCTTCTTCCCTCTTTTCTAACTTTTTGTCACTGTCTTAATCTAATCACACTGCTGTAATAAACTACCATACACTGGGTGTTTTTTAAACAATAGAAATTATTTCTCACAGTTCTGGAGACTGGGAAGTCCAACATCAAGACACTGGCAGATTCCCTGTCTGTGAGAGTCTGCTTCTTGGTTCATGGACAGCTGTCTTTCATTGTGTCCTCACTTGACGGATGAGGTAAGGGAGCTCTCTGAAGTCTCTTCTACAAGGGAACTGGTCCCATTCATAAGGGCTCCACTCTCTCGACCTGATCACCTCCAAAAGGCCCCATCTTCTAATAACACATGGGGGCTAGAATTTCAACATATAAATCCTGGGGCGACACAAATAGTCTGTAGCAATCACCTCCAAGGACATTCAAGGATAAAGATGTTGGATGAGGGTAGGGTTTCCAGACAGTGTGATTTGTCTGATTTTTTTTAAATAGTCATAAATTGGGCTTCTTCAAATGTGAGGAAGAAAAATAGTGTTTTATATTGATTGCATACCACATCTTATCCTGTGCCCTAGAAAAGCACTAACCCTCTCACTCCTTACAACAATCATGTGAGGTGGGTATGAAATTATAATGGAGTTGCATGATGCATGCATTTGACTCATGCAATCAATGTATACTTCACAGAGGGAGGGGTACAAGAGAAAGAGAGAGAATAAATTCAATATAACGGGTACAATGATTTTGCTCCCAAAGCCATTCAGTAAACTTAGTCACCAGAATACACAGGAGTTGTAAGCTCCCTCAAGCTATCTCTGTTCCCATCGTACCTCCCATCGTGCTAGCACTGAAAATGATTCTGGTGATTAAATTTACAACACAATTTTTTCCCCATCCAAAATGGCCCATAAACTGAGGCCAAGAATTTCATCTGTTTTACAGTTGGAGAAAAATCTGGCTGTGTTAGACCCACTGAGAGACAATTTAGGAGAGAAACTTAGCATTTTGAAGTATTATCAAGAATAAATTTTGATATGTGCTATTTGCTGCCTCATGTGTTTCATTTTGTCTGAAATATGAGACTCTGCCTCCATTATACAGAGGGGGAAATTGAGGCTTGGAGAAGTTAAGTAACTTGCCTCAGGCCAGGCATCTGGGGCCGAGATGAGGTCTGAGCCAAGTCAGTCTTGGTTCCACAGCACATGTTTGTCCCACTCTGCCCAAATCCAGCTCGGTTCTCTCCACGAGTCTCCGTTTCAAATGGTCATCTACCCCGTGGTCCTCTCCTGGCTGTCTGCACCATCTCTCTTCTCCTTTGTCTCTAAAGCTTCCATTCAGAACTATTTTGACAATCACCAGGGACCAGGGGATGTTCAGTAGCCCACACAGGTACTACCATTCTGGTTATTTTGGGCTTTCACTTACTCCGTGACTGCACCGCCATTTCAGTTGGTCAGACATCCATCCTGGTACCTATACTTTACTGACTGTTATATATTTTGGATATTACTCTGGCCATACCTCTCACAAGACTGTAGAGAGATCCATTTATGACAGAAGCAGTATTCTAAGTAATTTTACAATGTTTTAGCTACATGAGCCATTGGCAGTCACTGACTTCTTCATTTTCCAGAGCCATGAACTGAGGTCCAAACGGCATGCCTTGCCCACGGCCATAAGGAGGTAAGGTCTGGACCTGAATGCTCCTGACTGCATTGTCTCTTGCTGGTTTCTATGCACAGCCCTGGAGTGCCCACAGCCAGCTGCCTCAGTCTTTGCTGAGAATTTAGGGTGACAACTGATGAAACTCTCTTTGTGAGAATGATCAGTTACAGGTGACCCCTGTGAGAACAAATAAGAATTCGATTGTCTTTATTCAGAAATATCTGCCATAGTCATAATGCTGTGGGGTCCAGAGTCACTGATGGCATCAGGACCCCTTTAGGGTCTGTGTGTTTGCTTTGTTTTGATCCATCCTACTGCCCTCGCTAATTGCACTGGCATGTGGGTGGCCCAAACCCTTCACTTGCAGGAGGACTTCCCAGAGAGGAGCAAGGTCTCCTGCCATCATGTCCGATGTCACCGTGTAGGATATTAAAACTGACTCAAGATTGTGTTGAAAAATGTTTTCCTTTTCAGTATGCTAATAAGAACAAGATGATATCAAATGGATGTGCATCGTGGCAGGATTTTTCTGTGGCAGAGCCTTCTAATGAGCTGTTCTGTAATGAGGGCTAGATGTGCACACGTATCTGTGTGCTAATCAAAGTTTAAAGACCTTTATTTTCCCCCTACTCTCACCCTCTTCTAAGCCCTGGCTTTAATTCTTTTAAACAGTAACATTAATTGGCTGTTAAGTAAAACAGGAGAGAACACAATAGATTTATGATATTTTGAGAAGCTCTGCCAGTTCTCAAGCATTTGGAGAAACAGGCTTGGCTTTATGGGGTAATTATGATTTAGTGTTTTCTCTCGCCCTGTTGAGTCTGTGGCCTGCCTCTAAAATGGATCTGGGATGAATGTCAAAGTCAGGATTTACAGTCAAACCTTTTCAACATATAAAGCCCAGGACAAGTTTATTGTTTTATTTTTTTCTAAGCAATATTTCTGTCTGCATTTCTGTGCTGTTAGGTTTTTTAGGGTCCTCCCACCCACCCCCACCCCCTTACCCCAGCCTTTGAAATGGCATCTATAAATTTCTTCTCCTGATAAGGCTGCTGTATCATCAAAAAGTGATTGTTTTTGCAAGCAATCACAAGAGAGCATGCCAATTTAAATAATTCCTTTCCTTTCCTCTCACCCCCCACCCCCACTGAACCTTTTACAGGAGAACTGCTATCATCTCAGGTTTTCTACCCTTTCAGAAATGAGCAGCAACCGACGAAGCTTGATGAGCCTTAGGAGTAAGATCTTTGTGCTTCTTCTTTCAGTATCTTTTTTTCCTGGTCTCTCTTTGAAATGACGTGTGTTCAGGGGTTGCCTTCAGGGGAGCGGACCCCAGGGATCTTCGGGCTCTACGGGTTTCCGACCTGGCTCCCTGCTGACACGAGATCTTAGGCAATTGCTTTTCCTCTGGGAGCCTCCTTTCTTTCTCTTAATTTATAAAATAAAACAGAGGATGATTTCTAAGGCCTCTTCCAACTCTAAAATGTTAACATATCCTATATATGGCCCAGCAGTACTATATTAGGCCACATTGGTGCACGCTGCTGAAGGGAAGATGTTACCCCAAAATGTGTCACTTTGGCATAAGAATTATTTTAAGTGGAAGGCATTTCAGTTCCTCCCCAAAGAACTCGGTTGTCACAAATCCCCTTGCTGGGGGCAATTCTAATCTTCTTTTCTGGAAGATGAGAAGTGGGCACCACACTCCAACAGACTCAGTCACATAGCTACCATATATCACATCTGTTCTCCTAAGGGCCCATTTACTTTCCAAATAATTACTTGTTTTCTCATAAGTGCCCTTTCCCCTTCCTTCTCCTCTTAAAATAATATATAACCTTCAAATTCTAATCGCCTCTTTGAGTCACATTTTTCTGTAAACTCCCATGTACGTATGTATGTATGTATGTGAATAAAATCTGTCTTTCCCCTTGTTGATCTGTCTTGGTGGTTTAATTGGCAGGTCCCTAATAACAGAACACGAGGGGAGAGGAAAACGTGTGTGTGTTTTGTTCTTCTTGACATTTGTGTGTGTGTGTGTGTGTGTGTGTGTGTGTGTGTAGGTTACAGAAGTGGGAAAGGGGATTATGCTAGGAGTAGTATTTTTCTTTAAACAATCATTCTTATGAGGGAGCTCAGTGAGACAAGGCTCACTCAGCATGGTTGTTATCTCCATCAGGAATCTCTCCACACCATCCTTGAAAGTATAGCCCTTCCATCCCAAGGTAAGGGTGGAAGCATGACATGGGCTAGTTTTTTGAGTGGGGGTTGAGAGGTGAGGAGGGAGAGAAGGATTCATGCCAATTCAAGAGCAGCAATTTTTCAGTACAGGCCCAGGCCACAGCTATCTATCCTATATAATAAAGAGCTAATATGCAAATGGTCATCACGCCTTCATGCCATATCGGCTCAGACACTCAACACTGGGGAGAGAGGCATTGGAGACCAGCCAGGCACAAATGAGCTCGTGAGAGAGAAATGGAGACCAGCCAGGCTGTGGCCTGGGAGAGGGACAAGCTGCCTGCCCCAGTCCTGGGTGCCAGCACCTATGTCTGTGGCCCAGGCGTAGCCACCTGCCCATGGTCCCCTGCGGTTGCAGCCGGCCCAGGCGAAGCTGGATTGGGTCCTGGGTGCCTGCAGCTGGCCAGAGGGAGGGAATCCTGGGTCCCGGGTGTGGGGAAAGGCAGAGACAGTAAGGAGAGATCAGGCAGGCAGGCAGAGGGGTTAGGGGCGATGAGGCAGCCAGACAGGCAAGTGGTTAGGAATCAGTGGTCCTGGATTGCGAGAGGCAGTCGGACATCCCCTGAGGGGTCCCGGATTGGAGATGGTGCAAGCTGGGCTGAGGAACCCCCACCCCCTGTGCACAAATTTCATGCACCAGGCCTCTAGTCTATTTATATAAAGAGCCAGCTTCCGTAATGACCAAAGGCTCAACCAAGTTGGCAGGGACTGGTGAGAGGGCTGAACTCTGTGAGGTTCCTGGTGGCTGAGGGTGCAGAGCGGGAGTGCGGGAGTGCGGGAGTCCCGGCATGTGGGTGTGTGCAAGAGCGTGGACCCCAACGACACACACTCACATGCCCGCACCCACACAGGGCCCTTGGCCACACCACCCACGCTTCCCTGGACTTCACCCTCCAGCCCGGATCCTCCAGGTCTCGTGCCCCGGGGTCGCTCAAGTTCAGCAAGAGTTTGCAATTTGCCCAAAGCACATTGAACAGTTTTCTCTTAACCCGTTTCTGGGAGTGTAATCTGATTTAAAACCAATGGACTAAACAAACAGAAGCACTTTCTAGAAAGTCAATTTAGAAATGTTGATCAAAATTCAAGAGAATTAGCTTTGGGCCAGGAGTTCCATGTCTGTGAATGTGTCCTAAGTAAACAGTCAAATAAGCAATTATGTTTACTGTAGTTGTTGAAGCCAGGGGAAACCGGAAACAACCTGCCCCACAATAAAGGGTTAGTGAAGTAAACCATAGTAATGTCAATCAGTCAGGGATAACACTGTAGCCATTAAAAATTATATCTATGCATCCAATTCGTTGACATGAAAAGAAGGCCATAGCCAAATATTAAGTGGAGGGCAGGGAAAGCTCAGAAGAGGGCATGTATATTTATATGTATGTATATTTTATATGTCAGGGAAATAATATTTTTGAAAACAGTGATTCTTCCTGAGCTCTGCAATTGTGAGCAAATTGTGTTTCAGGTGTGACAGGTGTCCTTTGGTGTCCCACACACACAGACATCCTTGCCTGTGGGACGGCCTGAACCTTTGCTGCACCTGCCCCTCTCTGCTGTGGCAACGGCCCAATCAGACATTCCCTTTTATAGGGCTGGTTTCCTTTTCTCCTCTGTCCAAACCATGCCTTTCCAACAAAAGAATATTAACCAAGCAATCCAAACAACAAATCTTGTTGCTGACTGCGACTTATGCCCTTTTACTCATATATTATGGCTTTCAAGCCAACCAGGCTGTATTTCAAAACTTTTATTTTTCCGCAACTTGACCATTTTTTATTCAATTAAAATATTCTGGAGTATTTTAAATGCATATAGAAAAGTAGAGAAAAATATGGCAAATACTTATCTATACTAATAAAAGGGTAATATGCTAATTAGACTGGACATCCTTCCAGACATCCTTCCGGAAAAAGCCATGGTGGTGGGGGCCAAGGCAGAGGCAGTTTGGGTCAACCAGGCCAGCTGGGGAGGGCAGTTGGGAGCAACCAGGCCAGCAGAGGAGGGCAGTTAGGGGTGACCAGGCAGGCAGACCCCCCAGCCCCCTGTGCACGAATTTCAGGCACCAGGCTCTAAAATATATATATATGCCTAATATGCAAATTGCCCCCATGGTAGTTCAACCAGGAGACTAATCGCTTGCTCTGACTGGCACTGACCACCAGGGGGGCGGTGCAGAACAAAGGAAGGCCCCAGCCAGCAGCTGGAAGGCCCCAATTGGCCCTGATTGCCGGCCAGGCCTAGGGACCCTACCCATGCACTAATTTTGAGCACTGGACCTCTAGTTTAATTATAAAGGATTTTTTTTCTTTGTTTAATTTTGTTTTCTATCTCACTGAACAATTCTTGGTAGTTGTACCCAGAAAGTTGTACCCAGCAATATCTCTAACACATAGACAATTTATGAAAACAGAGGAGGACAGCTGCACCTCTGACCTAATCGCTGATGTATTTTCATGGAGGAGACCATGCAGTGACTCAGACAAGAGTCTAGAAAGAGCCCCCAACATTTGATTACATATTCTATGCAATATATTATGTATTATATATAGCGCCATTTACTGTGTAATGCATCTAAGTGTCATCCTATATTATATACAGCTTTATAATATGACATAATTTATTGAAGCTACAATTTATTGAATATTAACTACGTGCCAGGCATGCTATTAAGCTTTTATTTTATGTTTTCTCATTTAGTTTAGATGATATAGTTTATATAAATGGTAATTCCAAATAACATTTGGTGTTAATAATTTCTTCCAAGCATTTGTCCTGTCTTCAGGATAAAGAAGTTAAGATACATGGAAAGGAACCCAACAACAAGAATGTCCTTGCAAATAGATGAGAATAATGAAATGGGGATCATTAGAAATTCTAACCCTTCCTTCTCCTATCCCTGACCAAATGTGCACACACACACACATTTTTAAAGGTCCAGTATGGAACAATTCAAGGGTCCCATTATATTCTAAAATCTTCCTAGCTGGGATAAACTGGCTTTGGAAACTCCCTTATCCCCATGACTCTCTCTCATATGCCAATATCTCTAACACATAGATAATTTATGAAAACAGAGTAGACACTTTTTAATAATTAAGTGATAGATAGTAGGAGTGTGTGTGTGTGTGTGTGTGTGTGTGTGTGTGTGTGTGTGTGTGTGTTTTAATAAAAAAGCTGTAAGAGCTTGGAAAAGGAATGGAGACTACTATGGTTAGTCCTTCATGTATTTATTTGGAACAACTGAAAAAGACTCTGCATCTTGTACCCCATTACCCCTAGCTGGAGGCCCCTCCACATTTGTCTGTTTGCTAGTTGGGGTATTTTCCAGAAGGCATTTGGGAGCCACAGTCATTCAGAGGGAGAGCCAGATGCCTGCCCCATTCTCAATTACCCAGCATCACCCACTCTATTCTCTTCAAATTACAGTGCAAACAATAACACAGGTACAATTAGCCAAGGCACTAATTACAAAGCGCAAATGTGTAAAGGATATAGAATGATAAATGGCAAACTCAGAACATGTTGTGTCATATCAAGTGATCTCTCTGGCTGCTGAACCCAGGAACAAAGGGAGAATTGCGGCCTGTTTGTCTAACATGCTCTATATCACAAATTGGAAATCCTTCCTAATTAAGATATTGTTGAATGTCCTTTGTTAGCAGATTTTAACAATGTTAATTAGGAGGTTAGAGTGATCATTGTTCGACTAGCAAACAATTAGGGTGATTTGCACTGTAGCTTTGGAGGGACTTCTGAGCAAACCAGAAGTTTCCTTTCTTTAGGGAGGGAAGCTGTGAAGCAAAGGAGGGAACAGGAGCTGGGAGAAAGGGCAATGTTACTCTCAACAATTTAGGCTGCCGGCCAAGGTAAAGCATGAGGAAATGTTAGCTGTGGGCCTGGCAGCTATTAGAAAGCAGCGTTGGCCTTGACCTAATGGGGAAACTGGATTTGTGAATGTGAAGCCTATCTCCACCATGGTTCTTGTCTTGATAATTCAGGAGAGTGTGGCCAGAGAAAGCAAAGTCTTCGGGTCTCTTAATCATCTGGTCAAATAAGGGTGCAGATGGAGTTCAGGATGTGCTATCTATCGCAAAGTATGGCAACTTGCCATGTTGAATATTTTAAGCTGAATGAACTTCAAGAAACAGCAGAGGCAGAAGGTCACTCTGACCTTCTCACACCCTTCTCCCCTGAAAGAGGTCATGAGACCTTCCCCATACCTGGAGGAAAGGATCACCCTTGTCCCCAGACACACAGGCCTTGTATCTCTCCCCCAACCCACTGTGCACCCCCTGATCCTCTGTCCTCCCACTTATCCACCACCGCTCACTCTCCATCCAACCTCATATAACGATGCTCAGGTCTAACTGTTTCTTCAGGTTTTCATCTCCTTATAAAGTCTCCTGCATCACATAAAACTTATATAAATGAATGTTTATGCTTTTCTCCTATTAATTTCTCTTTGTCAGTTTAATTCTCAGATCCAGCCAAGGACCTTAAAAGAGTCAAGGAAGTCTGGCCGGCTTGGCTCAGTGGTTGGGCATCAACCTATGAACCAGGAGGTCACAGTTCGATTCCCAGTTCAGGCACATGCCCAGGTTGCGGGCTCCATCCCCAGTGTGGGGTGTGCGGGAGGCAACCGATCAATATTTCTTTCTCATCATTGATGTTTCTATCTCTCTCTTCCTCTCTGAAATCAATAAAAATATTATTTTTTTAAAAAGTCAAGGAAAACTCTTTCCTCCCCTACAGTGTCTTCCTAAGAAAGGAGAATAATGTCCTGCCATCATTTTTCAGAGTTTTCTATTATTTTAGCACCAGATGAATTGGAGCTCCTCCTGCTATAGCCCCCAACTCATCCCACTTTGCGACTCCAACACACACAGTGGGTAGGTTTTTTTTCCCTTTTCTTTTGAAGGGAAGCAGAACATGCCACCCCAAAATGTGACTGTGGGAGTTCAGGACAAGCCACTCTCAAATGTGTCGCTTTGATATATTGATGATTTTGAGCTGCTGGCCCTTGAAAAACAGCAACAGCAGGGAGAGGCTTTCTCTGAACTCCCCTTATCTGCCTAAAGATGGAGCCTCCAAATGGAATCAATTGTCATAAGTCTGCATTCCTCCCCTCCTAGCAGTTCCATCAACCAGGGAAAATCAACCAGGGGGTCTAGAAGTCAACACCACACCCAAACAAACTGTCACAAACGCTCATACCTCACCCATTCATCTTTCCTGAAAGTCATTTACTCTTCCTTCAGAGGCCTCCAACCCTTCACCCCTTTCCCTATTTAGACGGTATTCAAGCCTGAATTCTAAGCCATTCAAAGAAATACTCATTTTCCCCTTGGTATCTACCATGTTTACATGAGTTATCCATGTTAATAAACTTCTGTTTGTTTTTCTCTTGTTAATCTGTCTTCTATTACAGGGGCCTCAGCTAAGAACTCAGAAGGGTAGAGGAAAAGTTATTTTTTTTCTCCCCTCTACTGTCTTTCCATTTTTATCAACCCAGCGTGATAGTGGAGGTGACAGGCTAAAAGGAAGAAAGGATAGAAGGAAGAAAGGAAGGAAGGAAGGAAGGAAGGAAGGAAGGAAGGAAGGAAGGAAGGAAAAAGGAAGGGAACTTTGACACTGCAAATATGAAAGCAAAGTATATTTAGAGATGAGGCAAGAAGAATTGGCTGTTTGAAAACTACCCAAGAACTTGAGTGGCTTTAAGAATCTCATTCTCTTTGGCAAACGTGCTTGTGGAGAAGGAGGGCAGGCAACACAGCAAGAGAGGCATCGATTGGAAATTGAACACAAAGACTCTGGATTCTATTCTTAGCTTCATCAATGATTTATCAATCAAATTCAGAAAGAGTCACTTAACAAAACTCATACCTGCTTGGAGATGGTACCAGGTATCTTAGTGTAGTGATTTCCTAACTACTCACACTCAACTCTAGAGGATAAAACATCTAACAGATTTCTGGCAGCTACTCTGGGGCCAGGCACTGTGTTAGATACTTTACATAAATTTAATCACAGCTAGCACTTAGCTTCAATCTAAATGGCCCCGAGGCCCATTTAAGTGGCTCTCAAGTCTCTTTTATCCTTGGGGGACCCCATCTGCTGGGGGAATAAAAAGCCCTTTTATGTTCTATAACCTCACAGACCACCCACCCCAACAATTTGCGCTTTGTCAAAAAACCCTCCATCCAATTAACAGGACACAATTTTGAAGACATACTGATGAAATAAATTATTCATGCATGTCAGAAATCAAATATAGATCAGGTCACCTTATAAACTGTTACGATGTCTATAATTTGCTTTAAAGTACTTTAGCATAGATAATGTAATATCATCTATGTGTTAGCTTAATTCACAACCTTAGTGTAGGAATTGCTCTAACAGGAATCTACCTTTTAGGGGTGGGAAGTCAGAGCTCTCATCCAGAAGTCCAGCTATAGTAGTCCCCATTATCTGCGGGATATACCTTCCAAGGCCCACAGTGAATGCCTGAAACTATAGATAATGCCGAACCCTACATATACTATGTTTTTTCCTATATACACATACCTATGATACAGTTTAATTTATGAATTAGGCACAGTAAGAGATTAACGATAATAACTACTAGTAAAATAGAATAATTATAACTATACTAGGGGCCTAGAATTTCGTGCACTGGGTGTGTGTGTGGGGGGTGGGGGGGTGTCCCTCAGCCCAGCCTGCCCCCTCTCACATACTGGGAGCCCTCAGGCGTTGACCCCCATCACCCTCCAATCACAGGATCGGCCCCTTGCCCAGGCCTGACACCTCTGACAGAGGCATCAGGCCTGGGCAGGGGACCCTTATTTCCCCCCATCACTGGTTCTGCCCCCAGCCCAGGCCTGATGCCTCTGGCCCAGGCATCAGGCCTGGGCAGGGGACCCCCAGACCCCTCCAATTTCTGGCTCTGCCCCTTGCCCAGGCCTGATGCCTCGGCCAGAGGCGTAGACCCCCATCACCCTCTGATCACCTGATCAGCCCCTTGCCCAGGCCTGAAGCCTCCACCAGAGGTGTCAGGCTTGGACAGGGGACCACCATCTCCCCCCGATCACTGGCTCTGGCTCCCGCCCAGGCCTGAGGCCTCTGGCCCAGGAATCATGCCTGGGCAGGGGACCCCCATCTCCCTCTGATCGCTTGCTCCACCCCCCGCCCAAGCCTGATGCCTCTGACCCAGGCTTCAGGCCTGGGCAAGGGGACCATCGTATCCCCCCAATCCCTGGCTCCGCCCCCCACCCAGGCCTGATGCCTCAGCCAGAGGAGTTGACCCTCATCACCCTCCAATCACCAATCACCAGATTGGCCTCTTGACCAGGCCTGAGGCCTCCGGCAGAGGTGTCAGGCCTGGGCAGGGGACCCCCAGCTCCCCGTGGTTGCAGGCTCCGCCCCTGCCCAGGCCTAACGCCTCTGGCCTAGGCATCCGGCCTGGACAGCGGGGACCCACAGCTGCAGCGGCCCTGCGATCGTGGGCTCCGCTTTAGGCCCAGGCAAGGGACCCCTAGCTCCCGGGACTGCCAGCTTCAACCGTGTCCAGCTCCCATCGCTGGCTCCACCCCTACTTCCTGCTATCACTGGCCACGGTGGCAAAGGCGCCTGATTCTCAGATCATGGCTGGGGGGCAGGGCAAAGCCTTTGCCCTGCCCCCCAGCTCTTAGCTCCCCCCTGGGTTTCCAATCACTGTCAGTGGCAGGGGGCTTCTTCCTGCTTTCCCTTTCGCCTCCCTGCATTGTGCCTACATATGCAAATTAGCCGCCATCTTGTTGGCAGTTAACTGCCAATCTTAGTTGGCAGTTAACTGCCAATCATAGTTGGCAGTTAATTTGCATATAGCCCTGATTAGCCAATGAAAAGGGTATCGTCGTACGGCAATTACCATTTTTCTCTTTTATTAGTGTAGATACTGCAATAAAAGTTATGTGAATATGGTCTCTCTCTCTCTCTCTCTCTCTCTCTCTCTCTCTCTCTCTCTTCGATAACTGAGATGGCCACTAAGTGACTAATGGATGAGGGAGCGGTACAGTGTGGCTACACAGAACAAAGGGATGATTCTCATCCTGGGCAGGATTTTATCACAGTACTCATAATGGCTTGCAATTTAAAACTTACAAATTGCTTTTTTCTGTAATTTTCCATTTTATATTTTCAGGCCATTGTTGACTGTGGAAAAGGAAAACTACTGCAGTACAAATTCACTTCCATTATCTTATCTTGATCAATACTGGAGAGTTTTCAAAAGATCACTGCCAAGGTCGGAAATGGGTCTTCATTGGTCATGTTAGTGGCTTGTTAAATCACACACTGGCTGTTATAAATGGGCTCTCATTGGTAAAATTTGATCGGAGAGTCACATAGCAGTTAAGTGTAGGGATGAACTCAGTTTTCTGTCTCTACACTGGTATAAATACAAACAAAACTCATGTGTGCCTTTGTTCTCCTAGCCTGCCATGTCTATTGGTTCCCCATTAAGATATCTAGTGCCTAGCACAGAGTGGTACTCAACCCACATCCCTTGAATGAATGATACAAAGTGCTCTGTCACAACTGGGGAAAATTCATCTAAGGTGGAAAACCTGTCCACCTTTTTCAAGACCTGATGAAAAAACTTGACAGATGTGTATTTTACTTTTCAAATTTCCAGATAGGGCGCTCATGAGTTGATATGTGTTTCGGTTTGAACTTTCCAAAAACACTGGAAAACCATTCACTTCCACTTAGAACTCTTGGTCAACCTAGAGCAGGTCAACTTTTCCAGCTCTTTATCTGAGAACAGAAAAGGAGACCATCAACTCATCCAAATTTAGGCACACTATACACAAAGGGAGTGGAGAGAATATTCAGGCTATGAAATGCTGATGGCTCATTAGCATGACAAAGGTTGTAACAACTTGGACAAGAAGCTGAACAAAAGGCGTCCAATGTTCTATTTGCAATTCTAGGATTGTATTTGTAATCTCTCATTGCAGGAGAAAGAGGCTGCCAGTAAAGGCTGAAGCACAATAGGAAGGGAGAATCCACAATGCTGGGAGAGACCTAAGGGATCAGTGACCATGCTCACACACAAGATGACTATGTGTGTGTGTGTGTGTTTCCTGTGTATGGACACATTTGACAAGACTAAATTATTGTCATGGGTAAGAGTTTAACATTATTAACCTATAAGATGGCTTTTAAAATATACATGCAACATGGCTGGAATGCCAATTTGAAGTGAAGAAGCATTTAAGGAAAATGAATAAGCTGAGCAGCAGTATTTTCATGGAGCAGAGCAAGCCTTTTTAATTTGTTCGCTGCAGAGTCTGAGCGTAAACTAACATTGTAACCTGCTAAGTAAGGCACCGTGAATGTGATTAATAATGCAGAGGGGGAAGCTCGAGAGTTATTGTGCTCTGTAGGTTTTTGGTGTCAGGGAAGCATTAATTGTTCCAAAAGTCACTGACAATTTTGGTTAACAAGTGATACAAATGGAACAGGTCATTCCGTTGTTCTGTGGGGCCCTCCTCCTCTAGCTGCTCAATGCTTCAAATTCAGATTCATTGCCATTTGATCCCCTTTTGTTAGCTATCTAGCTGGTAACTTTTGTTGAAAAATGTGTGTCGCACTGTCCCTGGAGTTAGAGGAGCAAAACCATTGCTTTTGTTCAGCTGAAAAGAATAAAACCCACTGCAATCTAGTCTATTGTCCCACTGCAAGACCAGGCTGTTAATTGGCACTTTGGCATCGGTATTTAAAAAGGTGTGCAATGAGAGCTTAGAAGTAAGGTTTCAGTGGGCAAAAGTAACTTCACCTCTGGGTTAACCTTGCCTTGAAATTTTCGTGTGTTGTAACTGTTCCCGATTCGTAGGAAATGTGTGTGGCTGTTGTCAGTGGAAGGCAGACAGGGCTGCTCTTAGATTTCAGGGCTGCAGTTACTATGCTGCACAAACCATAATCTCTGATGCATTGATCTTCTTCCTTCCACCCTCTCTGGCCCCTGATGGACATTAACAAAGTGGCTCCTAACCATACTTCTCATTCTGCTTCCTTTGGTTTCCATCTTATTAGGTGCACATGAATACAAATGTCAGCTTGTCAATCCCATTTATGCTTACAAAGTGAACACCTGAGGACAAGACAGACAATTAACATTGAGCAAATTCAATGCAACAAACATTTATTGAACCTCTGACTGTAATTGATCGAAAGTGCTGAGTCATTAACAAAAGCACTTTGGTGACTTTCACTACCAAGTCAAGGTGATTCTTCTAGTTAGCCAGGAGGGTATGTGTTTATGTCTGCCAGTGGAGTTTGGGAAGTTTGGTGTTGATATCTAGCTGTGAGAATTAAGAATCCTGTAGCTCATGTCAGCTCAGGTGAGTACCAGCCTGCAATCTCTTAACTTGTGTTAAGACTGACTCTGAGTTTATATGATCAGAATCGGTGGGATGCTATAATATGGATAATTGTGGAGAGTATTTCTTTATGACAAAAGTATTGAATGTATAGATTCCACAACCGGGGTATTTATTCTACCTCTAGCCTTTGTTCACCTAGCCTGCCAGTTCTCAAACACTAAGCATCATCAACTCTCTTTATACTCATGTGAGGGGGTAAAAAATATTTTTCTCCTATCTTCCTAGGTTTTATAGCTGGGGCATTGTAAATTAGACTAACTAAAGACAGATTAATAAGAGAAAAGCATACATATTTGCTTAATATAAGTTTTATGTGACATAGGAGCCTTCATAAAGCGATGAAGACCCAAAGAAACAAGTGTTTATATACTAGGTTTGATGAAGAATGGGTAATTGTGGAAAAAACACAATAGGACAAGAGTATAAGCTATAGGTTGTAAATTTGGGGAAATTAGTAAGGCCTTTTTAATTTGGATTATTCTCAGGGTGCACCCAACTTTGGGGATAAGGATGTATTTTTCCTCCAGGTATAAAGAGGGCACCTATCCCATGAGGGTCTTATGACCTATTTCAGGGTAAAACGGGGAGGTCAGAGACTCCCTCCAGCATTTTCCGTTTCTATGATCTTCAGCTTAAAATGCTCAATATGCCAAGTTGCCATATTTTGGTGTAGTGTGTTCTGAACCCCATCAACATTATATATATTCTTTAATAAATCATCTGCTCCTTAAATCTCTTTACTTTTGGGTAAGGCAGTATCCATTTTATAGTAGAATGGTGCATTAATGAAGAAAGATACACTTAATTTAAAAAAAAAAGTCTATAAAGAGAATTTTCTTTGAAGCCAAAAGGATAGGATTGAGTTGTTTGTTTCTCCTTATTAATACCCCAGGACTAACAACATTTTTCTTGCAAGCTTAATTCTGGAAATAGAAGATTCAGAAGTGTTTATTGGCATATGAAACCAATATAAGCTGATGAACATGTGCTTCTACTATCATAGCACTTGTGTTAATTGGTGTATTTTCTAAAAAGCAGCTTATCAATAAGCATCAAAGGCCTTTTAAAAAGTGCACACCTATGTGCCTAGCAATTCTCCTCCAAAAGTTTATTAGAGGGAAATAATTGGACAAATAGATAAAGACATATGACTAAAGACATCAGTGTAGACTTTTTTATAGTGGGACACATTAGGAAACTCTTTTAATGTCCATCAATACAGAATTGGTTGAATAAACAATGATATATTCATCCAATATAATGCTATAATTAAAAATGCTGTTATAGTAGAAGTAAATATATTATCTTGGAATAATTCACATAGCATGTAGTGAAGTACAAATGTCAAGTTGCAAAGTTCTCTATAGTGTGACTCCATTGTTGTAAGTAAAAACTGGACAGTTGCACATAAAAAGTTAATAGCAACACTGAAAACCAGTGAGTTGAAAAATAAATTTTAAAATAACCTTGAAACAAACGAAAGTGGGAACATGACATACCAAAATTTATGAGATACAGCCAAAGCAGTTCTAAGAGGGAAGTTTATAATGATTAATGTTTACATTTAGAAAAAAAGAAAGATATCAAATAAACAACCTAACTTTATACCTCAAGGAAATGGACAAAGAAGAACAAACCAAGCCCTAAGTTAGTAGAAGAAAGGAGATAGCATAGATCATAGCAGTAATGATAGTAACATTGTAATTAAATAGGTATTATTAATAGGAAAGGAGCAAAAGGGAGGATATACATTATAAGCATGGCCATTTGGCAGCTTCACCAGGAAGCTGCAATTTCATGCTCCCCAGGGAACCACCGCCCCATTCCTTGTAGAGCACTAGAGGAAGGGATTGGACAAAGGGGAGATGGATGCATGCCTGTTGATCAAAACCGGAATCAGAGATCATTGGCCACAACAGGCAGAGCCATTGCAAGCCTGAGAAATTTTGGAAATACATAATCCCCTAAACCAGTGGTTCTCAACCTTCCTAATGCCGCGACCCTTTAATACAGTCCTCATGTTGTGGTGACTCCCAACCATAAAATTATTTTTGTTGCTACTTCATAACTGTAATTTTGCTACTGTTATGAATCATAATGTAAATATCTGATATGCAGGATGTATTTTCATTATTACAAATTGAACATACTTCAAGCATGGTGATTAATCACAAAAACAATATGTAATTATAGATGTATTTTCCAATGGTCTTAGGCGACCCCTGTGAAAGGGTCGTTCTACCCCCAAAGGGGTCACGACCCACAGGTAGAGAACCGCTGCAAAGGAGTTTGTGCTCTTGTTGCTCTTGGCTCTTGGCTCTCTTGTATTCATCAGTAGCCCATGGCCATGCGGAGCCCACACACAATGGACTAATGGACTGCAGCAGGAAACATAAGCTAAGCTAGGCTGATGCTGGACTGGACTTGGCTTCAATATGGAAAGGAAACTCTGGACACTGGCTCTGATTATAGCTCTGCTAAAGCCCCTGCTACACATTTTCCTTGGGGAGAGGGGGGCAGATGGAAATGCGACCTTGGAAACTCAGGGGTTTGATTCTATAGAAATAAAGTTTTCTAAAATATCTCATCCTCCTGTGCAAGTCTCAGAAAATTTTCTCTCAGGATATCACAGGAAACCCACTCTCAGGAGCAACCAGATGGCATGAGGATCTCTCTCCACTGAGTAATAAGTGAGGTAAAGAAAAGAAATCAAATAGAAAAGATCAATAAGAGTAAGAGTTTATTTTTTGAAAAGATAAAGAAAATTGACAAATCTTCAGCTATACTTACCAAGAAAAGAGAGGATTCATGTAAATAAAATTATAAATCAAAGAGGAGACATTACAACTGACATCATAGAAATACAAAAGATTCTAAGAGAATACTATGAATAACTATATGCTAATAAATTTAACAACCTACCAAGATAGAATCATGAAGAAATAGAAAATCTGAGCAGACCAATAATAAATAAAGAGACTGAATTAATAATCAAAAACTTTTCAATAAAAGAAAGTCCAGGACCAAACAGCTTTACCGGTGAATTCTACCAAACATTTAAAGAAGAATTAATACCAAATACATCTTTAACTCTTCCATAAACTTCAAGAGAAGGGGACACTCTTAATTTCATTTTACAAAGTCAACATTACCCTGATACTAAAGCCAGATAAAGATACTGAAAAAAAAAGAAAGAAAGAAAGAAAGAAAGAAAGAAAGAAAGAAAAGAAAAGAAAAGAAAAGAAAAGAAAAGAAAAGAAAAGAAAAGAAAAGAAAAGAAAAGAAAAGAAAAGAAAAGAAAAGAAAAGAAAACTGCAGGCCACTATCCCTGATGAAAATTTTCAACAAAATACTAGCAAACTGAATTCAGCAGCACATTAAAGGGATTATACACCATGGTCAAATGAGATTTACCCATGGAATGCAAAGGTGGTTCAACATATGCAAATTAATAAATGCAATATGTCGTGTTAATAGAATAAAAGATAAAAATCATATGATCATCTCAATAGAAGCAGAAAAAGTATTTGACAAAATGTAAAATCCTTTGATGATAAAAACTCTCAATATAGTGAGTGTATACGGGGCATATGTCAACATAATAAAGACCATCCTATATAATAAAGAGGTGATATGCAAATTAACCCTCCTGCCCTCACAAGATGGCTGCCTATGACCAGGTCAGCAGGGGGGTTAGTGAGGGACGACCAAACGACTGAACAAGCAGGCTGCATGGGGTGACCAGATCAGCAGGGGGGTTAGTGAGGGATGACCAAATGACTGAACAAGCAGGCTGCATGGGGTGACCAGGCTGGCAAGAGGGGGGCAATTAGGGGCAACCAGGCCGGTGGGGGGAGGGTGCAGTTGGGGGTGACCAGGTCAGCAAGGGTGGCAGTTGGGGGTGATTAGGCTGGCAGGGGGGCAGTGAGAAGCAAATAGGCTGGTGGGGGGCAGTTGGGGTGACCAAGCTGGCAAGGGGGAAATTAGGGGCAACAAGGCCAGCAGAGGGGGGCAGTTGGGGGCAACCAAGCCAGTGGGGGGGGCAGTAAGGGGTGACCAGGCTGGCGGGGGGGGGAGTTAGGAGCGACCAGGCTGGCAAGGAGGGAGCAGTTGGGGGCAACCTGGCCAGCAGCAGGGGGCAGCTAGGGGCAACCAGGTTGGCAGGAGGGTTAGTGAGGGATGACCAAATGACTGAACAGCAGGCTACATGGGGCATCCAGGCCAGCAGGAGGGCTGTGAGGGGTGACAAGGCCAATGGGTGGGGCAGTTGGGGGTGACCAGGCAGGCAGGCAGGTGAGCTATTAGGAGCCAGTGGTCCAGGATTGTGAGAGGGATGTCCAACTGCCGGTTTAGGCCTGATCCCCAGTGATTGGACCTAAACTGGCAGTTGGACACCCCCCAAGGGGTCCCGGATTGGAGAGGGTGCAGGCTGGGCTGAGGGGACACCCTCCCCCGCCCCCGTGCATGAATTTCATGCACCGGGCCTCTAGTATACAATAAGCCCATAGTTAACATCAATGATCAAAGGTTGAAAGCTTTCCCCATAAGGTCAAGAATAAGGTAAATGTGTTCACTCTCACCACTACTGTTCAACCTAGTACTAGAAGTCCTAGCCAGAGCAATGAGGCAAATAAATAAATAAGTAAATATCCAAATCAGAAAGGAAGAAGTATAATTATCTTTGTTTTCAGATGACATAATCTTGTATACAGAAAATTCTTAAGACTTCACCAAAAAAACTGTTATAACTAATATTTGAATTCAGTAAAGTTGCAGGTTGAAATACCAGTTGAAAATTACTACTCTTATAACTTGTCTACACATTGGTAACCAAGCTATCACAGGAGTGGCATTGGTTGGTGAAGCAACAATATCCCCTGCTTCATCCATCCATTTGAGGAGACATCAGCTGTCCGGCTATATGTACTTGGTGGTCTATTGCATAGTTAACAGGGCAAAATAAAAGCTGAATCTGACTGACGCCAACTGGCTTTCAATAATAAATATCTTGGTGCCAACAAGGCCTGGGGTTTCTTCACTGCTGGTGTAGATCAAGAGATATTCTTGATGTGCCTTTTCTGCAAGGCTACTATCCAACAACCCTTGGGAAACTAGCTTTGGCTTCACTTTTGTTAAAGGAGGGAGTTGTAAGAGCCAGGAGTGTGATCAGCCTAGCAAGTACTCATCAAGCAAAGAAACTGAAACTTTGTGAGGCAAAGATGGCGTTTCACTTTCCACCACTTCCCCAGCATCTAGCACAGTGACCAGGATTTGTTGGGCTCTGAGTTAACTATTGTTGAATAACTGGATGAAAGAATGACTGAATGGTAGTTCTTCAGATTTAGTGGAAGTCAGCACAGGTTCAAAAATAAAAATCCAACTTCAGAGGCTATCAGATAATGCCGTGCAAGGATATAGGTACAGCAGCTTTAATTAGCATTTACTGGTTCATCCGCAGTCCTGTGAGGCAGACCGCTACAGCCATGAGGTTTTCACACCATCACTGTATCACATACATCACTCAGATGGTCCCTGGTTTCTACACATCCAAGTCACTGTCTATGCAAACCACAAGTAAAGCAATCGAGAAAAACATCAGCAGTGAAATAGCAGACTTTTTGTTAAGAAGCCAGGCAGAGGAATGTATAAAAGTTGGGGGTAAAATTGAAGCAGATGTAACAAATACTGTTCCTGTCTCTGTATTTGTGTGTGTGCCCATGTGCACATTCTTAAATAAGATAATTTTAGATACGGCAATTGACAAAGGGGCAAAACATATTTTTAATGGATTCTCCAATAAGCAAAAACAAACATTAGACAAAACTGGCATGTGCTCATCTGTTCCTCTGCTTTCCTGCCTGGTGTCTTCCCAACCCACTGTCTGCAAAAAGCCCTTGAGAAATATTCTATTTAACAAAACATCCGAATCTGACTTTGCCACGCTTTTATGGAAAGGCAATTTCCTTTATGCATCTCCTAACTGTGACCCCATATTTCTCTTGGCCTTTGACCTTACTTTCATTTCTCTTTTTATGCTATATTTCTTCAACTTCTTTTCCTCCCACTCAAGTATTATAAGATCCTGTGGCTATTATCAATCACGCTCACATTTTCTAAAATAAAATGAGACATAGTTTGAGAAGTGTAAATGCTGCCATGGGACTGTGTGGTTGGCTCCTTCAGGAAGTAGAGAGGCAGATGGATTTAGAATGCAAGAGATTTATTAGGGTGATACTGTAAACGATAAAAGGGGGTGGTGAGTGGTGGGGAGAGCCTTCAGGCTGCAGGTCTAATATCTGTGAAAGAAGAGTCTGGGTTCTACAGGAACCAACAGGAGGTGTATTCGTGTGTGTGTGTGTGTGTGTGTGTGTGTGTGTGTGTGTGTGTACTATATATAGTATATGAAGAGGAAAATTTATTTCAAGAAAATTGACCATGCAACATGCAATCTTGGGGGCTGACAAGTTTAAAATTTGTGGGACAGGCCAGCAGGCTGGAAACTCAGCCTGCTGGCTGAGTTCATGCTTCCATTTGAGGCAGAATTCCTTCTAGGGAAACCTGTTTTTGCTCTTAACCCTACCGGACCTGAGGCCCTGAACCTAACTGTCCCCTGTACCTGGGCTCCTGAGCATTAAAGAGAAAAAACCAACATGATATAGAAAAATGTTAGTTACATGCAAACAAGTGGTTAGAGTAAGATGGAACTTGGAGACATTGTAGAAAATAGGTCTACCTTTCATCTACCTTTCATCTAGCACCAATATTCCACTTTTGTGTGGAAATTACCGAAAAATCAGTACAGCGGTCTGGCCCTCAACTGATTAGATGAGGCCCATCCATATTATTGGAGATGATCTCCTTTACTTAAAGTCATCTCATTGTAAATTGTTAACCATATTTACAAAGTACCTGCACAGCACCACCTAGATTAGTGTTTGATTATATAATTGGTGACTATGGCTTTGCCAGGTTGACATATAAAACTAACCATCATGGGGGGAAGGAAGGAAGATTGGGTAGGAAGAGTCTCCATATAAAGGTCAGCTCCGAGAAAGTCTTGGCTAGCTAATGGGAAGCTCTGGGGCAGGGTCCATATTAGGCAAAACCCCAGACCTGCAAACTGCCCTGGAAGAGCATGGCCTCAATTCAATTATTGTGGCAGGTGCCAAAGGTTCTGCAGCTGGAAATGATCAACTGACTGCACATTTGACCAGAGAAGAGAAAGAGATCTGGAACATATAGTTATTATACATTCCCATTTTCTGTCCTCTTCTCATACCTTATTCTGACATCTAATCTCTCCCTTTCATGTTGTACATGAAACAGCATTTACAATCATGGTCTTCTCTCCTTCTTCCTCTTAATTCTATTCCAGTGTTTCCTCCAGGTCTCCTCTCCACTTCTGCTCTCTTCATTTTTCTTCAATTCTCTCTCAGCTCCCTTGCTTTTTATAAAGTCTGCTGAACCACCTCTCTTTGCTGATCCTTTAAGACAACTGGGCTTCCTGGACCTACTGGTATGTGCTGGAGGAAGCTTCTCAGCACCCCTTCTTAGCCATGGCAAAGAGGGACAGGCTGGCAACAACCCAAATTCATGCTTAAATAATGGGCACGCCAGTGCCAGAAAATTAAAACACAGCATGGAATTGCTGAATTCACAATTTTATTGTCACTGATTGCCTGGTGCCTCTGCATATTGAGAAAATCTTCACAGCTTCTTCCATTTTCCAGGGCTTGGTTAATGTGCAGATCATTCCAGTGGTAACTTTTTATTCTCCTTCAGCCTATTTGTTCCCTCCTTCCCCTCCCAACCAAGCAAAACAAAGAAAAATAAACTCACAATTGTCACCAAAAGTACATCATATTTCAGCTCATTGTTTACCTTGAATAGAATGATAATATTTTATAACTAAAAGATTCTTACAAATCATCTATACCAGCTTCATTCACACTTTGCAGAGAAGGAAAGTGACTTGTTAAAGGTCACATAGGGAAGTTGTGGGAAAGAGAGCTAAAGTCGAGTCCTTGTCCCCCAGCTTGTGGGTGTTCATGTCTCCCTTAAACTCCTTCAGTTTTAAATGGATTAAGTGGAGAGGTAGATAAGATGGATGCATTGTTTCCCATTTACAGATAAGGAAACTGATTCTCAGCCTTCCCCAGGAAGGAAAGGGTATAATCAGGTTTCCTGACCCATTTATTACTATTTTCAACATATGATTCTGTCCTTTGCTAAGTGTCAGAGTAGCTAGCTTCCTTGTTAGAATTAGAGGTGGAGCTGGACAACTTAACACACAGAAATATAGCACCTGTGGCATCTCCCATGGAATAACACCCATACCAAATAACATCTATCATTTGTCTAGTGATTCACAATTTTCAAAATCACCCCGTAATGCTTACTCCAATTTGTCAACACAATCCCTCCAGGAGGTAGTTAGGCCATGTTTTAATAGCTCCACTTTTATGGTTAAGGTAGCAAAGGCTCAGAGAGTAAATAATTTTTCCAAACCACTTATTTATTGAGGAAATGAGTATCGGAAGCCTGGATTTTCTGACATCCAGTGCTCTTTATATCCATCAACTAGCTCTACATGCAGCATGAAATGTTGGTAACGGCTTGCTTCTATCCTCAATGCCATCATTCTGGTTCATGCCACTGTCATTTCGACTTGAATCTGCACAACAGCTTCCTGCAAGCCTCCTTGCCTCCACCCTTGCTGCCGCCAGCCCCCATTCCTGCTGTGCTGTGCTGCAGCCAGAGTGACCTTCCTGAAGCAATCTTCCCTGCACTCTCAAATAAGCATGTTTAGAAAGTGCATGCACGTACTGTTGTTCTCATAGTGAGTGCAGGTATTGTTGTAATGTACCCCGTGAATCACAGAAGGATGCCTCAAGAAGTCAAATTAGCCGAAACCGGTTTGGCTCAGTGGCTAGAGCATCGGCCTGCGGACTGAAGGGTCCCGGGTTCGATTCCGGTCAAGGGCATGTACCTGGGTTGCGGGCACATCCCCAGTGGGAGATGTGCAGGAGGCAGCTGATCGATGTTTCTCTCTCATCGATGTTCCTAACTCTCTGTCTCTCTTCCTTCCTCTCTGTAAAAAATCAATAAAATATATTTAAAAAAAAAAAAGAAGTCAAATTAAAGAGTCACATTTATTGCAATCTGGGACTCCAAGGGGGCATTTCGCTCTCCCAAATCTCGAAGTTATAAGATGGCTGAAACACCAGATTTATATAGGCAAAAATCACAAAGGTATTGATTACATCCCAGGGTTTGGAATGAGGAACCTGGTTCGCAAAAAAGCAGTTTACAAAAGCAGAATTAAGCATGTTAATAATAGTTTGGGTCTCCGGATCACTGAGTTGACAGGAACACATTATCTAAAGCCCTCAGGTCTTGGGACCACTGAGTTGACAGGAACACATTATCTAGAGCCATCGAGGCAATTTAGAGTAATTGTGCTGTCCTGGTCTTGGGACCACTGAGTCAACCGGAATGCATTATCTGTGGCCACTGAGATAATTTAGGATAATTGTACTGCCTGTTTCCCAGGTACAGAAGAATGTGCTTCGATAACCAGTAAGATCACAATCAATGGGATATTCACATTACAGTCAATAAGGTATTCAATTGAATGGGATGATTTATACAATTCAGAAAATCAAAGTAACTTTTCTATTGTTAAACAAAGCAAATAAGCACAGAAGTCAAACAGCAGGGTTAAAGTTAAACTACAGTTTCTACCTGAGATGATTGCTACCATATTTCAGTATAAAACATACACAGAACTAGAAAAATTTTAAGCCTGCATTTCATATTTTCTTACTATTATTCTGTTTTGGAGAATTTACTCAAAAGTGCAAGTCTGGCCCCTCCCTTGCTGAACGTCAACACTGACCTAACATTAAAATCCAAACTGAAAAGGAGACTCTTCGGGATGTGGCCCTGCCCTTCTCTCAATCCTAATTTCTTGCTATTTCTCACCTGAATTCCACACTCCAAGCAAATAAACATTCCAATTTCCCTACTCCTACTCATCTATCTGTCGGCTTCCTTCTCTGCTGTCATTTCTTCCTGGAACAGGATTTTCCTCTCTCTGCCTTCTTTCTTTTCTTCCTCTTTTTGCCAGCTAATACCTACTGGTCCCTCAGGTCTCAAATTAAGCTTAGCTTCCTGTGGAAGGCTGTCCTGCATCCTCTGAGATGAGGTCAGGGGCTTCTTGGGGCCCTTCAGTAGCACTTACCACACTGAAAAGTCACTTTCATTTTCTATTTACTTGCCTTTATTTCCCAGTAGATCCTGAGTTTCTTGAGGGCAAAGCTTGGGATTTGCTGACCATTTACTCTCCAGTGCTATCAAAGTGCCAAGTGTGTCACAACTATTTGTTAAAGGAATCAATGAATATCTGCTCTCAGCCTCACTGTTTCTGTTCAGTGGAAAATAGGGAATGCAGCCAGCCTGTCCATCACATAGTTCTCATGGGGTGTAATATTTTTGACATCAACTTTCTCTTTTAAACTGCCCAGCAGGGGATCATCCCCTTATCTGGGATTTAAAGTGTGGATACACCATACCCTCTGAGTTTCTGTCCACTCTTAGGCAATAAGATAATCACACAGTCCTTTTAAGTCTCAATCATGTCTCATATAATTTAGTAAGTGATGGTGTACAGCCCAATACACCAAGCAACTTCAGGATTCACAGGAAGATCATGGAGGAGGAAAAAGTTTTCATCCACCCCATAGGGTTCCTGGCTTGGTCTGAACATTAGTCTGACAAAGACAGATTAACAGGAGAAAAGTGTGCAAATTTATTTAATATAAGTTTTACATGACATGGAGCCTTCATGAGGAAATGAAGACTCAAAGGAACAGTTAAACCTGGGTGTTTTGTGCTAGGTGTGATGAAGAGTGGGTGGCTGTGGATAAGTGTGATAGAGAGTATGAGGTCAGTGCAGTGGACCCAGGGGATACAGCAAGGCCTGCGTGTCCAGATTTTTCTCAGTGTCCCTATGTTCTTGGAGACATGGTTGATGCTCTCCTTTGAGTGTGGGGAGGGCACCTCTCACCTGAGGATTTTATTACCTGTTTCTGGGAAGAAAGGTGGGAAAAAGGTCAGAGTGACCTTCCTGCCTCTGCTATTTCCTCAAACTCCTTCAGTTTAAAATATATCCAAGGCCATACTTGGGTTAATGTGTCCTGAACCCCAATGAGATACAACATTTCCTTCTACACCAACTGTACTTGCTGGGGATGAAAAAATGAAACCCTTGGGGCCCCCAGGGGTTCACCAGATGGGGGTTGGCATAGGTATCTTTAGCACCTCTTTCTGCCCTGTGAATGCACAATTCCATGAAAAGGAAGAGATTACAACAGTCTGAATTTCCTGTCTTAATTGCTGAAAAATATTGGGTTAAAAAAGTTAAGAAAGGTGAATGGAGGCCTTCCCTGCCAGATCTCCAGAATTGGCCTTTCTAAATTGCAGATAATTTCCCTAAATTTCCAAGTCAAGGATTCAGTTGAGAAGGCTATGATCTGCATCCCATTCATCAATGCTCTATCTCTTGCTTATCTAAAAGGTGAAATTTTCCATAGTGATCAGATTGACTTTTAAAAATTCAGTTAATGACTTTTAAAAACACACAGTCATCTTAAATGGACTGATCTGTCCCCCTAATGCTGGCATTTATTATTCCATTCCTCAGGATGTGTTGCAAGATAGCAGTTTTATGTGGAACCCCTCTAAGGCAATGATGGCAAGATGAGACTTCCTGCCTTTTAGAGTAGAAAATTTTTTTCAGGGGCATTGCTTAATAGGCAGTTTTAAAAGACCCAAATGAAGTCATAAAATGCATGCATGTCTCTAACAGTATGTTCATAAGGATATCATGAAAAGGCCTTACTAAAATACAGTCTGGAAGTGGGAAAATGAAGGCATTTTCTCCTTGAAAGCAGCAGAGGGTTCTTTGTTTCTCAATTTAATGGAATTCTAATACAAAATCACCCTGTGAGATGAACCATTTAAATAACAATGCCAGGTCTGACACAAAAATTCACAAAAACAAGGAAATTAACACTTAAGCTGAGAACTCAGGGCAGTCATGCTGCCCTCCGCTCAGACTATTGAGCCAACAAATTAAAGAGAGAGAAGACCTGAGGGAAGGCAAAAAACGTGTCACTGTGATTACTAGACACATGTGTAAGAATCCGGGCTTCGACACTAGTTAGAATTTTTACTCCTTAAGGAAATGTTTTGGAGCTCTAAATGCAGTTCTTTTATTTGACAAGAGGGTGTGTGTGTGTGTGAGTGTGTGTGTGTGTGTGTATGTGTGTGTGTGTGTGTGTGTGTGTGTTAAGACTAAATGGCATTTTAGAGATTTAAGTGTTCAAGTCCTCAAAAAGTGAATAGACCATATGGTCTATTGTAGAATAAGTAATCACAGACTTATTAAAAGTACATGTTAATTTTACTCACTGACACTTCATGGTAATGGCTTCTTCGGGATCTCATCCATTCTGCCGATTATACTTACCCACTTCTGGTGCAGGAACATCTTGTCCTGAACAAGATTCAAGTTGACCCAGTCCTACACCAAAATCTAAATCACTACTTTTCACTGACGTAGACAACTTAAGATGATTTTCTCTATTGCCCTTTAAATTCTTATTTTTTAATTATTAAATTGATTGAGGTGGCATTGGTAAACATGAAGAGATCGGTTTCATGTGTGGATATCTATGTTACAAGACTTTTATACTGCACCATGTGCTCACCACCCAAAGTCAAATCTTCTCCTGAAACCTGATACTAGGACCCCCTTCTGTTGCCGTTTAAAGTCTTATTTCAAGCCAAAAGCAGATAAAGCAGAAAAGAAGTTTCTGCTCCCCTCAACATCTTAAATTGGAGGGCGAAAAACCCAGTAATTTCACAGGGGGTAAGACAGAAGTTTCCTTGAATAGCTTCCTTAAAATATATAGTACTTACGTAGGTTAACCAGCTCAGAATAAACCACTGACACTTGAAAATGGGTATCAGTGGGGCTAAAGACATATTAATAGTTTTCCTCCCACCTTGTAAGTTCTTCTGACTGGGCCAATAACCAAATTAACAGAGACAGATTAACAAGAGAAAATAAAAATTTAATATATGTGCATAGGGAATTCACATAGACATGATCAGTCCATGAAAATTCCAAAGACAGTGAGGCAACATTGGGTATACAAGACATTTTTGGACAAAGGAAAAAGGGTGCAAGGCAGGGGGAGGTATTAGATTTCAGAAGTGAGAATGGATGATTTACAGGTAATTGAAGAGCTAAAGAGCACACATGGCAGGAAAATCCTTGCTAGGCAACTCAGAAACAATGAGATGGGAGGGGTGTGTGTCGGGGGGATCTAGCTAACAGATACCAGCCTCAAATCCTCTTTTACCATACTAAATCTGAAATAGGCTAAGACAGCATCCTAAAAGATCTCCTTCCTGAAGCAGGTCTGAATCTCCTAGGCAGGAAAAGGGAGAGGATCAAAGGTTCTGTTATTGGTAAAAGTGGAGTTCTTGCAGTGGAGTTCTTGGGGTGCTGAGAGGAAAATAATTTTCTGAGACATCTCCCCACCCAAGGAGGATGGGATTTCATAGAAAGAAAGCTTTGTTGATTATGTAAAATTAAGGGGATTTCCCCTCCCAGGTCCCATCACTGTCTGTCTTACCATGATGGAAATCTAATCTTGTCTTCAGCAGGGCCAGAATTAAGGCCACTGCTCAGAATTTCTCCTCCATATTAAAGTCCAGTCTTTCTGCTCCATATAAAAGTCCAGTCCAGTCTAGCATCTCGCCAGTTTAGCTTGTGTTCCCAGCTGCAGTCTACTGCATGTGGGGTCCATATGGCCATGGGCAATGTGGCCACTTAAAGACAGAAACCATGGAGAGAGAACTGGTAAGTGCATGGGCGATGCTGGTCATGGAGCAAGAGAGGACAAAAGCAGAAGAGAGGGAGCTCTTCGGGGATTTTAACTTTCCAAGATTTTGCCTACTTCTGATGGGGTCTACTCCCTAGGCAACCCATTGTTCCCCAGGCTAGAGTGACAGACATGCACCTTCCCCACATCACCCTGACTTCACTGGCATGTGCCCATCTCCCCCTTTGTTGGATCCCTTCCCCCCAGTGATCTGCAGGGAATGGACTGTTGGTTCCCCGGGGATTGTGAAGCTGTAGCTTCCTAGTGAAGCTGCCCAGGTGACCATGCTTATAATGTCTGGCCTCCCCTTTGCTCTCATCCTATTACTAATATTAACTAGCTAATTATGATGATAATAGTTCTGAGTCTTCTGTTTCCTAATAAACAGCTTAAAATCAATATCCCCAAAGCAGCTAAAGGTGGCAGAATTTTGGTCCTTTTAGTAGATTATTACTTGAATGTAGATTATAACCCAGGCCTTAACTCAGAATATTAAACTTCATTTTCTTAGACTTTCTTTCTTTAACCATTAAAGTCTCTTTAGAGTTGGTCAATTCCACCAAGAGATACTGGTCATCCATGGAGTACCTACCATTCTAGAATAGAATTATAGAATACAGTTCTCACAACCTGGGCATGCCAGTCATTAAATTGAGATCAATAAATCACCAAAGTTTTGTTGCCTCTGAGTATATAAAAGTCAAATCAAAGCCACGTTTCTTCTTTAATGGAAATATATTTATTATTTTGATGATGACAAATACTATATGCACCTAGTAAAAAAAAAATCAAACAAGAAATAATCTCATGTGTATTCTTCCAGAGGCAATTTAAATTTGTATTTCACCAAAATATAATACATCAAGAACATTTGAATAGTTGAAGCATCAAATATGAACCCTGAAATAATAAGGCTGGTAACATGCATCATGCATTGAGTATATGCTTTGATGAGCATCTATGTGGCGGTATTATGCACTTTACACATTGTGATGGTCAGAGTTCCTGGATTCAAGCAAAGACACTAACTTATTAACTCTGAGCCAAAAGGGAATGCACTGAAATAGTCTCAGAAGTTTACTGAACTGAAGACTAGAAAACTTGGAAAATGGGGCAGAAATCAAGGAAGTTTCGACAGTGGGGACTCATCCTGAATCTTGTCACAGGATCTCTTCCCAGCCTCACCATGGTTACTGGAACCCCAATGTTTTTCCTTGAATCTGCCTGCCCGTCTGCCTGTGTGAATAGGCTCAAAGAAATACACAAGCAGGAGTTTGCAATATACAAAGAAAATAATAGTTTAATATTGATTTGGCCAATTTGGAGGCAGGGAGCACATGCTTCTAAAAACCTGACACCCAGATATTGTGTAGGTTACAGATTATATAGAGATCAAAATTATAAGACACCATGGGTTAGGGGTTCAGGGTGGTGCTGGGAGCTGATTGGTTGGAGGTAAGTTGAGGGTAACAAATAATTTCTTAAGGTATTGAGGACCTCTCTGAGGTATTTTCCTGCATCCCTCTCTCCGGTCTCATGGGAAAGTAGCCAGGGGGTCGTTCCAAGTCCAAGCTCAGGAGATGTTATCATTAGCCTGCCAGCGGTCCAGACCATGTGATCATTAGTCAGGTCCTGGCTACTGTCTTCTAATGCCTTGGAAGTTGCTGATTATTTGGGGGAAACCCAGGTCTCTGAAAGGTGTATATTTAAAGAGAGAGATGATTTCTAGAGCTAGGATTTATAGCCAAATTTAATCAAAGTCATACGAACCTTCAGTTTTACCACCATCAGATTCTGGACCACCCGAAGTGATTTTGCAGCTCTACCCCAGATAGGAGAGCCCGAGGAATGGAATATTGAATCCTGCTTTCTCACCAGAACTCACAATAAAGGATTCCCACAGTGTAGCCACAAAACCAAACAAAGCCTACCACTTCTCATTATCTTGTTTAATCCTCACAACAAACTGGTGATGAGATTCAGGACATGCTACCACAAAATATGGCATCTTGGCATACTGACTACGTTAAATTGAAGGAATTTGAGAAATGGCAGGTTCGGGAAACACTTTCTGACCTTCTCCTGAAGCAGGTCATGTGACTCTCATGTGAGAATTGCCCTCCCCATACCTGGAGGAGAGGGGCATCCTTAACTATAATAATAAAAGGGTAATATGCTAAGGGTAAGATGGACCAGACATCTTCCGGATGTCCTTCTGGATGTCCTTTCCCATAGTGGCAGGAGTTGAGGCAGAGGAAGTTAGGGGTGATCAGACCAGCAGGGGAGGGCATTAGGGGGTGATCAGGCCGGCTGGGGAGGCCAGTTAGGTCTGATCAGGCTGGCAGGCAGAGGTGGTTAGGGGCTATCAGGCAGGCAAGTAGGCAAGCAATTAGGAGCCAGTGGTCCCAGATTTCAAGAGGGATGTCTGACTGCTGGTTTAGGCCCCAAACCAGCAGTTGGACATCTCCCAAGGGGTCCCAGATTGGAGAGGGTGCAGGCCAGGCTGAGGGTCCCCCTATCTGTGCACAAATTTCATGCACTGGGCCTCTAGTCTTATATAATAAAAGGCTAATATGTAAATTGACCAAACTGCAGAATGACCGGTTGCTATGATGTGCACTGACCACCAGGAGGAAGACACTCAACACAGGAGCTGCCCCCTAGTGGTCAGTGCTCTTCCCCAGGGGGAGCACCACTCAGCCAGAAGCCGGGCAGTGCTAAGGATGTCCAACTGACAGCCCCCAAGGGCTCCGGACTGTGAGAAGGTGCAGGCCGAGCAGAGGGACACCCCAAGTACACAAATTTCATGCACCAGGTCCCCCTTAGAACTTAGGAGATTAGGAAGAAACCTAGAACTTGGGAGGAAAAAGATATTTGCTCTCCCCATATACTGGAGAGGCTGAGATAAGTATTGCCATTTTTTAGAAGATCATCCTGGGTCCCAGAGGTGAAGTGCCCAGGAAGAAAAGGAAGCCTAACACTCTCTCACCCTGAAGCCTTATTTCCTGGCCCCAGCCTTTTAACTTCACTTCTCACTCCAGATGGAGGGAATTGCATGTTGTGTATGTTTTGGGTCACAATCTTACTAATGTTCTGAAGAACAGGAAGAGAAAAACAAAAAAACAAGATTAAGGAATTGACCCCCCCCCCCACACACACACACACACACACACACAGTTGCTGTCAACCTCTCCATCTCTGAGAGAAGCTAGAGGGAGGAGAATTAAAGCTGCAACTGAAGCCGAAACCGGTTTGGCTCAGTGGATAGAGCGTCGGCCTGCGGACTGAGCGGTCCCAGGTTCTATTCCGGTCAAGGGCATGTACCTGGGTTGCGGGCACATCCCCAGTAGGAGATGTGCAGGAGGCAGCTGATCGATGTTTCTCTCTCATCGATGTTTCTAACTCTCTATCTCTCTCCCTTTCTCTCTGTAAAAAATCAATAAAATATATTAAAAAAAAAAAGCTGCAACTGAACATGCCCACCATCCCTTCCTTTGTTTGCTCCCCTGACCCATTTTAGCACAGTATTGCATTAGTAATTTCACAGAGAATTTAGGCAATGGCATCAGCCTTCAGGCCCATCTCCAAGGGAAATTTTCTTCCTTCTACCCCTACCTGAAAATATTCACCACCAGTTTCACCTTATGAAATGTATTCACAAATAAAGTTCTCGATACTTAAAACATGTCCCTTTGCCACCATAGGAGGCAGCATGGTGATGAAAGCTTTTTGATGGTAACAATGGCCCTCAAGAGAGTGGCTTGTTGTTCTAATGCAGCGGTTCTCAACCTGTGGGTCGAGACCCCTTTGGGGGTCGAACGACCCTTTCAGAGGGGTCGCCTAAGACCATCGGAAAACACATATATAATTACATATTGTTTTGTGATTAATCACTATGCTTTAATTATGTTCAATTTGTAACAATGAAATTGGGGCCACCACAACATGAGGAACTGTATTAAAGGGTTATGGCATTAGGAAGGTTGAGAACCACTGTTCTAATGGAACTTCTGGTCCAGGCTTCACCTGGAGAGTTGGCTTTGTTTTAAGAAAGTCACAAAACCAGGATAGAGGATGCTTGTTATGAGCTGAAGTCTGTGGCTCTGGGCCAGCCAGGGCACTCCATCAAGATCCCTTAGAAAAAGAGAAATACTTCATATATTTCCTAAAGTCTGGAAATGAAATTTACCTCCCCCCTCCCCCTCATTACTTTCAGAGTGGTCTAGATTTCACTTTCTTTTCCAGCTTTACTCCACTTTTATAGGGAAAAAATGCTTGGGTCAGCACAAAAGATTAATACATCAGCAATTCTGTTATTGTGTATATTGATTCTCAAGGGGCCAGAACAGAACCTCAAAGGGGAGTGTAGGTGAAAAATACAGGTAGGCAATATTCTACCAGCCGTATTTATGAGGCATTTAGAGGGTCCCAGAGGGCTGCAGTTTAAAATCTATCAAAGCTTTGGGTTTTCCTCTTTTCCCCAAAAAGATGTCAACAACTGTTCATTTTGCAACTTTCTGTAGGATTTGAATGCTTCTCATGAATGGTACCTAGAAGGGAAATAGCGACTTTCCCACCTATAATGGAAATGCTTGGGGGGTCGAGGAGAGAAAACCTGAGGTGCTTTAGTTTTTCATTTTACACCTATCATTTTAGGCTCAGAATGTGCATGTTCCAGCCCATGACATACGCAGTTGCCTTCAGTCTTATGTATAGTGAGTTTTACCGTCGTTGGTGAGCAGGCTACATTTTAAGAACCAAAGTGTTGAATCCAATTTCTTTAATTTGTCCCTGTCCTTTTTCTGATCTCCTCATTGTTTAAAATAGTCTCTAATACCAAGTCCCAAGAAATAGGCTTGCTGAGTGATGCAAAACCAAACCAGGCTATTTAAGGTTGGGTCTGGTCATTCCCATTGATTCATTCATCCCCAAACATTTATGTAGTGTTCGCCCTGTGCCAGATTTTATTCCAAGGTCCGGGGGTGGAGAAATAGCCTTTAAAAAGCTCACCATCCCGAGGCGATGACAGAGTGGGCAGCGTGATCACAGAACAGTGTGGGAAGTGTTATAAAAATAACTGCTCTTGCACATTTACTATTCTGGTGCTTCACGTGGTGCTGCATGCTGTCTCTGATCCTCCCACTACTCTCCACTAAGTTTCCTTTCCCCCTTTGTTTTAGGAAATAGACTGAGAGATGTTCAGAAACTTGCCTAAGGATACATCGCTATAAATATTAGCACTGGGATCCAAAGTGGGGTTTTGTAGGCTCTCAAAGCCTCCTGTTCTTTGCATGTTGCTGCTACGGGTGCAAAGAGAAGGAAGAATCCACACCCTGTGGGGGCTCCAGCCAAGTTGTCAGAAGGAGGAAGAGGAGCCCCCCTCACCAGCCTCCCTATCACCCCCTTAGACAAAGCCTCAGAAAAAAAGTTGCCCAGACTCCTGAGTGTGTGGAAAAGGAAGGTGACAATCTCACCTCCGTTGGTTGCTGTAGGAAAAGTAATAACTGGGTCAGGGGGGAACAAAGGCAATAACCCGGAGGCAGTTGTGGTCTGAAGAAAAGGGGACAGTTTCTCTTGGCCATATTGAGTCCCAGAGAGAAGTTGTCTGTGGTCATGACACCCACCCAACTGTCTAGGAACAGATAGCATCAGTTTTGTCCCTTTGAACAAGCACATCTCCTTCCCTGGGCTTTGGGTAACGGGTTTCTCACAGGGCTCAGGACAGCCCTGGGGAACCAGAATTAAACAGTAAAAGCTTATTATTTTGAAGGACGGGAGACTGTGAGTCTCATTTGAAATGATTTCTGAAACACATTCTAACTCTAGGGTTTGTTAAAAAGAAAGAGTGACAATTATGTTACAACATTTCTCTCTCTCTTTTTTTTAAACTATAAACCCAGAAAAGAATGGGGCACTAATAAGCAAAATTAACTAAATGAATCTAAGATTACAATTTATACAGACACTATTATGTGTTCAAATCTCATAAAAGTACAGATTTCTAAATTACAACCCTTCATTCAAATTTCTTAGCCAATAAAATCACTGCATTTTAATTAATATAAATTCCAAAATGCTGTGCCCAATCAAGGCAAGTTGTTGTAATACTATTCTTATAGTAAGAATCAACTCTCAGAAAAGTGGTATCAAAGTTGTTTGAAGCCACTCAAAGCAATGGGGGGGGGGGGAGGGGAGGGGTAAAGGTAGGGTGGGTCAAAAGTAGGTTTGCAGTTGTTCATATAGAAAATAATACAATAATTAATAAATAATAATACAAAAGTAGTTTTATACTTGTTCATATGGAAATAATACAATCATTAATAAGTAATAATACAAGAATAAACGGTGTTTCCCATACTCATAACTGTAAACCTACTTTTGCCCACCCCTGTATATGTTGTATCAGAAGCTGCGTCATTGCTTCTGAACTATTTAGCTTTTCATTTACTGGTCCCTGAGTGCCTACCATGTGACCAGGTCTCTACAAATTTGAGCCTGGCCCAGACATTAAGGCGCATGCGTGCTGAGGGTATGACTTGGCTCTCACACATAAATACTGTGTGTGATAAACACAACTCACCATTTCCATGGTCCTGTGGCCCCATTTTCCCTGGAGAGTGAGTTGAGTACTTTGGTAGATAAACTTTCTACAGAGAGAAAGGTGACAGTGGCTGAGAATTGTCACAGCATCTTGCCAGCACCCAATGCATAGGAGAAAAACCAGGGCAGACTAATGAGGCTTCTGTGTCCAGACTGACCATTCTCTTGGCTCATAGGGTCTGTGGATCCCAAGCAAATTAAAATTTTCTTCAACTCTGCCAGAATTAAGTGTACCTGAGTAATTTACCTGACTGTTCTGGCAAACCCAGTTTGCTTGATTTCCTGAAGGCCCTGGGAAGGGCCATGGGAAGAGGGAGGGGGTTCGCAGGATCCAGTTCTCTGTTCATTTTTCCTAAATATTGAGGAGCGTCCTGGAGGGTTGTTTAGGTGTTAGTTAAAATTCACACCTTGATGTTTATTCTATTCCCATTTAATCTGTCCTCCTCAGAGCCCTCCTGAGAAGGCTCACCCAGTCCCTGCTACCAGTATCTGGCCTGGCCCAGCACTCCTGAGAGCACTGCCCTTTGCCATCCACCCCAGGTGCAGACCTCTTTTCCCCTTTGACCCAGAATTGTGCTTGCATCCAAGTGTTAAGTGTTGGCTGGAGTCTTTCCTGAGGGGGTATGCCCACCCTCCTGAGGGGAGATCCCCACATTCCTGAGTGGGGAGGTCCACACTCCTAAGGGGGGAGCCCCACAGTCCTGAGGGGGGAGCCCCACAGTCTTGAGGGGGGAGGCCCACACTCTTGAGGGGGGAGGCCCACACTCCTGAGGGGGAAGCCCCACACTCTTGAGGGGGGAGCCCCACACTCCTGAGGGGAGAGGCCCACCCTCCTGAGGGGGGATCCTCATACTCCTGAGGGGGAAGCCCACACTCCTAAGGGGGGAGGCCCACACTCCTGAGCTCATCTAGGGAACTGTTCCCTCTGCTGCCCCTCTCACCCTCTCCTCCCATTCCATGGCTCCCTTTTTAATGCCCATTTTCTAATTATGCCTGAGTCATGGCAGATGGTGGTGTGGGCTGGTTAGTACACAATTTGGGAGCATCGCACAGCACCTGAGAGGTACATTCATAAGAAAGGACTTCAGCCTCAGCTGAAATGGCTCCCTGTGATCACAAATAAATTGGAATAAGAGGAACATATGAGGTGGGGGACAGAGGGAGAGCTGGGGAGGGGAGGGGATGCACCCAATACTCCATATGCTGGAACATTTTTTAAAGTATCTTATTTTAATTACGTTAATTTTTAAGCCAGTCTCAACCCACAACTTAGCAGTAAGGAGAGCTGAAGGAAGGCAAAAGATGACTTTCACGGCCCACTGCACTGACCATCGCCTCCACCCAGTTCAGTTTCTAGCGATCTTGAACCGCATAAGGAGGCAAAGGCCTTTCACTAGAAGGAATAAATCGACTTGCACCCTCCAAACTGCTGCTGGGGTAGCTGACAATGAACAGAACTATGCCCCCATCTCAGCCACAGCTCTCCCTCAGCGGCTTTGATAAGCTTTTCCACACATTCCAATTCCATGCCAAAAGTTGCCAGTAATTTTCTATCTCTTATTTACAGGAGGCCTCATGACTCCTGCCCCTCCCCACCACCTCTTCATCATGTGTATGCCCACATGCACACACATTTCCCCCCCCAGATTTGCAACATGATTCATTTATTTTTCCGATGTATAGCTTAATCCACCTATTCTTAAAACAAACACTTGTGAAACACCTATTAATGTTAAATTTTGGGCTGGGCCCTGCCCCGGAGATGCTAAAAATCTACAAATGGTAGGAAAGCTGTCACCAGCCAACTTTAGGTTACTTGAATTCTCTAACCTCAATTTACTTATTTCTACAATGGGCATCTGCCAACCACATCTGAGAAGGCTGTTCTTACTAGTAAATGTGATATGAGAATTATAAAGTCTTTACATGTGTTGGGTCCTTTATTGAATCATTAAGATGATTTTCAGATAAAACACTCCATATTAGAGTTTTCTGATCTGCCTCTTGAAGTTCAAAGTTGCTGCCTTCTCTTTATGAAAATACCTCTGTGTCCTCCTTAGCACTACCCATTCCTTCACCTTCCGCATTTGTAACAGAGCTATGTTATCTTTGTCTGTATGATTTTTTTCTTCTTCCTCTTCCTTCTCCTTCCCCTTCGTTTTTATCTTTTTATTATTATTGCTGTTATTATTATTTACTACTATTAACTGAAGTCCAAATGTCACAAATCAATCATAGTTTAAGCAGAGACCTAGAAGAGGCAAAGGAAGCAGACGAGATGGAAAACCTGATAGTCAAGGGCACAGTTACTAGGCTGGTGGCCAAGTAATTAGCAGTGAATACCTTTAAGATAAAACGACTTGAACTTTCTTTGGACAATTTAGTAACAATAAAAATGATGCGTTATTTCTACCCTGGCCTTCAGCCAGACCAGCTTTGAGATGTGTGATTCATCTCTCTGGTGTACTTGACATCCAGAAATCAAGCTAAACCTCTTGAAGAATTTCCCTCTGCCCGCTAAAAATTTGCAAAAGGGAGAAGCACAAATATTTGAAAGTTATAAGATGAGTAATGCAGTCTTTGGCTCGCCAATCGTGCCAACATTTCAAGACCTTCCTGGTCACATGAAGTCAGCTCTTGCACCTCCCTTCTCCATCCATAAAGTAGCTTTTCTCTCTGCGAAGATCCCGTATATGAGGGGTGGGCTGGGCAGCCCTGCTGCACTCAACAAGCCATTTGTACATCAGCTGCTACTAATAGGAGGGAGGTACTGTCTCCTAATGCACACAAAGGCTTCTTGGTGTGAGTTGGAATCAGCCTACCCTTCCTCAATATTCTGTGGAGAAAGCAGCCTTATGAAAACCACCTTCTCCTTGCTAGTTCTTGGGCATGTTTTAAACCATATAGATATCCATCCATTTTTCCCCTTCCAGGCAGCATGTGTAGTGGAGAAAGTATAATCATTTGGATTTAGACTGAACCTGGCTTGACTTCTACATCAACCACTTTCCATCTAGATGACCTTGTGTAAACGACATTCTTCCTTGAACTTCATGTTCCCATCCATAAAATGGGCACAGTAATAGCTGTTCTGAAAGAATTTTTGAAGGATTAGAAATAGTATAATTCATATACCTCTCACAGAAGGAAAACAGGCTTTTACAGTCAGCAGATCACCAGGAACAGAAAAATACATTTCTGGAAGTTTCTAAGGAAAAAAATGAAATTTGTGCCTGGCCCCTACCTTAAACAAACTACACCAATATGAGTAGGTTTTTAAAACTTTTTGTATTTCATATTAAATCTGATTATGCAAAAGGACAGATTTGCCAAACAAAAGTATGTTGCCTCCTTTTTAAATTCTCTTTATAAAAATGAATGCAGTCTGACTACTTGAAAGAAGGAGTCCATTTTCAGTTTTGTTTGTTGCTTTTCCAAGGAAACATATAGCTCATAATGAAGTCTACCTCTGGATTTTGGATGTGTGCATGTCTCTTACAGAACTGAACATTACTAACAATGATAAAGGTAAAGCGTCTGCAGATGACAAATGAATCAGAGGTGCAGAAACAAAACCAACTGATTAAGTCATATATCACCAGGAAAACTTGGGGCATAGAATAAGAAAAACAAGTCAATACCTCAAACATTCAAAATGGGCCTCAGGGTTCGTTTGTCTAGAGAGGGGAATAAAAAGAAGGACTTAGTTAAATTGGTGAAATGTCAGAGCTCAAAAGGACCTAATGATCACATGGCCCAACCCCCTGGTTGGACATATGGGGAAACTGAGGCCCAGGGAGTCAACAGCTTATTTATGGGGCGATGCTAGTGCCACCACCCATGATTTCTGACACTGGAGATATCTCCATCTTATTCACAGCAACATCAGGTATTTTCCTAAGAGAGCCACATGGTTTTGATGGTATAGGACAGGAATTTCAGGCCTAAATCTTCCTGCTCTGCTGTTGTTCAGGAGAGGTGTGGCCTATGGGAGAGACATTTCCTGTGAGATGGACTCTCCCTCTCCCCAGTTTTCTGTGTGGCTCACCATGTCTTCGTGCTACCATGCTGCTTAGCGCATAGTAGGCAGTTAGTAAATCTTTACTAGATGAACAAATTTTGAGTGTGCACTTTCAAATCTTATTAGGGCAATGATGATGAATATGGACTATTGCTGGTTAGCAAGAAAAGAGAGCAAAGACGAGGGGACAGTATACAGTACACATATAAGTAAAAAGATTAGGGGTTCGGCAGCCAGAAGGACTGATTTTTAATCTTGGCCTTAGCCCACACTGCCAGATGACTCTGTGAACTCGGTTTTTCTCAATTGCAAAATAGGATAGTAATGTCTATTTCACATGGTTTTATGAAGGCTTCCCATGATAATATTTATTAATTGCTTGGCATCATACCTGGCATAGAGTAGAAGCATAAGAAACAATAACTGAGACAGGAAGAGAAGAAGATATTGTGGCAAAGTGTCCTATTTAAAAGAATGGTGTGCAGAGAAGTAGCACTGTCTTATAGCATCGTATTCCAACAAATCGGACACATCTCCACATCCAATCGAATCCTTAGGTTTAATATGAAGTGCCCACTCCTACCCACTTCTGGTCTCAAACCACTTCACTTGCTTTCACTTTCTCCTTTCACATCCATCATGATGGCACTTGCAAGCTTGAGTGCTCCATCTGATCAGGTGTCTGGATGTACACCATGCTCACCATGATCAGGGAACAGAGACAAAGCCTGGGTCCTAGGCCTGTCCTGTCCTGAGGACACAGTCATGGTCAAGTCTTGATCCAGAGGAGACTCTTCCCCAAGGCATAACAGTCGCACATCTCTGCTAAGGACTCAGGCTGGGAGAGGCTCAGGGGAAAGTCCACAATGTGGGTACCACTCAGAGGGCAGAGCCACTGGGACAAACATCCAAGCAACTCAGTATTCTTTTCTAGTGTGACCAGGGTAAACCCGAGCCACCAGGCCCACCACAAGCCATCATTCCCACACCCCCCAAGTAGTCATCTACTGCAACGGCTTGTAGATGACTCAAAAGGTAGAACCTCAAAAGGTTCCCTGTTTAAGAACTCAGGTTTGAGAAAGCACTCTAAAAACAAAGCAGAGGGAGTAGCTTGTGGCAGTGAGTGAGCCACAGTGACAGCAGGCCATCTATAATAATAACAGCATAATATGCTAATTAGACCGGACTTTCTTCCGATGACCTCCTTCACGAAGCTGGGTTTGTGAGGGAAGCCCAGGTGCTGGGTGCCTGCCGGCAGCTGGAGGGAAGCCCGGGTCCCAGGTGCCAGAATTGAAGCCGGTGTCAGCAGCCAGGGGAAGGAAGGCCTACTCTTGCATGAATTTCATGCATCGGGCCTCTAGTAAGTCTATACTTGCATAGTACCAGCCACTCTGATGAACATGCTCAGGGAAGACACAAACCACAGCTGGTAATACCACACGCCTGGCCTGAGAAACCACATTGGAATGGAAGGAGAGGCTTGCCATGAAACCCACCCTAGCATAACAACATACAAGCAAGGGGGGCTCACAACTCCCGCTTCTTCTGAGTTATAAGGATTTGGACCCAACATCTAATGCCCCAACTTTTAAGAGTTCCACTTGAGGGAAGGGCCCCCCAAACACCTTGCTCTGAAAGCCAGTGGGACTTATGTCCATGAGACCAGAAAACTACAGCAAACATCACAGAATTCATGGCTAGCAAAGCTAGAATTTAAACCCAGGTCTGACCGACTCCCCGGTTCACATTGTCATCACAATACTGGGCCTTCTCCATTTCCTTGGACTTAATTTTTATTCTCAGCAACAGGGGGCAGCTGTAGTATAGGTGTTTGAATGGTGGCTCCCCCAAATAATATGTCCACTGGAACCTTTGATTATGACCTTACTGGAGAAGAAGGTCATTGCAGATGCAATGAAGTTAAGGATCTTGAGATGAGATCATCCTGGTTTCTCCTGACTCCTAAGTCCAAAGACAAATGTCCTTACAAGAGAAAGGCGGAGGGTGATTTGAGACAGACAGGAGAGGTGAAGACACACAGAAAGTAGTGTGGAGATGGAGACAAAGGTTGGACTGATGCAGCCACAAGTCAAGGAATGCCTGGAGCTGGAAAAGACAAGGACGGATCCTCCCCTGGGGCCTCCAGGTAGAGCCTGAACCTGCTGACATGGATTCAGATTTCCAGCCACCCTCACTGTGAGAGATAAATTTCTGTTGCTTTAAGCCACCCCATTTGTGATAGTCTGCTACAGCAGCCACAGGCAAGTGAGAAAGCTCAGGGTTTCCACTCCCCGTTTTGTACATGCTCAGGCCTCAGGCACAGAATGAATGCAGGGCCCACTGGGCCACCAGCTTCTAGACCAGCGATGGCGAACCTATGACACGCGTGTCAGAGGTGACACGCGAACTCATTATTTTGGTTGATTTTTCTTTGTTAAATGGCATTTAAATATATAAAATAAATATCAAAAATATACATCTTTGTTTTACTATGGTTGCAAATATCAAAAAATTTCCCTATGTGACATGGCACCAGAGTTAAGTTAGGGTTTTTCAAATGCTGACACGCCGAGCTCAAAAGGTTCGCCATCACTGTTCTAGACTAAGCTGACCCCTGAGTAAGCCCGGTGTTGTCATCGGCAATGTTGCCTGGAGAGAAAGCTCTCTGTGGGTGGGGCAGGTAGGGGCGAGGTGGCCCATCCATGGCCCTGGCCTAGGGCTGCGCCGTGGCTAGGACTGGACAGATCTGGGTTGTTCACAATTGCACAGACTCTTCAAGGACCAACTGACCAGAGAAAGGAGCCATGGAGACTTAGGGAGAGAGAAAGCACAGGATGGCCAGCAGCACCTGGATGCTTCTCAGGAATGCCCAGCTTGTCCCCTGCTGGCGTGTGCACTCTGGATAGGCCCTGCTCTCTGCTGTTTGGTGGAGAGTTCACAGCGGCCAAGCAAGTCTCTTTCTGTAAGAGAACACCTCAGAAACCAGGGGACTGCCTGCGTTGCCAATGGCATCCTGTTGGAAAGATCCACAGCTCTTGGCAGAGAAGCACTGGAAATGCCTGTGAGAACGAGGGCCCTCACGCCAGAGCTCTGTTATTTCTCAAAATCCACAAGGGAGCCCTGTTTCCAGACCCAGGGCTCAAGTGCTGGCTGCAGCTGAGCGTGGCCCAGTTCCCCGGCAACCCCAGAGCGTGGATCCGCGTTTCTCTATAGTGTGTGCTCTTTATATGACTAATGGTCCTCAGCTTTTCTGTGCATTCATAAGCAGAGGCACCCCGTCTCATATTCGAGTTCATCTTTCCTTTTTAAAGCTCTCCCCTCAGCACTGTGTGGTCCTCATTCAGACTCACAGTCACCCTGGCAATAACAAGGTGGCAGCGGGGAAGAGCTATGGTTTAATAAAGCCCAGGCCCAGCGTCCTCCCGGTGCCCACACTCAGGGCTCTAATAAAGCCCTTTCATCATCCCAGGGCTGCTGTCTCCACCCCGGTGCTGGGAATGGCTTTCCCAACTGCCAGGATATGCTTTATTAGGATTCAGGACACAGCTGAGAGGGGCCACAGATTCCAGCCACCCTGAGCACGGTGGGAAAGGGCATCGGTGTGGTGTGGGATTGCACTCTGAGAACCTCCAACCTAATCAAGTGGAAGGACTTCCTGGCAATCATGAAGGTTCTAGAAGTTTCTAGGGTGGCTCCTGTCCAAATTTGCCTCCAGTCAGTAGTCTAGGCGGGCTTCATCACTCCCTTTAAAACATAGCTAACTTGTTTCTCCAACTCTCTTTCTGTGCAGAGAACAGTCTATTCCCTCCCCCTCTGAAATCAGTAGACTGGAAAGGAGCCCCCCAGGGGCGTACCTTTCTCCAGATCCCACAGCATTTTATAGGATGCGAGCCAAGAGCTTTCATCGCCCTTGTATATATTTACTCAGGGAGTCGCTTGTGCTATTACTATGTATGTTTTTGTGAAGTGTTTTTATGCTGTTTTTATAAAGTGTTACTTTTTAAATTACAAAGTCATTCATCACATTGGTTAAAAATTCAAGTGTTCATGAAATGTTATGAGTTAGAGACTGAAAGAACCCTATAATCACACACTCTGGAGGTCTGTGAGGTTTTAATTTTAATTTTCCATCTTAGTCATGGGGAAAACAAAGGGATGGCTGCCGGATGGGAAATGGACAGGAAATCCACACCAGAACCAGGTAATTCTCTTTAGCACAGCAGGCTGAGCCTGGGTTCCTGCAAAGGAGGTGGGTCCTGATTCCTGTAAATACTTTACCCGCCAGGTAACACCACCTGCCTTCAGCTAGCAGGACCCCCAGGTTCTTGGCAGGAGTGAAAGAAGGTCAGTGTAGTGTTAGATTGTGTGCTGAAATTGGGGTACTACAGACTGAATTATGTTCCCTCACATTCACACGTTGGAGCCCTAACTCTTATGTGACTGTGTTTGGCGATAAGGCCTTTATAGAAGTAATCAAGGTTAAATGAAGTCATAAGTGAAGGGCCCTGATCCGACAGGGTCAGTGTCCTTATAACAAGACACACCAGAGAGCTCGCTCACTCTCTCTTCACTATGTGAGCGCCCGGGAGAAGGCGGCCGTCTTCCCCCAGGAAGAGGGCTTTCACTAAAACCTGACCGTGCTGGCATCCTGACCTTGGACTTCCAGCCTTCAGAACTGTGAGAAAATAAATGTCTAGTGTTGAAGCCACACAATCTATGGTGCTTTGTTACAGCAGCCGAGCTGACAAAGACAGAACAGGAGAGAAAGCATTGCACTCAGCTTAGCTGTGCCTCAGCCCAGCCTCTGCTGTTATTGGTCCACTCACATGTCCTTCCTGTGGCCACCACGGGGACTCTGAAAATGGGACTGAGGAATGGGAGTGTCCTCTTACAGACACGTATGTCTCTGGACTAAATCTCCTCCTCCCAGTGGAGGCTTCAGCTTCTCCTTTCTCTGCTGCAGTCCAGGGGCCAGATGGTCCCCATGTGACACGGAACCTGACTCCAAGGGGAGACAAAACATACACCAGACACCTCTGAATTGTATCCACAGTGGGTTCCGTGTTCTCAGCCAGCTTAGCTCTGATATACATTCACTCAGCAAAGCCAATTCCCATAGTGGCCTTCGTTTAAAGTTTAAAAGTTCTCCTTCTAACTCTTGAAAATTCCAAGCCTGTTCCAAGACCAAATTATTGATTTATTAATTATTAATTATTTAGCTTCTCCACCTCCCTCTTGTTCTCACAGGATCAGTTGTGGGCTCCAGTTTGCCCCATCAACTTTGGATCATGCAAACTCTACAACCAGCTCCTACAACGGGGAGCCCACATGGAATTTAGAAAAGGAAGTAAATTAAAGCCCAGGAGGCATATAGAATTGAAAGAAAGGTTTCTAGCTTTTGCTGTCAATCTCTAGTAAACACATCACCAGTACCATCTAGGTGTATTCCAAGATGCAGGGTATCTTTCTGAAGTGTCAATGAGTGGAAGAAACTCAAGAAAGTTGAGTAACAGCAAGGAAAGGCCCCTAAATTGGTGCTGCTCAGGCTTTCTGCTGTGACCCACAAAAATAGACTTTATATCACCATCCAGTAGTATGTACACACCACAACAACAACATGTTTCACAAAACCTTACTACCTTTATTGCCTGGGATGAAGTCTAATATCTACTCTAATTTAGTCTAGTCCAGTGGTCGGCAAACTGCGGCTCGCAAGCCACATGCGGCTCTTTGGCCCCTTGAGTGTGGCTCTTCCGCAAAATACCACGTTCGGGCGCACATGTACAGTGCGATTGAAACTTCGTGGCTCATGCGCAGAAGTCAGTATTTTGTGGAAGAGCCACACTCAAGGGGCCAAACAGCTGCATGTAACTCATGAGCCACATTTTGCCGACCATTGGTCTAGTCTATTCTTGAAAATGTTAGGTGGAAACTAAATTGATGTGATAGCTAATTTTATGTCAACTTGACTGGCTAAGGAATGCCCAGGTAGCTGGTAAAACATTATTTCTGGGTGTGTCTGTGAGGGTGTCTCAGGAAGAGGTTAGCATTTGAATTGGTAGACTGAGTGGAGAAGATCGCCCTCATCAACATGTGTAGGCATCCATCAACCTGTTGAAAGCCCAAATAGAACAAAAGGTGAAGGGCAAATTCCTCCTCTTTGTTGAGCTGGATGTCCATCATCTCCTGCCCTTATACATTGATGCACTCAGTCCTGGGGTCTTTTGGACTCAGACATCACCCCATAGACTCCCCGGGTTCTCAGGCCTTTGGACTCAGACTAAATTACACTGCTGCTTTCCTGAGTCTCCGTCTTGCCGATGGTGGGTTGTGGGCTTTCTCGGCTTCCATAACTGCACAAGCCATTCCTATAATAAAGGCCTTCTTGTGTATCTCTCTATATACCCTATTTGCACTGTTTCTCTGGAGAACCCTAACTATTATGAGATTTTATCCATAGACAGCAGCACTGGTTAGCATTTGCAAGGATGTGGAAAAGAACTGGTGTACATTTTAGGGACATACTTTGGTCAGAGGGAGCATAGTGCAGTAAGTTAAGACCCCTTTCTTTGGAAGCTAGTGGTGGCTCTGGGTTTGAGTCTCAGCTTTGCCCTTTCATCAGCTGCACAGACTTGGTTGGGTCCTCTAACATCTATGTTCAATATTTCCTCACAAGGCTGTGATAAGATTTTGAAAGATAAATTACCCAAAATGCTTAGTACAGCTCCCCACAAACCACCTGTGGGCAAACTATGGCCTGCGGGCTGGATCCGGCCCGTTTGAAATGAATAAAACTATTGAAAAAAAAAGACCGTACCCTTTCATGTAATGATGTTTACTTTGAATTTATATTAGTTCACACAAACACTCCATCCATGCTTTTGTTCCGGCCCTCCGGTCCAGTTTAAGAACCCATTGTGGCCCTCGAGTCAAAAAGTTTGCCCACCCCTGCCATAAACAGTAAACTCCTGGTGAAATAATTATTATTATTAACTAGAGGTCCAGTGCATGGATTCGTGCACAGGTGGGGTCCCTCGGCCTGGCCAGCAATCAGGGCTGATTGGCCAGACTCCAGCAGCAAGCTAACCTATTGGTCGGAGTGCCTGCCCCCTGGTGGTCAGTGCGCATCATAGTAACTGGTTGAGTGGTCGTACACCTAGCATAATATGCTTTTTTTATATAGAATGGGCAAATGCCTCCTGGGTCATTCAGACATTTGTGGTGTACCGACTCCTACAGGCTCCAAGTTTCTGCTGCAGGCCATTAGGTCCCATGTGACAGGGCAGGCAGTGAAGTCTCTTATAGATGGGCTCCCAGGATGTGGGTGCTGCAATGCTTATTAATAATAATAAATAGATTGCCATTTTGTTCGCTGCTAAGAGACTCGAGAACATGTGAGTCTTAACTCTTGGCTCCTGCTCTGCCATTTTGGGTCCTTTTCAGATACATGATCTCGTGGAGAATGGACATCAGGAGGCTGAATTCTAATTTCTCTCAGATGCTAATGTGTTACGTGAGCTTGAACAGGTGTTTTGTTTTTCTGTCGGTTTTTACAATAAACGGAATCTCAATACCTGCCTACCCTCTCTCACAGACAGTCTGAGAGGCATGATGAGTACATTTGAAAATACGGAAAAAGGCATTGAACCGCTCATGGACAGGCATATTATCAATACAAAGGTTTTGCTATTTATCACTACTGTCTGTCTTTCCTGGGGATTCCATTGTGAAGATTTGTGGTTGGTACTTCATCTTTTCTTTTTCCTTTTTAAAGGATAAAATTCATTTCTAACTACCTTTTGAAAGCCAATTTATGCTTTAGCCCTTTGATTAATAGGAGTGGGAAGACCAGCTTTCCAATCAAAGTGCTTGTGAATAATTCAATGCCTGATATTAAAAGAGGGGCGTTGCTGCCTGACACGGTTTACATATTTGTGGAGCAAATATGAGCTGCCCTTCTACCCAGAGGGATGCCTGGCCCAGCCTCTCCACCTTCATTCTCTCCCTCTCACTCGTCCTGAACTCTCTCCCAGTCCCACAGATGGCTGTGCAGTTTGTGCATAAAAAAGAGAGAACAGTCAGGGCTACCCCAAAACCTGTGCCCTGCCTGAGGCTCGGGTCACAGATCCCAAGGAAGGGGAGTCTTTCTCTAAGTGGTCCACCCAGAGGGGGTACCTTTTACAAATTGGCACAAAGTCACTCTATAGAGTAGCAGAGGCCCAGCTACTAAGTGAGAAACTTTGGGAAAATGCAAGTCCAGGCAGTTGCCTGCATAGACTCGATGGGTCATGACCACAGATGCCTGCATGGAAGGGACCATGTACACTGCAGAGTCCTCTTGCCCACAGGTATCCCCCAGGCCTCAGGAGAAGAGGGCAGAACTGCTCTCCCCTTTGCCTTTCACAGGGCAGTGCCTGCAGCGGGTCAGACTGTGGCCTCAGGTATGGAGCCCATCTAGGTGTCAATCGGGTTCAGCTCTCACTGGACTTGGAAGTTTAGCGCTTCAGTGTCTTCATTTCAAAGCGTGTTGTGTAGATTGAGTGAGCGATGTGTGTCAATTACTTTCCATCAGTGACTACAGTGCTTAAGAAGTGCTAATGGTTGTTTCTTTCCCTGGAGACACTCCCTGTCCATTCTCAACACTTCCCACACCAGTTCCTTTGCCACTTTTCTGCCTTCCTCTTCCTGTTCTTCCTCCTCTTCTCTCCTTCCCATGCTCAGGCCGCTGAAAAGTTCACATAGACTGCAGCTGGGTCCTGCATCTATAATGATATTTGTACCTCAATATTGTAACTTACTTCATCCTCCCTAAGTTTTCTGGCTTTCTCTCTCTCTCTCTCTCTCTCTCTCTCTCTCTCTCTCTCTCTCTTCCCCTAACTTCCTTTAGTTTTAAGGAATAAATGAGAGTACAGATGGTGATTTTTTTTCTCCTCCTATTGCGAGTGCTTCAGTGGATAATATCCCAGGGTATTCAGTATATTTTCCTAAGATTAGGTCAAGGTCTCCAAAGCCACACATAGGGTGATGTTGGTGATGGTGGCACCAGGCCTTCTATGGCTGTGGAATCCCCAAATCTGGCTGGGCCACTCTGGAAGCTGGTGATGAAGTTCCGATAACACTAAGCCAACTTGGAAACAGGAGGGTTAGTCATGGTCGAAATCTTAGTCTTCAATATCGTATGTTTTGAGGCATAGCTAGAAGTCTGCTCTTGTCATTGAGTTCTTCCATGACAATTAAAGATTGTCATAGAGTGTCTTGTTTTACAATTAAAATAATCTATCACACTTTACTTTGGCTTCCTCATTCATCAGATTGTAGAGATTGGGACAGACACTTCAGTCTAACGATGACCTATTTTACCAGAGTGTAAACTCCTAAGGGCAAACACTACTATCTTTTCCACAGTTGTCTTAGCAGTATCTAGCAGAATACTAGATATCTAGCAGAAAGCCAGCACATATAGCTTCTTAACAAATGCTTGTAGAATAAGTGAATGAATCAATCAATGGGTGAATGGACATTTTGTGCTTAAAATGGTGCTGAACACCATGGTGTACCAAGATAAGGAGGCTCAGAGTCCTCTTAAGCCAGCAATGGAGGCCACACAGACACACACCCACAGTCTGTTATAATAACTGCTGTGATTGTGTATATGAGTCTTATGGGAACATGAACGAGGATACTAAATTAAGTTGTGTGTGGAGTGGAGAGAGAGGAGGGGGCTTAAATAGTCCATCTTTACAAGTCACATATAAATTTTTTAACTGAAAGAAAAAACATTTTAATTTGGAGGGTAAGTTATTTACAACACAATTCTATTCTCAAAATACAGGTAAAAGCCGGAAAACCAACCCTGTGCCATACCTTGTTGATATGAACAGGGAAAGGCTGCTCCGTATGGCTGTAGACCTCTGTCCATTGTCAGGCCTCAGGGCCAGCTCCTGGGTCCCAGCCTCATGATGGAAGTTACACTCTGCTGCACTGACATCCCAGTGAAAATACACTCCACACTTCCTCTCCCATTCTCCTTCATTAAAACTGCAGCAAGACTTCAGGAATCAGCATTGTTAATCAGATGGGTATGGATGGATTTTTCTTTCTTCTTTTTTTAATTTTAAATATATTTTCTTTTTCCCCCCTCCCCCCTCCCCTTTCAATTGTAATTTACTTTCAATATTGTTTTGTATTGGTTTCAGGTGTACAGCGTAGTGGTTAAACTGGTTAGATTTTCTCAGATTGTTATTCGAGCCTGTGGTAACCCAAAGCATCAGAATCACTCAGGATGCTTAATAAGAATGAAACTTACTGAATTAGAAGCCCTGGACACAGAACCTCAGAATCTACATTTTATTAACTCAAGTGCCCTAGATGAGGTTCTTAAATTAATGGACTTCATGTTTAGATTAAAAAACAAAACAAAACTGAACAGATAGCACTGAGTTTCCATATAACGAAACTGGTGAAGAACATTTAAATAGTTTATCTTTTTTTTTTTTTCTGTTTTGCTATTACAGATTTGCTAGGAATACTTCCCTCTGCATATTTGTGACTGTTTCTTGCAGGCATTGTGTTCATGTGCTCAGGCAAAGAACCACAGTAGAACACTATTGTCTGACCGCTCTGGAGGCAGAAAGTCCAAGATCACGGTGTCAGTGGCAAGGCCATGCTCCCTCTGAAGCCGCAGCCCTAGCCTCTGGCAGTTCCTTGGCTGTGGTAGCACAAGATCAATACGGACGCGGTGTTCTCCCTGATTGTCTCTGTGTCCAAATTTCCCTTTTATAAGGACGCCAGTCATGTTGGGTTGGGGGCTACCCAAGTCCAGTATCACCTCATCCTAATCACATCTGCAATGACCCTATTTCCAAACAAGGTTACATTCTGAGCGACTAAGGGATTAGAACTTGAACATATGAATTTGGAGAACACAACTCACCTCATAATAGGCCTTGATCTCTAAACGGACATGACCATGCAATCCTATCATACATGTACCAAAATAAATGTGCACTTAAGTATCTTAACATTATATGTATGTGCTTATGTGCTAATGTGGTCCCTCTGAAACTTCCCTAGGTCAGTTCCCCAGGAAACGGACACCGAGGCTCTAAGGTTTGCATGAAGAACTTTCCCAGGGAAAGCAGGATGGAGCCTAGAGAGGGAGAACTGCAATGTGGTGGCCCGAGGGGGCTCAGCTGGTTCCTCAGGAGTTCGGGAATTGGGAAGGCCCGTTAGAGCTTTCTAGAATTTAAGCGAGGGGTAGGCTGAGTATGTCCACACTGACCAGTCGCTGGATACAGTTTGCTCAGGGTGGATGAGGCAGCTCTCCTGGGCCGAAGACAATCCCCTGGGAGTTTTGAGCAGTGGGTCCTGCCTGCTGGGGAACCGGTGCCTCTGCCCTGACAGAGCATCCAGGTGGCTCTACAGCACCCTCCACACAGACTCTCCAGAAGAAATTTAAAAGGGTGGCATAAAGTTAAATATAAATAGAAGTTATCGTATTTTCCTTAATATTCAATGAGTCTTACATATCCCCTGGGCTATACAGACTCTGTCTTCTAGATCACTGCTGGGTCATAGAGAATATGTGTTTTAAACTAATAGACACTGACTACTGTCTTCCTAACTGGCTATACCATGTTAGACTCTCATCAAAAGTATACGATGGTACCTGGTTCATTTCCTCATATTCTCACCAAAACTTGATAGTATAAAACTTCTTGAATTTTTACCAATGTGGGACATAAGAAAACATCTCATCAGTTTAATTTGTGTTTTCCTGATTCCCAGAAAGTTGGAAATCTTTCTCTCTTGTAAGTTGTACCTTCTCTCTATCTCTCTGTCTCTGTCTCTCTGTCTCTCTGTCTCTCTGTCTCTCTCTCTCTCTCTCTCTCTCTCTCTGTTCTGTGTCTTGTTCTTACTGCTTTATAGGCATTACTTAGATTCCTTAACATCGTACCTTAAGTCATTCTTAAGCATAGTAATATCTGATAGCCACCCTCCTGTTCTTTCCCTCTCTACCCTCTTCCCGGATTTGTGTGACACTTTTCTCCATGAGTCTGACCAGACAACTCTGGTATCGTCTACATGGAGCTTAAAGACTAGGAATCTCAGTCCTAGTTTTGTCATATACGAGTTGTGTGCACTTGGGTGGTTAATTTGATATTTGAATCTCAGTTTTCATATAAGAAAAATGGGAATAATTCCACCTCGCAGGGTTGTTTGGGGGATTTAATGACATTCTATATGTGAAAGTCTTTTTTATTATGGTTTATTTTTATTTTCCTATCTAATAATAGACAAACATGGTGATTGACGGTACCTTCGCTAAGCCTCCCATTGGCTAATCAGTGCAATATGCAAATTAACTGCCAAAAAAAGATGGCAGCTAATTTGCATACTGCAGGCAGGATGAGGCAGCGCCAACCGCCAGCGTGCCACATTCCAGGGCAGGCCAGCCGCCCGGGAAGGCATGCCCACCCCAGAAGCCCCAGCAGCCGGCTGTGCCTTGCCGCCCCGGGACCCAAGATTAGCAGGTCCCGGGGCGACAAGGCACGCCAGCCCCAGAAGCCCCAGCAGCTGCCTGATATGGTAGTAACTCTATCAGTAAGCACCCTGAAAGTCAGTGGCATAAATGCACCAATTAAAAGACAGATTATGAGGGTGAATCAAAAACAAAACCCACTTTAAATATAAAGACACATATAGATTAAAAGTAAATGAATTAAGCTGCAGCCTGTTTTGCTCAGTGGATAGAGCATTAGCATGAGGACTGAAGGGTCCCAGGTTCGATTCCAGTCAAGGGCATGTACCTCAGTTGCTGGCTTGATCCCCAGTCCCTATCAAAGCATGTGCAGGAGGCAACCAATCAATGTGTCTCTCCCTTTCCCTTCACTCTCTCTAAAATGCAATGGAAAAATATCCTTGGGTGAAGATTAACAAAAACAAAGTAAATGGATTAAGTAACATTAAAGAGATTATAAGAAAAATATATTCCAAATTTTGTTAGTTGTATAATGGTTATGTTTAAATTATTAACACCTAAGAAATTGGGTGAAGGGTACATATAATATGCTGTAGTATTTTATAGGTTTTTTTTTTACATGTATGAGATTATTTTAAATTAAAATATTAAAAAATTGAAAATTAATAAAATATTAATTGAAATGTGTATGCAGTACATGAAAAATCCCCTTATCGCTTCTAGCATAATTTATTAAATTGTGCTAAAATTTACAAGTGTTCAATTAAAAAATATCTTAATTCTAAATGATATAATAGAAAATATATAATAGTGCAGTTATAAGCACTTATCTGAAAATAAAAATTTAAAGAAGTGAATTTAAAGGGATTAGCCAAAGAAAATATATGCACAACCCATGGATACAGACAACAGTATGGTGGTGGCCAGAGAGAGTGGGAGGCAAGAGCTGGGTAGAGGGGGCAAAGGTGGGGAAATAGGGACATCCTATATAATAATAATAAAAGGCTAATATGCATATTGACTGAACGGCAGAATGACCGGTTGCTATGATGTGTACTGGCCACCAGGGGTCAGAAACTCAATGCAGGAGCTGCCCCCTGGTGGTCAGTGCACTTCCATATGGGGAGTGCCACTCAGCCAGAACCTGGCTCATGGCTGGCCAGCGCAGTGGTGGTGGCAGGAGCCTCTCCCACCTCCGTGGCAGCACTAAGAATGTCCAACTAATGGTTTAGACCCGATCCCTTGGGGGCCTAAGCCTTTAGTTGGACATCCCCCAAGGGCTCCCTGGCTGCCAGAAGGATGTCTGACTGCAAGCTTAGGCCTGATCCCCCGGGGAGTGGGCCTAAGTTGACAGGTGGACATCCCCCAAGGGGTCCTGGACTGTGAATGAGCACAGGCTGGGCTGAGGGACCCCCCCCTCCCCACAAGTGCACAAATTTTTGTGCACCGGGCCTCTAGTAAAAATATAAAAGTCATACATTCTCTCCTCTCTGCCTAGGATTCATTCATTCATTCATTCATTCATTCCTGTATTACTCACTAAATGGAAATTATTATGGCTAACCACTGTTGTATTAAGCATTGGTAGATAATATGTTTCCCATTCTGATGGAGAGAGATATGGAAAATATAAAAAATAGAGTCCACTTGTTAAGGATAATGGGGAAACTCTGCATTTCTTTTCATGTTTTACTCTTTGACTCAAAGGAAGATACTTTCATCCTTCCAGTCTCGGGCTGGAGGAAGGGGGGCATATTCACACATGCCTTCAGCATTGTGATGAATCAAAACTTGAAACATTCCCCGAGCTATGCCTTAGCCCTGGGCAGGGTTACTGTGCTATCAAAGGCATATAGGGAACGCTTAACACTTCTCAAACATCCAGTCTCCCTGTAGCTAACAGTTGAGGTAGATTGGCCATCTTTCCAGCTCTCTCTTCCCTTTTCTGCCAATAGATAGGTGGAGAAGGACACTGACTGTGCCTGGACAGCTGGCTGCTTAAGGGGTTCTGGCATCTGCTCTGCAGGTCCAACCTTATCCTCTCTCTGTACGTGCCCCTGGGTGTGAAAGCCATACATCAGGTATTTGTGATGGAAGGGAGCACAGATTCAGCCCTGAAAGGAAACCTTATATTCTAACAATGCTTGTATCAGAGAGCCTTGCCTTTTTGGTGAGCAGGGTTTTGTCCATCTCTTACTAAAGGATTGCTTTCCCATTTCTCTATCGGTCTTACATTAGTGCTCCACTGGCTATAAAGGCATGGTCTGTTCAGGAAATGGTGAGGAAATCCATGAAACTGAAGGTTCAATAGGGCCCACAGGGTGAAAGTACTAGACAGGTAAGTTTCGACCCAATTGTGGATGCATTCGTATGCCAAACAATATAGTAGTGGAAATCAAAGTGTTTGCAAATGAGGTTTATGCGTAGGTTTATTTTTTGAGAAGAGAAAGACAGCATTAGTGTCATGAGTGACAGGTGGCCAAAGCTTCTATTGTCAACTTGTTCTGCTCCCCTCTCTGAGCCCCCTTCTCTAGCTGACCACAACCTTCTCCTCGGTTGAGCAAGCCCAGGCATATTGAAACTGTGCAAATAAGCCTGCCAACTCTTGCCAGCATTCTGCCCACAAGGTTAGAAATAGGAAATCACACATAACAAACTAAATGGCAAGAAAAGAAGTGCAAAACCTGTTTTCCTATGCAGCCGAGGGTCTAGTTTTCAAATGTCTTTCCCTTCACTCACAGTGGCTGAAGCCCGGAGCTGAGCTGTGCGGGCAGCTCTCAGGGCCTCTGTCCCACACTCTCTCCAACTGCACTGTTAAACTCCTGCCACTCCTCTGAGATTTCAGTCTCTTCTGTTTTATTTTCCTTCTGGTCTGTTATAATCTTCCATTGATACATGTATGTTGGAGATTACAGATTTGAGTGACATTTAAAAAACAATCACTATGATAGTTTATTTAAAATGCTGATTTTATTATTATTCAGGTATGGTGAGGCCAACAGATTGGGAGACTGCCATTGAAAAAATTGCTTATTATTCACAGCTCCCAAGAGGGGTGAGGCAGGGCCTTCCCTGCCACAAGGCAGGGAGGGGGCACAGGGAAGCACCAGGGTCTGAAGGAGCCAGAGAGAGAAAGAGAAAAACCTGGGCAAAAGTCCTCATTGTGGTTTCTGTGGGAAGAAATGGGCGAGGCAAGGTAAGCAACCTGGCTGTCTTAGTTTGAACTGCTGCAACACAACACCATAAACTGGGTGGCTTACACAACAAACATTTCTTTCTCACAGTCCTGGAGGCCAGGCGTCAGGGATCAGGATGCCAGCCTCCTGAGTTCTAGGAGAGCCCTTTTCCAGGGCTGCAACTTTTCCTTGTATCCCCACGTGGCAGAAAGAGGGCAAGCTGGCACCCTGTACTCTTCTTGACGGGCATTAATTTCATTCCCGTGGGCTCTACTTCATGACCTGATTCCCTTGCCAAAGCCCCTCCAAATATCACATTGGGATTAGAATTTCAATATATGAACTTGGGGAGGGGAACACAAGCATTTAGTTCATGGCACTTGTCATGGGGTGATTAGGGCACGGGATAGCAGCCCAGAGCGTGAGATCACCAAAAAGGAGGTGGTTGGGGATGGGGTCTGGACTGCTTGGTTTGCATATGAAAAGTGTACCCCCAGGAGAGTCCTTTACTATCTCTGGAAATTGGCTAGACCTAGACCAGGGAGGGACAGTGAGGCCCCAAGATGACAATGCATTAGAATAAAAAGAAATTACTATACCCTTCTTATGATTACTACACTCAGATTCTTAATGGAATGGAGTTAAAGGGCAAGTACTTTTGTTTATTTGACACTGTTTCTCCTTATGGGCCACTATCTTTCCTTTCTTAATTTTTTTTCTTTATCAGCCACAAAGTTAATTCTCTTTTAGAGGGTCCCTTTCCAACCAGCTCACGGCCTCCATCTCAGTACCATCTCTGTGCTGACTGTCTCATGTGACAAGACATGAGCTTGCTGGGTATATCTGTTTATGACTGTCGTTAACAACCATTTTTTTATGCATTTGCCTTTCTCTAGATTAAGGGCAGAAGCCATGACTTGTTGATTTTGGTAACTCCAGCACTCTCCACAATACCTTGCATGTAGTCAGGGCTCAATAAAATTGGTTAAAATAAATGTTGATTAAATAATACGTCATATAGTATCAGGCAAAGTTTCTTTTTTTTCTTTCTTTTTTTTTTTTTTTGACCAATCCTCTAGCATTATTATTGAAAATAAAGTCTTGGAAAACACTGGCTCAAGGTTGTACAGCAGACGATGAGAGGTGATCGTAGTAACCCATGTCTGTTGGAGATTACAGATTGGAGTGACATTAAAAATGATCTTGCCCTGGCTGGTTTGGCTCAGTGGATGGAGCATCAGCCTGCAGACTGAGGGGTCCCAGGTTCAATTCCAGTCAAGGGCATGTACCTTGGTTGCAGGCACATCCCCAGTGGTGGGGGTGTGGGAGGCAGCTGATCGATGTTTCTTTCTCATCGATGTTTCTGACTCTCTACCTCTCTCCCTTCCTCTCTGTAAAAAATCAATAAAATATATTTAAAAAATAAATGATCTCTATGGTAGTTTATTTAAGTATTTTTATAGTGTTTTAGCCAGACGTTTTTAGAATACGCAAGTTCTGTCCTCAAGTAGTCTTACCTCTCTACACGGCATGGAAAAATGATATGCAAAGCTAAGCAACACTTTGTTTTCAGCTGAGATTTTAGTCCCCAAACCACAGTGTACCGCGATGGGCTGGGCCAAATCCTGCCTAAGTGCACTCTGCCTGGAACCACAGCAGACAGAGAGAGGCCTGGTGTCATTGTTTCTTTCCCTAAGCCTAAACGGCCCTAGGTCAGCCAGAGTTCTGCTCCGGGCGGAAGAAAAAACATCTAAGTTGACAGTAAAAGAGGGATCATTTCACAGTAGTCCAGTGACAAGTCCATCTTTTACATGCAATGCCTCCATTCATTATACGCACCGCCACATTGGCCAATGAAATATCACAAAATGTGACCAATGACAGTAACAACTCCTTTTGAGGGTGAAGTTCTCTTTACCCCAACCCCAACCTGAGGAAAGCCAGGAAAAGAAAGAGAGGCTTGAGTTCTTTTTTCTAGAAGCCAAGAATCCAGTGTTTCTCCCAGCTCACCCCACTGGGCCCCACCATATCACCTCAGGTTAGGAGTTTTAATTTCACTTCTGCCATGACTTACCTGGCACTCAGATTACCTCCTTTGTAATCAAGTTTTTCCGTTGATCAAAATAGGTGGCAGTGTTAAGGTTTTCATCTCCATAAAGAATGGAACATGTGTAGAAAAAAGCTGATGGTAAAAATTAATCATAATGCATACAATGTGGTATTGAGATTCTTTAGCAACTGTTTATTCTGTGAGGCAGAAAATATCCTTAGATCTGGAAAATTAATGTTTGCTCTAGCCTATATATGTGATTCCACACTATGTGAAACACATCGGTCCTTACTTCTGAAAGGCATTGGAAATTTATATTTCCCCTAGGGCAGTAGTTCTCAACCTTCCTAATGCCTCGATTCTTTAATACAGTTCCTCATGTTGTGGTGACCCCCAACCATAAAATTATTTTCATTGCTACGTCATAACTGTAATTTTGCTACTGTTATGAATCGTAATGTAAATATCTGATATGCTGGATGTGTTTTCATTGTTCGTGACCCACAGGATGAGAACCGCTGTCCTAGGGTGCAGCACCTACTGTTTGTTTGTTTGTTTGTTTGTTTTGTTTGTATAAAGTTAACTTTCAGTCATTTCCTTTAGTTGTAAGGCTCCTACCCTCTCTTCAATATTTACTCTATTGGACTTCCCCAGAAAACCTTTTGACTAGCTCCCTCAGACTCACTTCATACAGCTATGCCAATCTCCTTCACCCACCTGTTGTTTTTTTCCTCTTCTGAATCTGGTCTTAACCCTAATGTATGTACTTTAATCCCACTGTAGAAATTTGAGTAACTAATTCCAGATTTTACTCCTTTGTACGTATACCCCACACAATTTAGGTCTCTTCTTGTTTTCTCCTTAGAGTAGATGTTTCTAAAGACAGAGATCATTTCTGGGGCTTTGGTTAGATGCAGCGGTTCTCAACCTGTGGGTCACGACCCCTTTGGGGGTAGAACGACCCTTTCACAGGGGTCGCCTAAGACCATTGGAAAACACATATATAATTACATATTGCTTTTGTGATTAATCACTATGCTTTAATTATGTTCAATTTGTAACAATGAAATTGGGGTCACCACAGCATGAGGAACTATATTAAATGGTCACAGCATTAGGAAGGTTGAGAACCACTGGTTAGAGACACCTAGTCAAGAGCAGTTATATGCAGAGTAAGCATTCAGTAAACATTAACGACTCATGGTGACAAAGTAAGTCAAGGTGCACTTATAATTGGTAGAAAACAAAGATTAATTCTCCTCTTTACTTTTTCTACATATTAAAACCCTAGTTGCTTAAGTTATTTTTTTCCAAGTTATTTTCTAGGAATCTTCCCTTAGGCAATATATTTTAAAGCTTAAATACTTTCTTCAGATGTTGGAAATTATTGGACATGTAAAAACATATATGACCCTGAGCTAATTAAACAGCCTATTATAATAAGAAGCCAATTATTCTGCCCAATACAACTATATATTAATTTTGTACTATGTGTAAATATTTAGTTATGGGTCTATGTACATATACTTTGATTAAGTAGTCAAATGCCTAAATTAAAAATGGCAAGCTGAAAAAATTCTGAGTGCAAAGGTGTGATTGCTTTGAAAATAGCCCATTTAGAAAAGAGTTTGGCCTTTAATTGGCTAAGTTAAACAAGGTGCAATTACTACTAACTTGGTCCCCAAAGATTGGGTCTAATCGTGTCATGTTTAACTTGGCTGGTTAAGTTGCAAATAGTGTTCTCCTTTTCTCATTTGGTTCATTTGGCTAGTATAATGCCTTTCTATGGCTGACATTTTCTTTCCTAACTTAGCCCTTCCTGCCAATGGAAACTTCACAGATTAAGAAATACTGTAACTTTTTATTTTCTCCAGAAAAAAAACACAGCAAAATGTATGTGTGGCTGTTGTTTTTTAAAGAATTTCTGATGCAGTTTTATGAGTGCATAGTTGTTCAAATGTCAAAGGTTCATCATAAAATTTGTGTGTGTATGTCAAAGCTCTTTATAAATCTAATGTCTCAAAATACTCTTGCAGAATTTTGTTTTGCTTTATGTTAATTTTGAAGAAGAAGAATGTTCTATTTGCACCAACTTTAACGTCCTGTGTACTGAGAAATGAGAAGTTTAACATATATATTCAGTGTTCAATTAGCCAGCTCAAGGACTCCCCCATGGATCCACAAGTGCATAGGGAAGGATGATAAAATATTAATTTCAACTTCTAAGAGAATCAGAATTCAGAGAAGGCCAATTTGTTTGCTCAGGACATTTAGTTCCATACATGGTACATAAAAATAGCATCTACCATGGAATGTATCAACCTAACAAAAAAGGAAAACTTTTTCTCCGGTAGAGAAACATATGCACACATGTATGTATGTTAAATTTTCATTTATTTACTGGAAAACAATAAACATTTAAGGAGTGATTAAATATCTAGGTTCTATATTAGTCACCAGATATGTAGAAATTAGTAAGACATAAATCTTGCCTTTAAGAAGCCTTTTATATACACTACTAGAGGCCCAATGCACAGAATTCTTGCAAGAGTAGACCTTCTGTTCCCCGGCTGCTGGCACCAGCTTCCCTCTGGCTGTGGAGAGCAGCTACAGTGTTCGGACAGGATCAAGCCTCAGACTGACTTATGGCAAAGCCACATACAAGTCCCAGCTTAGAGGGCAAAGCCTTCCCAGAACAATTATAGCCAAAAGGCTATGGTTGTAAGCTTGACCTTAGAGTCCAATCCTGCAGTCCTAGGTAGCTAAGGGATGTGGACTGCAGGGGGTGCAGCAAGTGCAGCCTAAACAAAGCTTGATAGAGTTCAGAGAATGGCAACAACAGTAAAGAAGCAGATATGAAATTCACAAGAACATTGTAAACATCTTGATCTTGTTTTGCTTTGTGTGATCTGACTATAAAATAAAGCTTCAGTTTATAGGCTGTGTCACTGTTTCCTCATCCAGACACAGTTATCCACCTGGCCTCAACTGTATTCTATTGTCTGTTTTCTTTCATCCTTTACTGCCCCTCCTCAGGTTCACCCCTGTCTGTGCTGGATGCAGTTCATCTGGCACCCAGGACCTGGGCTTTGCTTTGTCCCCAGCTTTGTCTAGAAGGACATGCAGAATGATGTCCAGAATGACGTCTGGTCTAATTAGCATATTACCCTTTTATTATTGTAGATATGTTTTTATTGTGCTATTTACAAGTTAACAAGTCAGGGACAAAATGGCTTCAGATTCCAAGTTTTAGCTTTTTAATTCTCATTTTCATTTAAAATATAGGTTCAGTTTGTTTTCAGCATCTTTCCTGAATATCACCATGCTATTCTGTTTGCTGTCTCTCCTCAGTAACACTTCATCTTTCACTTCAGGTCCCACTAATCTCATGATCTCTCCAATCTCAAAAGGACTCTTAGGAAAAAGCTAAGCAGTCTACCTTGTTAGAGCAAATCATCTAGTAAGAACTCTCTGTATTACCTCTCTGTGGTAATTTATCTCAAGGCAGAGCCAGCAAAACCTTATGCTTATGAGAAATATTTTTCAGGTACCTTCAAGTATACTATTTTACTTAAAAATAATTTACCTTTGCCCTGGTTGGAACATCATCCCATACACCAAAAGATTTTGGGTTTGATTCCCTGTTATGGCACATACCTAGGTTGCCAGTTTGATCCCCAGTCAGGGAGCATATGGGAGGCAACAAATCAATGTTTCTCACATCAATGTTTTTCTCTCCCTCTCCCCCTTCCTCTCTATCTCTCTCTAAAGTCAACAAATGAGAGAGAGAGAGAATAAAGTACCTTCATCAGTCATTTTAATCTAAATTTATGACTAAAATTCTGACGCTTTCCACATTTTCTGTTCCACCAAGTCAGGACCTGCTTTCAGAACAGAAAGTGGGTGGGAGATGCCCAGCTACAGATTGGGCATTGGGATGGTCTAATCTGTTTATTATCAAAAGTAATATCCTGATGTGGCTTTATCTGATGTGTCATTTCTGAAGGATCCAGGCTTATGGTCTAAAATGATAAATTCTCTGCATCAACATATTGCTCTATTGTAATGCTTTGACTTTCAGTAATGCATGAACAATAATATGCATCTGAGTATATAAGTCTGTTAGCCACATTGATCATTAAACATACCAGCAAGTGAGCCAACAAATAAAAGTCAGCCACCACATAATGAATGGAGTCTGTGGACTAGAAAGCACAGCATTACAGAAGTGTCAGTGATATAGGCTCTGTGCCATAAAGAATAATTTACAATTAAAACAGAATGCTTTCTCTGGATTCAGGAGAAGGTATCTGTGTAACAGGAATGCCTGCCATCACAGCTATTTCTTTATTGCTTTTGGAACAAACTCTTACCAGAAGCCCGCTATGTAAGTAGGTAAAGAAGCGAGTGATCTTATCAAAGTTGGAAAAGAAGATGCCATACACCCCGCCCCCCAAATATACCCTATTTGCGTACATGAGCCACATGTGTACACACGTATGCACACACTCACAAGCTGTGGCCCCCGAGGAGCTTGACAGAGCATAGTCAGAAGATCTCTGTTTCTGTTTACCCTGATAGACCCTGAAGTAATCATAATTGGGCTTGGCTTTGCTTCTAAACTGTAAATTTGTAATTAGTTCCAGAAGAAAATGATACTCAAAGCAAGAATGAGCTTGGGAGAGAGAGAGAGATCTGATTTGGAATGTCTATATGTATTTATAAAATCATATGTGGAATACTGAGAATCTTGAGTCCTGGATTTTAGCTTTGGCCCTGACTAATCTGCATACCTTGAACAAGTCATGTAAGCTCTCTGTCCTTCAGTTTTCTCCTATTTATAATGAAGAATTGTAGGAAAATATTTCTGCCTGCAATCCTTCATGTGTGCTACCATATGTAGGAAAATACATTCCAAAGACAAATATTAGGGTGTCTAAAATTTCATTCCCATGAACATTCAGTTTATTGGGCAATAAATAAAAGAAGAAAACAAGATTATTCTGCAAAATTCAGCCTGTCATTTTGAATGACTCTGACCCATCTTTCATCAAGTATTCCCTCTGGTGGTAGAACTAATTCTTGGATTTAGAAGAAACTTACCACATGGTGCTTCAACTTCATCAAATGTCTTAAGCCGCCATCCATATAGAAAAGGGGTCCAGGAATGGAGCCAACAGCGCAGTCTGATGCTACACGTTCTGGCCATTCACTCCATGTGTGGGAGTAGATTCCACCCCTTTTCTGGATTTCCAAGTGGATCAATCATACAGCATGAGTGAAGGCAGTATTGGACAAGGGCAACATGCCATCGGAATGGACCGAAACAAGACAGTGCTAATTTAGAGCTCCAAGTGCATCAAGCATTCAACACAACTAGAGGCCCACTGGACAAAATTTGTGCACTGGGGGTGGGGGTTGTCCCTCAGCCCAGCCTGCACCCTCTCCAATCTGGGACCCCTTGGGGGATGTAAACCGGCAGTCGGACATCCCTCTCACAATCCGGGACTGCTGACTTCTATCCACTGGCCTGCCTGCCTGATTGCCCCTAACCACTTCTGCCTGCCAGCCTGATCACCTCCTAACTGCTCCCCTGTTGGCCTGATTGACACCTAACTGCCCTCCCTTGCAGTCCATCTTGTGACAACGTGGGGGTGGCCATCTTGTGATGACACGAGGGTGTGAGGGTCAATTTGCATATTACTTCTTTATTATATAGGATGATGTAAAACAACTTTAAAGCACGGAACCCCTGGGAAGGCCACAAACCATACTCAATTACCTTCTGCCCAAAGTTATCTGTCCAACTCCTATTGGAACTCTCTACCTTCATCACTCCTATTTGTTTGGCTGCTGCCTTTTTACTCCAGCCTTTGTTTTCCTCCAATAGAATAAAATGTTTGAAATGTTGTTATCACAGAAAATACTGACTATGTGTTCTGAATAAAAAATGAAATCCATATATATAAAAGACACACAGTCAACAAGTACATTGAAACATGCTTCAAGACGATTCCAAATATGTGTATACTAGAGGCCCAATGCACGAAATTTGTGCAAGGGGCTCGGCCCTCACAGCCACGGTGGCTGCCTCAGCCCTCACAGCTCCAGCTTCGTCTGGAAGGTCGTCCGGAAGGTTGTTCGGCTGTCCGGTCTAATTAGCATATTACTCTTTTATTATTATAGATACGCAATTTGACTCACTTTCAACTAAACCACTCCTTTTGGGAAAGATCTTTTCAGACATTCTATTATAACAATGCTGGTACTATTAATTTTGGAAATTATTTGAGAATCATCCCTACTTAATTAGCTTGGCTAATTGAAATTTTATATATAAGGTTAAGAATATTTCACCTTGACATTATTTTTTTTTTAGGTTTGTAGATTTAAATGAATAATCAGGTTGTTTTATGTAATTTAAGATCATGCTGTATTTAAGAAAGAAGGAAAACTTAGGGTTTTCTTTTTTCAAAAAAATATTGAAACCAATCAATCATTTATTTAGTATTTCTCTAGCAACTATGTGCCAGGCATTGTGCTCGGCAGTGAGTAGACAGAAAGGAATAAAACAGTCTATCCTTGTGAATCTTCTTTAGATGGATATTTTGTTAATATGCAACATGTTGTAGAGAAGTATAGATTTGCGAAGCTGTATTTAGTCATGCCTTCTCTAAGTTTTAGTGCCACTGAAATTCTATGTGATGGAAACAAGAACTCTATTTTATTAGAAATTATCAGTACAGCAAAAATGGGCTAAATTTCCCCCCACTGTGGATGGAGGAAATTGTCTAGATTTAATAAATAAATTCCTACAGTATTTTTTATTTTTATAACAAATTCTCCTCTGAACTTACATTTTTGTGACAAAGAAGTGTTATCTAATAAAATAATCAAGTTGATACTATATGCCCTAAGAAATAGAATGACATAATAAAAAAGGCAATAGCTCATTCTTCTATTCTGGGCATGAAGAATTATCCCCAAATCTCAGTGATAATCTTATTTTTCTCTTCAGTAAAAAAGAAGAAAGCTTGCTGTTTCGCCTTAGAATTAAGTAACATTTCTAATTACTGTATTTTTCCAAGACAGGCTAAATTTGTGAGGTCAGAGACCATATCTGTTGGCTCTCCCATGTTATCCTAGGACCTAGGGGACAACATGGATAATTTTGCTGAAAGACAGATTTTTAAAAATTCGTGTGAGGTTGAGATGAGAAAACATATGACAAGTTATTTTAACATCTTGAAACGTTATTTTTAAGTTAAATAACTCACTTTGAGACTTGGAGATTTTACAGTTTGGGCAAATGCTTGACCTCTATTTGGGGATAACTAAGTTACTTACTAGGAAGACCTTTGGACCCAAACTTTGAGAACAAGATCTGGCTAACTGCACCAGCAGTTTTACAGTCTTGTCCTGAGATGATCTCCCAGTCATCTTAAAACAAGGTTTTAAAGTGAAGCTTTACCCAAACTGGCACTGAGATAGGATTTTACGATGTACAGTGGCCAAGGTACATGCCCCAGGAGGTTTGTTGAGTTTGGCTTTGAAACAAACTGTCTTTATGTGATGAATGGCCAGGATGCAAATCCACACAGACCCAAATTAAGAAAAGATCTGGACCACATCCTCAGAACTCACTCGCAGAGGTCATGTAGCTTGAACCAGTCGCCAATCCCACCCTGTTGCTATTGAGGAAAAACCAGCTGTTTCCCCAGCTACCTAGAACAGCATGTCTTCACCCAAGTCCACTGTGGTTGGTTTCCTCCTAGTGGGGTGTTCATCACTGTCCCCACCACCCTTCCAGCAGAAGACCCTATTATTAATCACTCACAGCTCCCAGTGAGCTCAGCATTTCAAGGAAAAGCATTTACTTGAAAGGTCCCTTCAAAACACCTGGCCTCACAAACACCTGTGACATCTCTGGCCCCCTACTGCCTGCCTATTCCCCTCACCCCAGAGGGTGCCTCGTGTCTGTGAATCCCACATCTCTGTTTATAGAAGACCAAGTCACCACCAGCCAGCAGGCTTTGCCTCATGACTTAGCCAGTTCCCAGACATGATCATCTCTCCACCAATTCCATCTCAAGGCAAATCTCATGCAGACAGTGACCTGTCCGATTCTCATCACCAAGTCTCTGCGGCTTGCTCAGGACAGTTCCACATCTGCCCAAAGCAAACCATGTGGGACAGCAGTGTGATGACCACGCAGCCTGGTCTCATGGCTCAAGTGTTTCCTTGATTTCCCTTCGGGGACATCAAAATGTATATTTTCCTACTCTAAGAATGCCCTATTGAAAACCCTCAGGGGAGACAACTATCTGTGAAGGACTTTGACCACCAGCATTCATCTTCCAAAGTTTGATGATGTGTCTGAAAGAACCAGTCACAGATATCTTACATAGTCACCTCTAACTTCCTGAGAACCAGCATTGCCCTGCTCACACCTAGAGCCCTGCCAAGTATTCCACCCCCTGCCCCCATGCACAAATTTCGTGCACCGGGCCTCTAGTGTCCTTATAAATAGAGCAGGGTCACACAGACTGAGGAGAGATCCATGTGAAGACAGAGGTAAAGATTGGACTTACATTGCCACAAGTCAGGGGACACCTTGGGGCCCCCAGAGCTGGAAAGGCAAGAAAGGATTAGCCTTTGGAGCCTCCAGGGAAAGTATGTCTTACTGACATCTTGATTTCAGACATATGGCTTCCAGAACTGTGTGTGGGGAAAAAATCCCTATTGTTGTAAGCCATGTAGTTTATGATACTTTGCTATGGCAGCCAAAGGAAACTAATACAGCTCCCTTCCTGAGGCATTATTCATCTTCGACTCAGGTAAGGGGGGCTGTCTTGGTACCCTTGTTTTGGAGCCCCTATCTTGAGATCCATGCTGTACCCCACTATCATTCAAGCCCTTCTAAGAGGGGCTAAGGCAGTGGTTCTCAACCTTCTGGCCCTTCAAATACAGTTCCTCATGTTGTGACCCAACCATAAAATTATTTTTGTTGCTACTTCATCACTGTAATGTTGCTACTGTTATGAATCGTAATGTAGATATCTGATATGCAGGATGGTCTTAGGCGACCCCTGTGAAAGGGTCATTCGACTGCCAAAGAGGTCGCAACCCACAGGTTGAGAACTGCTGGGCTAAGGGATGTGCCATCTGAAATCCTTACTCTCCCTTTCTGAACAACACTCCAGGTAACTAGGCCCCTTAAATTCCCATCCCAAATGTCCCAAGCCCACCTGAGGGCCTCAGTGAACCCCTTCCTGGGTCTGTCCTCTCAAAGTACATTCACTCCTAGATCCAAAGAGCAGGCTAGCGTGCTTGTTTTCAGGTGAGGATGAACTTGAATGGGTGGGCTGGTGAGGTCCCTCAAAACACAGGATACACCAGGAGGTGAAAAGAAAAAGGGTGAGTCAAGGCCAGGGGCCAAGGGGCCTGCAATTAGAGTGTGGCTCTCCCTGGCCTCATTTTCTGGCACAAAACTCTGAGAAGCCTAGCACTGCAGATTGTTTTCAAGGTGCGCTTGTCAAGGTAGGACACCAGCACATTATGTTTGACCATTTGTTAGCGCGGTGTATCGCTTTTAAATATGTAGACAGCCAGAATATAGACCTTTATTCGTCCTTTTGTCCCAAGCCACAAATGTCAAAGGCAGGCTGCCAGGTTGTGTTTCTAACCTCAGTCCCATGAGACATGTTCATCTTTGTATCACCAACCCTCCTCCTTTCCCAAGGCAGGTTTGTCTTGGCTTCTTTCCTCTATAAAATTTTAATGCCACTCTTTAAAATATTAGGTCATTTTCAGTTTTTGGTCATTATAAACTACACTGGAGTGAATCTCAGTATGAATACTTTTGTGCATATCCACAACTATTTCATTAAGGTAAAGTATTAGAAAGGGAATGACTAAATCAGGGGGTATACAGATTAAGACTTTAATACACCAAATTCTACCCATAGGCAACATAAAAGAGAATACCTATTCTCTCCATCCCTGTCAATAATTAAAAAAATATCTTTCATGGGTTTTCTCTTTGAATTTCAGATGCATTAAGTTCTTAGTGTAAATGAGTTCATCTAATCATTCTTCCGCTTAATGGAAGATTCTAGAAAATATTAGGCCCTGAGTTTGGGCCATGCCAGATTTGCTTCAAGGGTTTGGAAGGAGTACATAGGTGTTCACAGATGGTGATACTGAGGGCAATGAAGAGAAACCGCCCCCCCCTCACTGCGCAGGCACAGCACTGGCCTTCCGACTTGAGGGCGTCAGAGTCCCCACTCTCCTTTCATACATGACTGAAGTATCTTTCAAACACCACTTTGAAGGAAGAATATCAGGGGCCCCTCTACATGGCCTGGATATCTGGTTTATGTTTTCTGGGGAGGTATGGGGGGAATGAATGAGCAAGGATGGAGCAGCAGGTGTATAGCTGATGGGTGATGTCACAGTCACCAGCTTCGGGAGCTCAGGACTCTTGAAAGGGGTTGACAAGGGCTGTAAAAGCACGCAGGTTAGAAGGGGGAAAGATTCATTATTTCAAGATGAAGGGGAGTTGAAAACCTAAGATATTAATCATTAAGCTTTTCTGGGCAGTTAAGACTCACCCTATATTTTCCTAAATTCACACACACACACGTGCTCACACACACAAATGAACTGTATGCAATTCTTCAGCCTCTGCCTGTGGAAACAAAATCAATATTTTGTTGCCCATAAAGCACCTATTTAATTTGAAATTGCATTTTATAGTCCATTTACCCCACTGGAGTAGCCCAAAGTCAGTTACTTCTCTCTGTTCATTTCCAAGCGGCAGCTCACTTTCCATTGTTCTCCTTGTCAGTGTTAAACTTGTGAAGGGGGCTTTGAAATAGGCAAGAAAGGCTCCAAGCGGGAAACTGCAGCTATGAGACCCTGGGTGAGAAAAGGAGCTTGCAGGCGTGCACACACACAACACACACACACACACACACACCACTTCTGAGGCTATTATTTCGTTTCTTCCTTCTTTCTTCATGCTACAGTGAACTGAAAGAAGACAAAAGCTAAAGATATATGCAGCTTAGCACCACGAGTGTGTGTGTGTGTGTGTGTGTGTGTGTGTGTGTGTGTGTGTTCATGTGGTCATGTTGGGCAACTGGGTTATGATATCAAAACTGCAGACACATAATCATAGTGTTGTCATAAAGTCTATTCTCTCCCAAAGGGGCCTATGTTTAACTTAAACAATCTTCCTCCCCACAGTCAGTTGATTCCGTCCTTGCAGGGTGTATCACAGCACAGTTCCTTCTCCAAGGAAAAGAACACTTCAACAAAACAGTAATTATGCTGTGCTACAACAGACATTACAAACACCTGTCGTCCGAAGCATCCACGCTCAGAGGTGTTTAAAAGATTTTGTTCATTGTTACTACATGCGGCAGCAACAAACTCAGCCCATATCATGTAGATAAGAAATTTAATTGTCTTTCATTTCCTTGAACTTGATTTGAGTTCTGAGCCCCATTTGTCCAGGAACTTGGAACATATTCTTGGTCAGTTCAGGGTCCTCAGGGTCCTCAGGGTCCTGAGGTTGCATGTAAATTCCAGGGTGACAATGTTCTCCCACCAAGATGTCAGACAGGGTATGGGTTCCCATTGCTCTGTATTCACACTGGCATCCACTGGGGATGCCCACTGACTGACCCGGCCCCAGATATCCATGTGCACAGATGGCTGCATCCTCCCGTTACCCCATTGCTCTGTCTTCTCCCATTCGCAGGCTTGTTCTGCTGCCCCTGCGACACTAAGAACCCAAAAACTCCAGCTGCCTCCCTGCCTCTCCAGGTCCACAGCATACCACCCCCTCTGGACACCCTACATAGCCCTCTCTGCTCTGGAGCCCACCTTCCTTGCCAGGCTCTCCTGAAAGGGAGGCACAGGTTCTCTTTCCCATCCCTCAGGCTAACCTGAGGCTCAGGGCTCTCTTAGCAGATGCAGGACCCTTTCTGAGCGGCCCCATCTCTCTTCTCACACTTACCTCCAGCTTCGGGAATCCTTTCAGATGTATAGAAGTTGTAGTGGATGCCGTGGGTGTCTCAGCCAGATCAGAGGGATCCTTCAACTGTCCCTTTGGGCCCATCCCCTGGTTCTGCAGGCATTTGCATTTAATGCCCTACTCCTGCCCCTCTCTTCTGATCCCACCCTGGCAGTTGGAGTGTTTTGTCTTTGTTCATGCTGAGCCTGAAGTGTCTGGGAGCCTGAAGTGTCTGGGAGGCTATATCCAACCTTCTCACTCCCAGAGTGATCTTTAGCCAGACGGATGGGGGAAGAAGTATAAAAGCCCAGCTCTCTTATTTTGAGTTGGCACAAACTCTGAAACAAATTATACTCAGAGCTCCCTTGTGGGATGAGGCCAAGGCTATCAATCACACCCCCCTGGACATCTTCATTTGTGGACACTGGTGTGCCACCCATACTGCCTCCGGGGCTGCAGGGCTTGTCTCCAGCTACTGAGAGTGCTGTGGGCAGATAGCTCCAGCTGGGGACCCTCATGGGAAGTTTCTCAGCTAAAGAGAGTTGCCTCAACTCAAAGTCATGCCCCTTCTGAGGGCAGCCCTCATCCAATGACTGGTCAATGAAGGAATATAAAGACCCAAACACTTTGCCCCAACTTGGGACAATGTTGAGGGGCTGTTCCACCTTCAGAGCTCTTCCTGTGGTCTGCTTAGGCCTTCGCTGAGATGGCCACACAGCCAACTCCTTCTCCCACCCTTCCTTCTAGAGTCCCTTCCTTTCCACAGGGGTCGCACTGAGTGCATTCCCCAGTGAACATCCTGCACAGGACTCCACAGGTTGGTGCAGTGGTCAGGAAGATGAGCTCTGGAGACCCACTCCTGAATTGGTGAGTCAGCTCTGCTCTTTGCCAGATGACTCAGGCTGCTAGGGCTGCTGTAACAAAAGAGCCTGGGTGGTTTATAAACAATGAATACTTATGTCTCACAGCTGTGGGGGCTGTAGATTTCAGTGTCTGGTGAGGGCCTGTTTCCTATAGGGTCGTCTTTTTGCTGCAAACTCACATGGCAGAAGGAGTGAGAGATCGCTGCTGAGTGTATTTTATAGGGACACCAACCTTATTCATGAGGGCTCTACTCCCACGATCTAATCACCCCTAGAGACCCCACCTCCCAGTACCATCATCACCTTAGTTAGGGGTTAGGATTCCAAAATATGAATTTGGCAGGGGGCAGGGGGGGGGGCACAAACATTCAGCCCCAGAGGTGACACCTGGGGCCAACTACTCCATTTCTCTGTACATTGGTTTTCTCATCTGTAAAGTAGGGATGATAATAGTGCCCATCTGACTGGCTTTCAATAAAAATTAAGGTAAAAACATGCTTCAGTAGTGCCTGGCACATAGAAAGTTTCCAGGAAATGCAACCTATATGATAATGCATACAAAGTCTTTGCTTTTTTTTTTTTTTTTTTTTTTTTTGCTTTTTTCTGAGAGCAAGACTTTTGAAGTTCAGAGGCCTGGAAAATAACACAAGCTTTTCTGATGGCATTGCTTCTTGAGATGTTTCTAGAGTGAAACAGTCTAGTTTGCGAGAGAGGGGGAAAAAACAGGTAAAGGAAGAAGAGGCAGAGGAAAAGGAGAGAAACTTGTTAATAGAAGGATTCTCCTACCATGTAGGTACTTAGAACCTTTTGCCTTGGAATAAGCTCAGGCAGGTGCCCTGGAAAAAGTCACGTAGCTACCCGGAGATCAGAGTCTTTATAATCAGAAAGTATAATGTTTGATGACCATGTTCAGGTCTTTGACATGGTTTCTCTTGTGCTCTTCAGTCAAACATAGAGCTCAGAATTTCCAGTTAAAGCAGCCTCATTCTGAACAGGAAGAGGACACCATCCAATTAGTGGGAGGGAGGAGGAAGCAGGGGTCAGTTCTGACAATGCGACCTCCCCACAACTAGGTGGTGTCAGGGTAGAGGGCTGCTGCGGACTCTACAGATGTCAGCAAGGAGGCTTTTTCCCTCCCATGGAAGATATCACAGCGCTCAGCCCTGGGCTCGGAAGAAATCCTTCCTCGCTGGTCTGAAACCACCGCTGCAGGAATTCTCTGCTGATTGAAAAACAGGACAAAGACATTCACCCTTTCTAACCTTCTCTGCTGTGGAAATCATCCAGGTCTAAAGCCAATAACTTTGGGGGTTGGCGGGGGGTGCACCTTATTGATAATAGCTCTGGAAGCACCGCTTGGATTTGGGATAAAATATTTATAATTCCTCTCTGGGGGCAGTGAGCTTAGCACAATGAATCCGTGGGCTTTGGCTCTCCCGAGGTATTTTTCTCATTCTCCCTGGCACGAATAAAATCTAAACTGTACTTAAGAAACGGTGTTAAATGTGTTAGTTGACTGAATCTGGCATTTATAATGCAATTTAGCAAAGTTTTATATTGACAGCATGACATTTTTAAAGGGCCCTTTCTGATTAACAAGGTTCGGAATCGCTCCCTTGATTATGCTTGCAGAGTGAGCATAAAACGCCACGGGCTCTGGAAGCGATGAATCGGGCTCTGTTAGCATGAGGCGCATGTGCTTTCTTAGTGACCATTTCGGGGGAGGATCGGGCTGGGGCTACATTTTTCAGGACAGAAGAAAAGCTGTTTTCTCGTTTCGGGGAACTTTCTGTGCGAAAAGGGCCTCTGAGGGCAGAGCAGTGGCTGTGGATTTCAAGCCCAAACTGAAGAAGTGGTCTTCTCGGCGCGCAGACACTACCCGCCATCTCCTTGTCTGGATAAAGCCCGGGTGTGCAGTTTGGGGTGGCTGGGAGAGGGATGGAAACCCTCTTTCCCAAGAGCAATTGGAGAAAGCTCTTGATTTCTCTTAGCGTTGTTGCTGTCCTGTTACATTAAACGTATCCTGGATATCTGCTCTGTATCCAACAGTCTTCTTTGGATCTCAGGGAGGAGAGAAGGGAGACACATCAGCATCTGTTGCAAATGGAGCCATGCAGCTCCCAGTGGGATGAAGATTGTCCCAGCTGGGTCTCAGGGCAGCCAGATGACAACTGAAATTAGCGACCATTTGCTGAGCATCTGCCCACACCATGCTAATGTGCTCTCCACTTAGGATAATTGTGGTAGACTCTATATAACCTAAAATATACCATTTTTAAGTGGATAGTTCAGTGGCATTAAATACATTCACATTGTGCAACCATCCATCTCCAGAACGCCTTCATCTTCCCAAACTGAAATTCTGTACCATTAAACAGTAACTCCCCGCCCTCCTGCTTTCTCAGCCCCTGACAACCACCATTTTACTTTCTGTCTATATCAATCTAACTAGTCTAGAGAGCTCATATAAGTGGAATTATACAGGACTTGTCCCTTGTATCCAGCTTCTTTTGCTCAGCATAATGTCTTTAAGGTGTTGTAGTGTGGGTCAGAATGACCTTCCTTTTTAAGGCTGGACAGTATTCCATTATATGGACATACCACACTGTGTTTATCCACTCATCCATCAGTGGACATTTAGATTGCTTCCACCTTTTGACTTTTGCAATTAATGCTGCTGTGAACAGGGTTGTGCGAGTATGTGCCACCTCATTTCTAGGATGCCCCAGGAGCAGAGGTGTTGTCTCCATTTTACAGGTGATAAAACTGACACTCAGAGAAGTGACCTGCCTAAGGCTGTACTCCTCCTGAGTGGTGATGCTGGGACGTGAAGTCACATCCATCTGCCTCCTCCCCACCTCCATCGCCTGGTTCACTTCAACCCATGGGCTATGTCCCCAGCATCAGCACTTCTGACAGACAACAAGTGTCTTCTGGGACAGTCTCTCTTCATCATCATCAGTTGTGACATGTTTTCCATTTTACGGAGTGATCAGAACCTGGCAAGAATCCCATAGCACAGGGGTCCTCAAACTACAGCCCGCAGGTCACATGCAAATACAAATATTGTATTTGTGTCCGTTTTGTTTTTTTACTTCAAAATAAGATATGTGCAGTGTGCATAGGAATTTGTTCATAGTTTTTTTTTTAAACTATAGTCTGGCCCTCCAACGGTCTGAGGGACAATGAACTGGCCCCCTGTTTAAAAAGTTTGAGGACCCCTGCCATAGCAGATCCTCAGAGTTCAGAGATGCCAGGTGCCCCCTCCTCTGCATGCAGGGAAGAGTTGAGGCGTTGGAGAACTTCGGAGATACTTCCAGAGTGTGCTGGTCCCCTGGGATCCATCTGGGCAGAGGAGGGAGAGCCGGGAGACCCAGAGAGGAGAGACCTGACTCAGCAGGTGGCACAGGTATCTAATTCTCATCCCTGCACTTCGAGCTACCAAAGCCTTAGGGAAACGGATAGTGAAAGCAGGGCAAAAAATAAAGATGTTTCTGACACCTAAGATTACGTTTCAACCTCTGGGCCTTTGACTGCCTACTGGTGTTACAAGGAATGCTATTTCTAACCAAACAGAGAGCGTGGCATGTATAATTACTGGTAGACAAGTCCAAAATGATCTGATTTGCAGAGTCTGACTTGCATAGGCTTTGTTTTGAATTAAGGAGAAGGCAGGAGGTTAGCCAGTGCCCAAGGGATGGAGACAAGAGTCAGTGTGCTAGCAGGCTGCTGCCCAGCCCACCGCTCACAGCCTTGCAGTTTGGTAGTTCCATCAGCTCACTCAGCAGTGCGATAAAGAGAGGGACCTGTCATTGTGAAGGGGCACAGGGCACACGCCCACCCTGTGATCCATGTTCCCAGGTGACTGGAGAGGGAGGAGTGGAAAGAGATCCCACTCTAGTATCCCAAGCCATGTGGGCATTTCCCAGGGAGCATGGGGCAACTTATCACCAAGTGGGGTGACTGGAAAGGAAGACAATGGCTAGATGAGGAGTAGCTAACAGATGGGGTCCCTGGGGGTGCGGGGGCTTTGTTGGTGATCTTACATGAGCGAGGGGACAAGAGTCAGAGAAACCAAGGCTGCTGGGTTGTCCCATTGGGCCCCTGTTCCCTGCAGCCTGCAGCCAGGCTTTTAGAAATGAGATGACCTTTGAGATTTCTTCCACCTCTAACACTCAGACTCTAAGCAGCTACTCGAACAGTGTGCCACAGAGTCAAACAAAGACTCAGAAGCCACCTGGGAGGCAAGAAATCAGCCAGAGCACAGGCCATAAACACCAGGACAATGTCAGTGCCATGAAACAAGTTTTACAACATGTTGTTTCTGACGAGCCCAGGACACATGGCTCCGTGCTGCTGATTACAGTGCTAATGTGAGACCCCTGGGCCCGGGCCCAGCGTCTGAGCTCAGCGGCCCCTCCCGTCCCATCCCGTCATCCTGACGCGTGGCATCCAGCCCCCAGGCACCTTATCTCTCCATGTCAAAGCCGTGCCTGGCAGCATGTCACAATTAAGGGGCCCAGCTGCATTTCCACTCTAAATACCTCTTTTGGAAGAATTTATTATTTTTAAGTTAAAATAAACTGAAGCCTTGATAGAACACTCAGCCTTAGCATGTAAACAATTTGTTGGAGGTGGGGTGTATTTTGGGGTGTGTGTCTGTAAGGTAAGACTATAAGACTAGGTGCAAACCTAATTTATTTGTAAGCTTACAGAAAACACCATCAAAGGAAGAGCCAACAATCGATAAACTAGAAATAGTAGCAAATGACAGTCAAGGAGTACAAACCCAACCTGGAAACGGACTCTGGGCACTTTTCCTCTTCCCAGTACCAAAGCCTGCTCTCCGTGGGGCTCAGCCCCAATGAATTGACCAATTGATTATCTAAATAGCAAAGCAGCTGCAGATGGCGCCTGGCCCAGCCCTTTCTCGGGGAGCTCTGGGATGGGCTAAAACCCCTGGTTCTGGTGACAGTAAGACCACCTTCAGCACAAACTTCTCCATCAGAATCTCCTGCCAGCCACAGCCCCTTCCTCCTCTGCGGTTATTATTGGGGAGGACAGCTCAGACCCGAACCATACATCACCCACAAATCACCCTCAGGCCTCAATGCCTGCTTCCAAGTGATTTCGGGGGGAGGTTTGGGCTGGTCCTTTTGTTTGTGTTTGAAACTGAAAATGTGACTTTGCCACCGCAGAGCAGGAAGGGAGACTTCTGCTAGGAATTTCCAAGGATTGTCGTCAGTACAGTTTCTTGGCAGAAGTCGGCAGGACCAAGAGCTGAGATGCGAAGGGAGGGCATCCTGGCGGGAGGGAAGTCAGGGGCTCACCCAGAAGTGGCTGGGTGAGGTAAGGACAGCCAACACATAGCCTTTCCCCCCTGTTCTAGGAGCATCCTAGGTATTATCGCAGGCAGTCCTACCAAGGCCTGTGAGGGACCACTATTCCCCCATGTCACTGAGAAGGAGCCTGAGGCCTGAGAGGCCGCGTGGCTTCACCAAAGACACATGTGTAGGCGGAGGAGGCACAGGGCTGGGGGCCTAGGTGCTCACACACCACACTCCCCTCCAGCAAGCCCCGCCCACTCCCTTTCCGGGCCCCAGAGATGCTCAAAGAAAGGGCAGTCCCAGCAGACTTTAGAGAAAGGGTGGTCTGAGCCTTTAATTTCCACCTTGAAAACGAGTCTGTCCCTTACTTGGGCACTCAGAGAAGGTGTGTGTGTGTCTAGTGTGTGCGTGTAACGGCACAAGGGTGTGTGTCACTTAACACTGTGGCCGTTAGAGCTGGACAGAATGGGCTGTGGGGAGGGCTCACCTGCTAGAAGCACCAGGCGTCCTGTCCACAGCCACCTCACAGCCTGTCGGTGGCACAGCGGGGCCTGGCCCCCAGCTCTCCACCTCAGTCCACACGCTTCTGACCGCAGGCGTGCCTTTGGCCAAGAGAAGGTGGAGGCAGAGTGTGTCTGAGTGTTAGGGAGGACCAGGTGAGACCAGTCCAGGAGGGAATTAGCACTGGCTGATGATCTTTGCAGCTGGGCTTTCCACAGTCTTCCAGAAAATTCTAATCCTCATGCAGGAAACACACTTGTTACTTTTAGCAAATGATGGAACATAAGGGGGACGGGGGGTCATGCTTCACTAGCTGTGAGCCCCCATCATTACCTATGATGGACCACCCCCCCTGCTTGTTTCTCCCTTACAAACACTCTTGTTTTTAAAAGAGGCTTAATTAGGAGAAAATGACGTCAACAAATATTGCCTAGGCAGTGCTCCAAGGTGCCTGACAGTCCCGCTCCTTGCCAGCTCCTTAGAGCCCAAGAATGAATGTCCCCTCCTACCCTCCACTCTTCCCTCCCCTCCTCCCAGGCTCACCCAGGTCCCCCAAGAGGGAGCAGAAAACCTGCTCTGCCCCAGCACCCATGATCTCTAACACCAAGCCCCTCCCTCAGATATTGCTGGGTTGGATAAATCTTAAGATATTAGAAATCGACATCTTCCCCAAATTCATTTTCTTTTTTCTTTTTTAGAAAGAGGAAGGGAAAGGGATAGGGCACTAGAAACACTGATGAGAGAGAAACATCATCGATCAGCTGCCCCCTGCACACCCCCTACTGGGGACTGAACCTTCAACCCGGGCATGTACCCTGACCGGAATCAGACTGTGACCTCTTGGTTCCTAGGTCAACGCTCAACCACTGAGCCACATCAGCCTGGCTGCAGTTCATTTTCTTAGTTATTCTGACTAGTAAACACCTGCAACTGTTCTTTTTTACTTCCTCTGTCTTGGGGGGCGGGGGGGAAGGGAGTACTTTTTCATATCACGTTAGGGACCACTAGCACCCACAGTTTTTCCAAAGCAAAAAAGGGAAATCCCTTTCTTACCGGTCTCGCCTCTCCGTTCCCTCTCTGGTTCCCATTGAAGTCGTCACCACCTGTGTCCTTTTCAGGGGAACTGCACCCTGAGGTGGAGGAGGGCAGGGTGACTGCTCACCATTTTCCCCGAGTTCCCCTGCCCAGGTGAGGAGGGCCAGAGGCAGTCCGGCTGTGGGGTGAGACAGGCCAGGGTCAGATTCCCATTCCAGCAAATACTGTGGAATCTATGTGGGTGTATTAACCAGCCTCTCCTCAGTTTCCTCGTTTAGAAATTACCTACAGTGCCCACTGCGTTAGGGCCTCTGTGAGGGTGAAGTGAGATGACGCATAGAACCTGCCTGGTATGGAAGGTCCTAATAGGTCCTCAGGAGCTGTGGCTCCATTAGTAACCTAAGCAGAGGGAGGGGGCAAGGCTGCATCCAGGGTTGCGGACGCCAGTCATCTCTCTTTCTCTTTCCATCGGAGTCACAATAAATGACTTTTCTTGCCCCAAGAAGAGACTGAAGGCCAGTTGTCACAACCATTTGCTATTTCCCTCAATTTGCAAAAGCTACCGACTGCAAGCTACCGACTGCCTCCCTTTTTGTATTCAAAGTGCTAAGTAGCTAGCACCCCCAATTTTGCAGGAAAGAGAGATATAAGCCCACTGTGGACACCTCTAGAGAGCATGTTGACCCAAGCAGACTCATGGGCGGAGCTCTGAGCTAGCCTGCAACAGGCATTCAAGGATTCCTCGCTGCATCACACACTTTCCAAGAGAGACTGAAAGATAGGCTCCCATGGGACAGAGGTCTGTGCCTGTTCAGGTCACTGGTATATAGAAAAGTGCCCGGCAGATGGTAGGTCCTCGAAAATTCGTGCTGCATGACTCAATGTTGCTGACAATGAATACTTCAGGGGCAGAAGGGCCGCAGAGGCAGCCAGCCTCAGATCTGACCCCCGCCCCCCTTCTTAGCACTGAGGCTTCTCGAAGGTCATGTATCCCACTCCACCCTGCTCTCTTACAGTAGAGAGAAGCCCACCCACATTGGGTAGCCGCATGGATTCGGGAAGTACAAGGAAAATGTAGCATGTGAAGAAGAAACCAGAGAGGCTTGGCAGCCTTAGACAGTATTCTAAGTTCTGATGCTGGTGACTTCGAGGTGCTGCACATCCTTCAACCCCTCACCTCCAAACAGAGAAAAAAGCCTACAGTCCATGATTCTTAGCCCCAGACAGTGTTTCTCAAGGAAGACTACGTTCTTTTTTTTAAAAGAAATTTAATATTTTTATTGATTTCAGAGAGGAAGGGAGAGGGAGAGAGAGAAACATCAACAATGAGACAGGATCACCAATCAGCTGCCTCCTGCACACACCCCTCTCTTCCCCCAATGGCGATCAAGCTCACAACCTGGACATGTGCCCTGACCGGAAATTGAACTGTGACCTCCTGGTTCATAGGTCCATTCTCAACCACCGAGTCATGCCAGATGGGCAAGACCATGCTGTTGTCATGAAACAACTCATCCTCCTGCCCGGTGGCCCTTGTGATAAATGCGCCACAGCTGGCCAGACCCTGTCCTCATTCTTGCTGGTCTGTACTCACAGTTGGTTACCTAGACATTAACTTCCACCTCAGCTCCTCCTCTCTCTTTCCAGATTGGGTGGTTCAAGGCCAGAGCTACGAAGGAGGGTCATATGTACCCTCGGTGAGGACTACTTGGCTACGTTATGGACTCTGAACCTGCAAAGCAATTTGGCCAACTATATCCCAACAGGATATCTCACTTCTAGGAAAATATGCCCGCAAGATCAAATTACTCCCAACGTATCAACATTCACAGTCTGTTTGCACTAATAGGGTTTCGATAGAACTTGTATCAGTATAAATATTACTTTAGCTTTTAACTGCTAATTATATCAACATAAACTTAATTTATAGTGATAATCACAGTCATAATGTGCTACTGCCAAACATCCCCACTGATGCTTTGAGGCATCGTATAAACTCAGCCATTAGCAATCATGTAAATGCTCGCATCACTCATTATGAGACTGGCTAAAGAACTTCTCTAATTGACTTCTTCCCGAAGTCCATAGTAAGCAAGAACAACAGAAGACAAGGCAACGTTGATCAATTTATTACAACAAACTCATTTCTTACAACAGCCCGTACTGGAAAATACAAAGTTGCAAAGAAAGACCTCAGTCTGGCAGGAACATATTCTCAGTTTGAACTTAGTTTTGTCACATTATATCAACTGAGTCATAACACTCTCACTCAGACCAATGCCAGATAACACTTAGTTCAGACGACATGCTACTTCTACTGCTCCATGTCAAAGTTGTAAAAAAGAAAATTTTGCTGCATCTTGTAAATTCATACAGCTTTTTAATTAAAGCAATTCGAAGTGCTCAGCTATTGCTCCTTTTTCTGGCACAGTTTAGTGGCTATCTGTTGTTTATGCCACCCAGTACCCACTCCCACCCCAATTTTATTTGGACAACCCCCTACCCAGCACTCTCACTTTATTGTTCTCATAAAGAAGACCAACCCAGGCTCCATCTGGGAGGGAAGCCTGTAATCTAGGATCATCCAATCAGCATATTCCACCAGCATGCTGTCCACAGTGATTGGTTCAGAGGAGAGTACATGACCCAAGTCTGTCCTGTCAAGGTCAATGAGACTCAAGTCCAGGAATCGCACTTTCTCTTCTCTCCATTGGATACGAGGCTCAGAGGAAGGCCCTGTGGGCACAGCCCAATCCACTGACACCCCCACCCCCAAGGGAGATCCCAGCTAAGAATGAGCAGCTCTGAAGAGAACACCGCTAAATTGAGAGTAGGAGAAAAACAAGGGCCCATGACACTTAAGCTTCTGAATCGTGATGTCTGAAACCAACCCTTTCCCCAGTCTTTTCAATTATATGAATCAAGAATCTCTTTTTTGCTGAACCCCGTTGGGCTGTCCACTGTCATTTGCAGCCAAAAAATCTTAATTGCTACAGGCAGCGGGTGGACACAGGGCGCGATTATATTCATTCTAGGATAAAGAAATGGGAGCACAGAGAAATGGCATCCCGTCAGCAATAGAGCCTGTACATTAGATACAGAAAGTGGCCAGATCCCGAGTATTCCAAAGCCAAAGTGCCAGCAAATACAAAAGAGTTTTTAACACAATTTAAAAATCAGACACTAGAGCTGCAGACACAACAACCTATGTTTTTCCTTTTCAAATATTTCTGATTCTCCAGTTGGCTCCACGCAAAAGAAAGCAGACTCTCTGGAGAGACTAAGAGAAGCTTCAGAAGAGATGTGGGGAACTCAGGGGAGCTGCAGGGAGGGGGTAGTTTATGTGGAGTTAGAGAAATGATCAATCCCAAATTCACAGAAGTTGGTGAGGGACTGAAGTCAAATGGGAGAAGCTAGATATGTAAGATCCTCTCGTACTGGGAAATCTGGTTTGGTGTGCACAGCCCAGCAAGTGTGAGGAAAATCGGGTCCTCGGGGCTTTTGAAGATGCAGTTTTTCATCTCCGAATCGCATGCATCCCAGCACCCCACCTACTGCTCTCTGCGGTGCCGGGGCATGTTATCTGTCAGGGTCCCTCCAATTAGCACTTTGGATGCAATCACAACAATGAAGTCCATGCCCTCATCTGCCAGGGGCGGGCTGGCTTCTGCAATTAAGCTAAAGTTCAGGTTTTGGCTAATAACAGGAGAGGAATGTGACAGGGAAGGGAATGCTTACTCATTAACTCATGCTAATGGGTGCAATAAGCAACCAGCCACCAGCCCGCCAGTGTGGGAGCCAGGCAGGCCGTGTCACTCTGATCTCGGAGTGTTTGCGGGTTTATTTCGCAACATTACTGAGGTCTGGCAGTGATCTAATAGGCAGCGGTTTTAAGGGAAAAGAAAAGGATAATCTTGTTTTAAGTGCCAGTCTTAGGTCTCAATATTTTATGAAATAGTCATTAAGTTTCAGTACAAGGCTGACGGTGATGTTATGGGGCCATCATGTGTATGCAGAAAACGTTCCCTGGATATGCCTAAGAGTTTGGTCAACGTGAGGAAAACAATTAGCTCTTATTTATGTAAGGCAAGTGGTAATTATCACCTCAGTCCAAGTTGTCTGAGAAGATCGGTCACTGCAAGAAGGGGACAGACTGACTATGACTCCGGGAAATAAATAGCACGAAGCATTTTCGCTTGTAGCAGAAACCACAGAATCCATTTGTTTAATCATTTCTTGAACACAAATGTACTACTAAGGGTGTAGTGCACTTAGTAGGGTGTACCTACTAAGTGCACCCTGCCCTATTCCAGGTTCAGCTCAGCAGAAACAGCCTTGCCCTCTGGGGGTTTGCATTGTTCTAACCACAGGAAAGTAGGTCTCAGGACACCCTCGTGGGTCCTGTCTACAGGAAAGGTGTCATGGATCAACTTTGGCGACCCATCCAAGTCTCTTACCACTTCTGGCTCTGGCATCACCCAGTTTTAGGCATGGTGACCTAGAAAAGTGCGGCCGTTCATGTACACATTATGTTTGAGCATTTGGGACCTCAGGGATTAACCTACAGCATTGGTGCAGACTTTTCTTTTTAGGTCAGTCGGATAAAACGGGCATGTGGACCGGGCCCCCTAAGTCCCCGTTAAACCGTCTCCCTCATCTGGTCACGGACAGTGCTTCCCCCAGCCCCGCTCAGCGGCCTTGCAGGTCTGCAGAGAGAAACACACAAAGGAAGTGAGTGGATCAGACCATTGTTGACACGACTAAAGGATAAACAGCTTAAAACGGATACTCCAAACGCAACGGATCATTTGTCAAAAATGATAATGTCTGTGGAAAACCATTGCAGAGTTTTAAGGACTACACAGATCTGCAGTGCGATCAGGGTCATCTGCCAGGGGGGGTCGGGGGGGTCATCTCGGTTGGACTCTCTGTGACAACAGCGGCAGATGTGATCCTAAATTGATGCTTCCATTTTAACTATTAATAACATGAAGGCAAGTCCCAACTTCCCTCCAGAGCACCATCTATTCAAAATTAATTTATTAAAAATGCATCCTAGTCATTAGTGCTAAGCAGATTTATGAAAAGCGCATCATCCAGGATACATAAATGTGTGAGCCCTCACGCTGATGTCTGCACCACGTTTTCTATCACTCATGTGGAATCCTGGCCCTGCGTGTCAATATTTGCAGACTACCACTTTGGAGGTTATTTATTTCCCGTGGTCTATTTCTCATGGTGACATGATTTGCAGCATCATCTGACAGGTGGTAGTTGACACCAATCTGTATTAACTTCAGTTTACGCTGAAAATATTCTGCTAAGTGAAGGCAATGTTCATATTACAGTCTGGATGTATGTTGAATGCTAGGGGGAGTCTTAAAATTTCTCATCTTTTAAAAATAATGACCATTTTGGCTTCTAACTTTTTCACTAGTGCTTTTATTGTTTTCTTTTTATTTGTTTAGATTGTCAGTTGATTTGGTGACAGCTGGTAACATCGGTCACAAGATATAGGCTTTAAAGAAAGATCTTTAATAAGAACTCAGGTAAAGTCTTGTGTAGAATTTCTCTATTAACCACATCATCAGTGAGGGAATGGATTGTGTTAGTGGGAAGTAGAAGGGAAAAAAACCAAAGACCTTTTTGCTTTAAGAGTAATCAAAAAAGGTTGATTTAGGGGCTAGCCCTTTAGGCTGCAATTGTGTTTTCCTTAAGATTGTATAATTCCTTGACTTAAGAATTAAGAAACATGTAAGCCAGTTTCTAATTTTCGAAAGAAAATTATGTTCGCCTAGTCATTGAATTTTAGTTCTAAGGAAGTTAAGGTGTGTGGCTCATGAGTTTCCTAGTTCTAGTGGTGCAAGCCATACTCAATCCCAGATCTTTCTGTAACATCACAGCCTCCTGGCTTCCTACTCATCATCCTTTGTGAGTCTAAACTTTCTATTACCTTCGCTCACTGCTTATCGATCGGCAGGGGAGAAATACAGGATTTTAGAGTTAAAAAGGACTCATTCACAGATACATGTTGCATAGAGACTGATTTAGCTAGTCCCTGTGGAGTGCCAGGCATTACATCAGCTATCGTGGAAGCTAACATGAGTGTGTGTGTGTGTGTGTGTGTGTGTGTGTGTGTGTTGGTGCTGGGACAGTTGCCAAGGAAGAAAAGCAATCCAGAATGTGCCCTAAGTTTTGTAAGGGATGTGATGCCACGTCTGTCCTGGATACGGGAGCCTGGGAGAGAACAAGCTTTCCACTGTGGTCCGCAGCCCAGGCTTCAGAATCATCCAGTCTTAGTTTGAAAAGTCCAGCTTCCAGGGTACACCCAGAGCCACCGAATTGGAATTTCCAGAGTTGGGACCCAAAGTTGCATTTTTAAATGCTTTCTACATTGTTCTGCTGATCGGCCAAGTTTGCCAACCATTATTCCATTCTATCCAGGGGGAGGAGGTTGGCCAGGACTGATGTACAAGAGTAGTGTCTCTTACACTAAAACTTGAAAGTGGAGGGACTTTCCAACAGTCAGGGAGGACCGGTTAGTGCAGAGTGCCTCGCTAGCCATTGTCTCCACCATCTCTGACCTCCCTGGAAGAACAGACGCCGATGGGTCGCTGTACCCAACGCCTACGTATTCAAGCTGCACACTCCTTTCACCAGCAAACTGATGCCTCTTGGGGCAGAGCGCATGTAAGCAAGGTGCATGGTGGCAATAGCTCTCTAAAACATTGATCTCACTGGGATGGACGGAGGCCACCCTGAAGCCTAAAGCAATTCCGAAGTGATGGTTTGCATTCCAAAATTGTTCCCTAAAGTGAGAAAGCAAAGGACCAGGAAGTAAGTTTTCCCTAAAGCCAAGCTTACTCGATTTTCCAAACTCTGTTTAGAGTATGCAAATAGTGGTAAATAACATCTTTTAACATGTCCGTATTTGGAAAAATAAAGAGCTGTCAACCGCATGTCAGCCCCTGAAACTTACAAAAGGTGGGACTGGTCTCTGAAGTCCAGAAGTCCGGGAACAGCCCCCCAGGCCTGTTTTTCACACCACCCTTTGTCCTTGTATCCACTGAGGCCACACAGCAGATAGCCCTGCAGCTTCACAATGCGCTTCTTTGGGGGGTTCTGTATTAACACAATTTTATAACAGTCCAACTTATCGTATTCACTATTCCCGTGCCTCCTGAGATCAATTTAAAATGCAGGCATATCTGAAACGGCTTATTTAAAATTTCATTAGGAATGTGGCCATTTATTTGAACCCCTAAAAACACTGGACAGCATTTTAGGGAGAGTGAAGTTTTGTTCTCACCAGGGGAGGTCAGAAGTCGCTGTTCCTTCTGCCCAAACCAGTTTTCCCTGGAGAGTTTCTTTTTTTCAGTCATAATATTTGATGTCATCCACCGCTCTGGAATTCCAGATCAGTGAGAGGTGCTTGTCTCCCTCGTGGCTAGCGGCTCCATTTGTGTGAATCTGAATAAGATTTATGGTGTGTAATAAACATTACTAAAACGTGACAAAAGAGTGAAGATTTAAAGACGCTTACTAATTTAAGATGACATTTTAAATATTCATAGTCCTTAGAGCAATACATATTTCAGGTCTCTATACAGGTTTCCAGGCAGAATGCCTGTTAGGAAATGAAAATCATCTGTGTACTTTTCTCTGTCTGTGCACAGCCCCCACCCCTATTTATTGCTCCCCAGTAGCTACCCTATCCATCAGTGTTTAGTGGTGCCTTTATGCTCAGCACCTTGATGTTAAACAAATTAGAATCTTAATATATGAGGTGTGACTATGAGGTCCAAAAGGAAACAGGGAAGAAAAAAATATGTATATTTGTTTTTTCTTTTTTTTTTTCTTTTAAAGGCTAGCCTCCAGGACTTCAGTCACGGATGCCCCGTTAGAACTCTAAGTTTTAAAGGACTGAAATTGACACGGTGCCAGTCTTTTGGAAAATGCTGCCAAAGCTATTTTTCCTCTTACATGGGAAATTATACAAGTAAGTCTACTGAGAAAACATGCCATGGGTTTGGAAAGTTGGTGCTTGGCCAATTTTCTCACCTCTGGTTTGCCGGGAAGTCTCCCCTCATCAGCTAATAAGGACTCTGTGAGCCCAGCCCCTTGATCCACACTTGATCTCACCTGGACGCTGGCCCTCTGCTCCAGCCTGGCCCTCTCCATTCAGGGCCCCTTTTATTTCCAACACAAAATGGTCTTGTGTTGTTAAATGGTCTCTAATTTTTCTAATAGCAGACAGTAGAGATTCTTGCTGGTTTTCAGTAAGTGTGCTTTATTTTGCCTCCCTAATTTGCTCCCAGTTGAATCTGATTGAATTTACTTGGGCAAAAGGGAGGAGCAGTGGCTACCCTGAAAGCCCTGGGCTTGAAGTAGTCCTAATGATCTCATGGGGTGTGTGTGTAACGCAAACCCTAGGTCCCCTCCACTCTGTGTAGATGCCAGTCTCGCTGACTGACACGCACTTAAGCACTCAGGGCTGTTTTTCAGGGTGTGATTTACTCCCTTCTTCTAATTACCCTGGAGGTGGCAAGCCGAGGATATTTGAGGCTTGGTTTTCAGGGTGCAGAGTGTTCACTGGAACAGGTCGCAAACGGCACCTTGCCCCTTCGGGATCTGGACTAATTCAGGGAGCAACGCCGTGCCAGGTGCCAGGCTGGACCTATCTCTGGTCTGCTGGCAACTTCAAAACTGTCTGTCTAGTAGAGGAACTGCAGTCATGAATTACGGTCAGTCACAGAAGAGAATTGAACTCATTCTGAGGTAGTCCATAATGTTCAACAACCCATATTATAGAGAGCTATTTTTCTTTTCTCAACAGTGGCCGCCAGTACCCCACGCATAGAGGGGCTTAGGGTGGCTCACGTTCCTGCATCAGTATCATCTGCTCTAGGGGACGTCCAGGTGCTGCCACACCTTTATGAACACATGAAAGGTCCTGGAATTAAAACGGGCATGGTTCAAACTTGGAGGCACAAGAAGCGAGTGAGGCTACGGAGCTTGCATAGGTGATTTCTTACAGCTGGGGGCATACCCATACCTGTGAATGTTTTATATAGAGGGAGCTTATTTCCTTTCATCTTTGTAGATGCTGCACCTTACATAGATACATGCCTGGAATTATTTTTCCACCAGCGGGGAAAGAGTTATGTCTTTCAAGGCCTGCCTTCCATCCTCCCCCCCCCCCCAGAGGTGCAGGGGAGGGGGAGGAGGAAGGGAAGGGGAGTGGGAGAGAGGGAGAGGCTCGGGCCCTCCGACTTCATCATGGCCCCACTCCCACCTCTGACCTAACCATGCCTTTTCCTTGAAAGGGGTAATTTCCCTATTTCACAGACAGGTCTGTGCTCTGATCTAGTAGGTATGTGGTGCCAACTTACTATGGATTGGTTACAGACGAAGCACATGTTTTCCTTGAAGATAACTTCAGCAGTTAAAGAGGCTTAGGGCGAGGCTCACCCTCTGCCAAGTTCTCGGGAAGATCACTCACCATCTCAGTGTTGTCGTCAGCATTTGGATGCAGTGTATAGAGTGGCGAACTACTCAGGCTTCTGCATCAGAAAGCAAGCTGTGTGATTAAGTAATTTTCTTAAGGGAACATATCTCTGGATCTAAATAACATCCTCTGGTGAGGGTGTTGAGTCAAACAGTCTCCAAAGTCCTTTATCGTACTGAAAATCTGTGATTCAACGCTGACAATGGTTGGTGAGCAACTTAGGACATGCTGGACAATGAACGGTATCTCAATGTTTGGGAACTTTCCCTCGGTTTTTAAATTGTGTTCATCTTTGCTCAATGACCTTTAGTTACGCACATCTGACTGTTTTTTCTTTTGTTCATTCAAAATGTTGACCGGCTCCTTTTGCTTTTCTCTCAAAGCAAAACAAGCTATTTGGCTCATTCTTAAATGGAGCTGCACAAACCAGATCCTCCAAGCAAACTTAATATGAACCACCGAGAAGGAATCGTGAAAATCACCACCCAGATTGATTTTCCCAATGGCACTCAGGGAACCTAGCACACATGGCCAGGTCCCTGTTCTTGTGTCTAACTGCCACTTAAAATGTTAACTCTTGTAAGTATTTAGGAGTAAAATGATATCTTCAACAAACAAAGAAAAACAGCAAAATGGAGGGGGAAGGGAAATTGATTAGGTACAATAATAGTAATTATTGAAACTGAGTAGTGGATGGTGAGTACATGGGGTAATTGTTCTCTGTAATTATGTACATACTAGAGGCCCGGTGCACAGATTCGTGCACTGGTAGGGTCCCTTGGCCTGGCCTGCAGGGATCAGGCCAAAACTGGCAGATGTAGTAGTGCACGAAGCAGCAGGTAGCAGGGGAGGAGCCTGAGCCTTGGGTGGGCACTGCACCACTCCTGCTCATTCCAGCCCGGCTGCCACTGCCACTCAGTAGGCTCCCTGCCACTCCGCTGCAGTCTCTGCATGCCCGTCCTCGGGCAATATCAGTGTGCCCATGACTGAGAAGTGGCTGCAGGCTCGCACTCAGTCAGTCCCAATGTCGGTACTGATCCTGGTCCGGGTCCAGATGGGGGAGGGGCACGCAGTGGGAATGTCTGTGGGAGAGGTTCATGGGACCATAGCAGTGCTCGCCAGACATGAGCCCAGCGTCTGGTGCCCATTGGTAAGGTGAGCGGCGCTCCCACTGTGGGAGCACACTGACCACCAGGGGGCAGCCCCTGCTTTGAGCATGCATCTTCCCCCTGGTGGTCAGTGTGTGTCATAGTGACCGATCGAATGGTCAGATGGTCACTTAGGTTTTTATATGTATAGATTTAATTTTTTCTAAGGTAAAAAGTTAAAATATAATTCAGCCCTATGGCAGGTCCTACTCAAGAACTAAGTTAGAGGCTGCAGAAGGAAGGGTGGGGCTCTGGAATCAATCTGGCTGAAGTCCCTGAAGGCAGCAAAGAGAGCAGATGCTGAGTGCCTGTTCTTCTTCCATTGACTGCGTTGGAAATTCCAGAACAGCCCCATAATGATTCTACTGACATCAGAGCTCCCCGTTAGAGAATGGGAATCATGGCTGGATCACATGTAAAGGTGGAGCACAAACCTTGGTTAAACAAATTAGAGAAGGACAGGAAATTCTTTGTCTCTGCTTCATATAAATTTACGTGACTCACTTGCCCGCACTGGGCAACAGTTTGTATGCATGCTGTGGGTTTTCCCACAGACGTTTCTCATACGGGTCTTGAATGTTCTTAGCAAAGTTAAATTGGATAAAGAATGAAGACTTATTGCTAAATATTCCTTTGATTGCCTGTTTCCTTGAGTAAACTGTGAGCTACTCATCTCCATATCCCCTGACCTAACATGGGCCTGGTTCATGGCAGTGGCAAAAAGAATGCTGCTTGAATGGAATTATAATGACACTAAAGAATGAGGTTTACCAGATGTTCCTGAAGGAAACTAAAATTTCAATGCAGCAGTTCAATCAATGAGCACACCCTTTGGAGTCAGACAGGCTCAGCTTCAATCCTGTTTTGCCATGAGAGAGCCTGGTGGCACTGAGCTGTGACTGGTTTCTGCATGGAAGTGAAGGGGCTGGTAACTTTGCTGAACTACATCATGGGGGCTTTGGGTTACCATGAACCAGAATATGAATGTACTTTGGGAATAAAGTTACTTCTTTTTAATTAATTAATTTAGAGAGAGGAAGGAAGGGAGCACATCAAGTGGTTGCTATAATTATTTATGCATTCATTGGTTGATTCTTGTATGTGCCCTGAGTGGGGATCGAACCTACAACTTTGGCATATCGGGTCAGTGCTCTAACCAACTGAGCTACCTGACCAGGGCAATGAAGTTATATTTTAATGCATTATGTAATTACAAACATTTGAATGGCACAGATGCTTTAAATAATGCAAGCAATTTGTTTCAAAGCAGCAAATGTCCAAGTACTTTTAACCAAAAGTCTTGCTGCTCTTTAAGTTCAAAAGCCTTAAAATTGCTTAAAAGTAAAGGTTAATTGCTCTTTCTTCCCAATTCAGTTTAGAATGGACAGGTGCATCCGAGTACTTGATGGGAGGTGCAAAGTCTGATGACACAGCTGGGAGCACTTGAGGTCCATGGTCAGCATGAATTGCAAAAGTAATGCGATATTTTTCTGACTACATATATACATTTTATCTACCTCTCCTATACCATGGGGAAGCTCTAGATGCCCATCCTTTTGCTAAAGAAAGAAGGGTTGATCTCGTCCAGTCCCTTGCCAGGATTTCCCTGGGTCAACACCATTCCTCTCCTTGGAAGAACTTCAGATGGGCCTGAGTTTAAAGTCATTGCCCTGGTCCTTGTCCACCCTGGTCCTTGTCCTCCCAAGCCTCCTGGGCCTCGGTCAGTCCTGTGTGAGACCAATTGGTACACAGCGTTTGCTGAAGCCACCACCGGGCAAGGGCGGGCCTCAGAGACACTGAGTCTCTTGCTTTCTGTTACCATCTTTGAAATAAATGAGGCAGATCCAGGGTGTTGTTGGCCATGAAACAAGGTGGCTAAATATGACCTCTTCGCTGGAGAAAGAGGATACTAAGAGAAGTAGAAGGCTGAGCTCATGGCTATCCATTGTGTATTGACCTTGGACACAGCTGTAGCATGCCCCATGCGGCCCCTACTTCAGAGGTGGGCCACCCTCTTTTAGCCCCTCACCCTTGATTTTGTAAGAGGGCAGAAGAATCCTGACCCAGGCTGGCAGCTCCCAGCCATTTGAAGAGAGGAGCACAGTGCTGTGAATGAGCTTTTCCCACGTTTACAACCTCCCAGCCAGACCTCCCACGTGAGCCTCGGGCAGTGCTGCAGACACAGAAGGAGCCTGAGGCCAGCTCAGCCTCTCCCAGGCAGTTGGGAGGACCTCCACTGGAGTAGGCAGTAGGTCTCTGCCTCAAGTTCTTCCTCTTCAATATCTTGTCAGTCATTTTATCCATCCACAGGCTCCATTTATCTGTGAATAAAAGATTTAATCGTTTACTCACTCATTGACTTACTATCTATTAAGCACTTTCTATGTGTCCAGTCTCTGAGAGAACAATAATAGCACAGGAGATGCCACTGTAGCTTCATGATCTTTCCAGGACAGGAATGTTTGGGTGCATTTTTATTTTGTTTTGGTTTTGGTTCCATTTGGTTTAAATTATATGTTTCAAGATGCCTCTTTGCCACCATCTTGCCAGGCCAGGGATTTTGTCGGTTGTTTCCATTCTGTTTCAATGCCCAGAATAGTAGCTGGCCCTTAGTGGTTGTGCAGTGTGCCCCTGCTATCTATAATAATAAAAGCATAATATGCTAATTAGACCTGATGGCCGAACAACCTTCCAGACATCCTTCTGGATGACCTTCCAAACGAAGCCAGGGCTGTGAGGGCCGAGCCCCTTGCATGAATTTCATTCATTGTGCCTCTAGTTACTAACAAAAGTGTCCAGGGCCACCTACAGGGAGCAATGGACCCAGGAAGAGCCACACCTGACAAGTGTGTTTCTCTGTCTCCTTCACTTTTCCCAGAAGGTAACATCTAATTAAACGGGAAAACAGGAAAACCATGGGAAAGAAGCAGAAGGAAATTTCCCAAAACGGCAACTGGCAGCCTGAAGTTCAGGTGGCAGGGCATGGGGTGGGGAAGGGGCAGGAAGATATAATTGGTGGGCCAGTGCGGACAGTCCTTGTTCTGGGTATGGAAACTTCTAAAACCTTTTAACAGATTTTCAAGTAGAACCGCCCCGTCCCTTTCCCCATTCGCCGCATCACAAAGTAGTTCTAGCTACCTGATTAAAAACATCACAGGGCCCCTCCATCACCAGGCCAGGACTGAACACCCCCATGCACTTATTGTACTCTAAATACCATCTGAGCAAGGACCCATGAGCCAAAGAGGCGAGGAGGTCCCTCTTCTCTCTGCCATTGGAAGCAGTAAATCTTCACTCTCTGGTTCTCCAAGTGAGAGCTGCTGGCAGAAAGCCAGACCTGGAGATTAACACCATATCGTTGTGCCCTGGCCAGTGCGGCCCAGGTGGTTGGGTGTCGAGAGGTCACAGGTTTGACTCCTGGCCAGGGCACATGCCTGGGTTTCAGGCTTGATCCCCGGTGGTCAACGTTTCTCTCTCTCTTTCCCTCTCCCTTCCTCTCTTTCTAAAACAAATAAAATTATGTTTAAAAAATAAAAATAAATTTTAAAAACATATAATTGGCAAAAAAAAAAAACAGAGGTAAATGACAAAACAGGGTGAAGAGAAAAAAAATCCACTGGGCAAACAGGCAAGACTGCTCTTGAGTAGTTGAGCCCTTGAGATCTCTCCTAACTTTTCTCTATTGTGTTCCCCACCCCAACCCACGGGGGATTCATGAAGAAAAGGGAAATAATAGATGTGAAAAGCATTTCAGTAGTTTGTTTCTGCCTTAACCTTTCATCTGTAAAATGGGTATAGGAATAGCACCTACCTCACAAGGTTATTGCAAAGATTAAAGTTAGTACTCATAAAGCGTAGAATAGTGGCAAAGATAGAGTAAGCATTTATACAAATGTTTGCTATTTTAACAGTCAGGTCTGGGCAGGACACGGATGGTACAAAAACTTTAACTGACAAGCTACTGAAAGTCAGTACTGTTTACAGAGGTGATGGCAGGTTTCAGGAGTCATGGGAGGGGGAGAAATGAGCAAAGTTATCAACAGTCTGAAGCTGGAGCTGTGGAATAGGGAAGGCAGGGGTTGAGGAAATGGGCACACTGACCTTTCTCTCCTCCCGCTCTGGTCTCCTGCTTCTGTCTCCATCTCCCAAACCAACTGGAAGCAGAGGGCAGGTTCAGGTGATGCAGCCCGTTCAGTCAGACCCTGGGGCCACAGAGCATAGATCTGAGGGAGGAGACTAACCATGCATAATTAGCACAGCTGTTTTCAGTAGTTGATTTGGTATTGGTATTTTTTTTTTAAATTTTTTAAAAATATATTTTATTGATTTTTTACAGAGAGAAAGGGAGAGAGATAGAGAGCTAGAAACATCGATGAGAGAGAAACATCAATCAGCTGCCTCCTGCACATCTCCTACTGGGGATGTGCCCGCAACCCAGGTACATGCCCTTGACCGGAATCGAACCTGGGACCTTTCAGTCCACAGGCTGACGCTCTATCCACTGAGCCAAACCGGTTTCGGCTGGTATTGGTATTAATAGTGGTATTGAGCAGTGCAAATTATTGTTATTAACATTGGTTTTCTCTAATAACAGGACTTGTTTCTGTTGTTATAGATTTGAGTTTTGTTCTTAAATGGCTTTAAATTTTGTTGTTACTTGTTTTTTTGTAATGGGGCCGGACTTTCTGTTTGAAGGATGTGTTGATGTCACTGCTGTCATTTGGGCAGCTGTCCTCCATGAGCACCCTGAGCCCAGTGGGATTGGAGTTTGGTCCTGATTTGGAATCTCAAGCGCTCGTCTGCTTGCGGCCCATTTCCCATCCTCAGGAGCCTCAATTTCCCTTAACATAGGAAGGAAATAAGAATACCCTGCCAGGACTGTGCAAATACGAGGAGCTGTCCATAAAAACAACTCTAACATTTTGTCCTTATAATATACATGAGCTCTGACTTAAGGAGCTTGGCATATTGTAGCAACCCTGTTTTTAAAAAATCCGCTGATCACTTTTCACAACTTATTTATTCTTGGCTCCTTCCTTTCCAAGGAAGGAAAGGGTAGAGAAGAACTTTTATATTTTTTCTTTACGTTATTCCTGAAAATCATTTCCACACAAAGAATATATTCAGGAGGTTTGCCTTCCAATTAAAAAACAAATCTAAATTATTTCCTATAAACTTGTTAAGCGTTTTTGCTCACTAAATGTGTGTATTCTGCTCTAATTGAAATTCCTAAATAGTCACTTTCTGAACTGTCAAAATTGTAAAGCTGTTGATGGGCACAGCATTGGGGTTTCCATGGCAACTACTTTCATTGCCTAGGCGACGCTTGTCTGGTGATATCACCACTGAACTGGCTCAACTCTTTAAAACTTGGTGGTACCCAAAAAATGCGCAAGCATGTCCTGAAACTGTAACGGGCTTTTATTTTTAATGGCTGGCGTCAAGCTTGGATCCACCAGGACTTGGAAAGTGGCAGCTCTGTTCTGAGGTTCTGTGTTGTGTCGGGGATGAGAGATTTGACAGGCATGCTAATACTACCACGTTCTATTTGGATGGTGACTTTTTATGTGAAATGCTCCCAAACAACATTACCATCAGTCATTGCGGCTGGGATGGAAGTGGAGTTAAGGGACAGAATCTTAGTTCACACGTGAGAACATGTTTCTGAATATAAGTCAAAATTGGAATATAGACTGTCATAACTACATTTTTTCTTTTCCTTTTCCTCTCTCTCTTTTTTTCTTCTCCTCTCTTTCTTCCTCTTTCTCTTTTCTAAAGAGACCAGGGATGCTGGAAGCTGGAACCATGATAATTTGTTCTCTTTGAATGTCTGTTTGAATGTGGTGTGTCATTCCCAAACTACGTCCTGTTACACTGCTTGTGGGAAAGTTGCATTAAAAGCAAATCATTTCTTGATAAGCAGTTTTACTGGTGTCTGGTCAACATGTACTCAGGGAGCAAGAGATCGTTTAGTTCACCTTCCCCCGCCCCTGTCCCCATATCATTGAAACTCAAGCTTTCTCTAATTACATGCAGAGGATCATTTAAACAGGGTGGTCCATTTTAAAGCTGCCACATTTAAATGTACTTCACAGTAAATGAGCTTGCTATAAGATGAGTTTGGCTGGCTCAAAAATACATCACAAAATGCAAATCTGATGATAAATAAAGCTTTGGCTACATCATGGAAATGGGGAGCATTTCAAAAAATGATGTTAGCACTGACTGCTAAGTGAAATGGCATCCCTTGAACACGCCTCATATTTTAAACATTTAAATGTATGCCGCTGAATCAAATATGTCCATTTGCTATGTGGTAATTTGTAAGTAACACAAAATAAGAAGATGAGGTGCAAGCTTTCCTTCACAACTTAACACCAGTGAAAATACAAGGGTGGAAAAGGGCTGTGAGAAGTCAAGAAAAGGAGGAAATGGCCCTGCACACTTATTTGAGGAGTCATTTTAAAGTAACTAGGAGGCAGAATGTGAACTGCTGTGTGCCAATTACTCCACGGCTCCTTGGGACCAGAAGTGGTTGAGCTGTTGCCACTCTTGGCTCTCAGAAGATAGAGTTAATGAAAAGGGTAGAATATTAGGTATGACTAGAAATAATTTAATGAGCTTTTAAAACAAATATTTCAGACTTTACACATACAAGAAAGGATTGCAGTCCCTTAAACATATCAGCCTTGTCCATAGTCAATCCAATCATTACAATGTTGCTGCTATTATTCAATTCTTTTTAATGCCTTTTTTTGAGATTGTCATCAAATACTGCAAGACATCTGTGGCACATATTTCTAATTATTTACCAAAACCCATTCTTTCTTCTCCTGTAGAAGTCAAGTATGTGGCTTCCACAGTAATAAAATGGCCTCTCGGTATATGGCTACCCATCTGATATCTACCAGGTGTGGGCACATGACAAAGTTCTCAGTGGGAAATGGAAGTGCTATGGCTTCATTTCCAGACCTTGGTTTAAAATATTGCACACACAAACTTCTCCTGACTTTTGCCATCCTTCAGGAACCATAGAACCCAGCATTGACCCAATAGGATATGGCAAGGCAGCATAATGGAAGAACCTGGTTTCCTGAATGACTGCGTGGAGTAAATGTGCCCTGCCAACTGAGTAAGTGAGTTCTCTCCTCTTGAACTTGTTAGAAAAATTGCCGAAACCGGTTTGGCTCAGTGGATAGAGTGTCGGCCTGCGGACTGAAAGGTCCCGGGTTTGATTCCGGTCAAGGGCATGTACCTGGGTTGTGGGCACTTCCCCAGTGGGGGATGTGCAGGAGGCAGCTGATTGATGTTTCTCTCTCATCGATGTTTCTAACTCTCTATCTCTCTCTCTCTTCCTCTCTGTAAAAAATCAATAAAATATATTTTTAAAAAAAGAAAAATTACATATATATATATTTAAATACCACTGCTTTGGTAGGTCTTTGGTTATAGGTTCTACAAAAATGGACTCTGAAAATGGTGCTAATAATGAGTAACAAAACCTACTTGGATAAGTAAGTCCTTCCATGGGTGTTTAGGAAGAAGCTTCATTAGTTTACTGTTGTCCTTGTATTAGACTCACCACGTGAATGAACTGGAAGGACACAGAAAAGTGCATGGAAGGCAACAACAGGAAGACAGATAAAGGAAACACTGGAGGGAGCACAATTACACTTAATCAGGTGCAATACTATAATTTTTAAATATAGGACATGATTCCCTACATTTTTCTTACATTGACCTCACTCTAACATTCCTCGCTGTATAACAGAATTCTGCATAACTGAGATGCTTCTGGAAAGGACATTTTGTGAGATTTTTTGCCAAAATGCTAGAGTATCAGAAGGATCTCAGTGGGTCCATGTTTGTACATCTGCAACTGTGTAACAAACTACCCAAAACCTTAATGGCTTATAACTACAAAAATGCGTGATTTCTCACAATGCTGTAAATTTGCTTGGATTATCTGGGAGGTTCTTCCTCTCTGCCCGAGGTAGCTGGGTAGCTGGCATGGCTGCATTCAGCCAGGAGATTGGCAGGAGCAGGAACATTCAAGGTGGCCTCTCATCCCCCAAAGTCTCACTCAGTGTAGTGTCCGGCCATGCAAACATCTAACCTGAGCTTTCTAAAAGCACAGCCGCTGACTTCCACAATTAATGTTCTAAGAGAGAAAAAGTGGTAGCTATCCCTGAGCTTGGGCTCAGAAGTTCTAGAATATTACTTTCTTTGCTTTCTGTCAGTCATAACATGTCACGTGGTCAGCCCACATTCAAAGGAGGGAAATAGATTCACCTCTTGAGGTTGGAGGCAGCTTGATCTTCAAGGGTGCGGGGGAGGTGTTACGTAGCCCTAGTTGAAACCTACTACTTATAGGCCATTGTGATCTTGCACTGCTGGTGGGAATGTAGACTGGTGCTGCCACTGTGGAAAACAGTATGGTGTTTCTTCAAAAAGTTAACAATGGAACTGCCATTTGACCCAGTAATACCACTTCTAGGAAATATCCCAAGAAAACAGAAACACCAATCAGAAAGGATGCATGCACCCCTATGTTCATAGCAGCACAATTTACAATAGCTAAGATTGGGAATCAGCCTAAACGCCCATCAGCAGATGAGTGGATTAGAAAACTCTGGTACATCTACACAATGGAATACTACACTGCGGTAAAAAAGAAGGAATTCTTGCCATTTGCAAAGCATGGATGGAACTAGAGAGCATTATGCTAAGTGAAATAAGGCAGTCAGAGAAAGGTAAATACCACATGCTCTCACTCATTTGTGGAATATAATGAACCTCATAAACTGATGAACAAAAATAGATACAGAGACAAAGAAGCATCGAGCAGACTGTCAAACTACAATGGGAAGGCAGGGGAGGGGTGGAGGGAGGGGGGTAAGAGATCAACCGAAGGACCTGTATGCATGCATATAAGCATAACCAATGGACACAGACACTGACGGGGGAGAGGGGGGTTGGTGATGAAGGCATGTGCCAGGGAGTAGAGGAGGCCACGGGGAGGTCAATAGAGAAAAAACGAGACATATGTACTACTATTGTAATACTTTGTATTACTATATGTAATACTTTGAACAAAAATAAATAAATAAATAAATAAATAAATAAATAAATAAATAAATAAATGAACTGCTCTTTGTCCCCAGTTTCTGGCACAGAGCTTCAAAAGCCCTTGGAAGATCCTGGGTGATCTGAGTGTCTTTTGATGTTCATAATCAGCACCTTTCAGCCATATCTAAGTTTATGCTGATGAGGTGACTTGTTATAAGGCCTCTAGATAGCTTCAGAATGGGGGTGATGGACAGAAAAACTAACCACATAATTAGAAGGTTAGAATTTCACCCCACCCTCTGACCCCTGTGGAGGTAAGAGGGACTAGAGATAGAGGTTAGTCACATAACCAATGATTTAATCAATTGTACCTACATAATGAAGCTTTGAGTTAAAAAAAAAAAAAGAAAAGCTGAAATAAGGAGGCTCAGAGAGCTTCCTGGTTTGTGAACACATCAGTGCACTGGGAGGGGATATATCTGGATCCGTGAGTAGAGGGCATGGAATCTGACTTACCTCCCTATCCCCCAAGACCCTGCCCTATATGTCTCCTCATCTAGATGTTCATTTGTGTCTTTTACAAAAAGACGGTCATTGTAAGCACAGCACTTTCCTGAGTTCTGTGAGTCATTCTGTGAATTCTCAATTCAGAGGGGGTGTGGGAAATCCCAAATTTGTAGCCAGGTCAGACAGAAATGTGGGTAGGCTGGGATCCCACCTATGACTGGTGTTTGAAGGAAGAGCAGTCTTGTTGGGAACCTTGCTCTTGAACTTGTGGGATCTGATGCAAACTCTGTATAGTGTGGGAATTGAGTAGGATAGTGGATACCCAGTGGTGTTGGAGAATTGGTGTAGGATCATAACAAGTCACCTTGTGGCTGAAACAAAGGTCCCAGTATGCAGAGGGCTTGGGCTAAATTGCTTATACTGTCCATGTGACCTCTCATAAAGATTTAATTTTCTCATCAGCTAATAATGCCAGAGGAAAAAATACCTACATTCAGGGCTAATATGAAGTTTAAATATATAGGAAAGCACTTTATGAACTGAGGAACACAAAGCAAATATTAGCTACTATTATGGCTCAGACTCTAATGCATAATCAAACATCTTATTTACACCTCAACATGAGCTTTGTGGTCAGATTTTCACCTTTTTTTTTTCAAGCCAAGTGAGAGAAATAATGAATGTAGATCCCCAAAGCTAAAGATATAAATTTGGTTCTATGTGTCTTTTGTGTGCATGACTGGGATTTTTTCAACCAAATTTTTTTTTTCCATTCAGTTCCAGGCAGAAACTTGACAATTCCTTCTCATGAATCATCTTTCTATGGCACTATTCCACACCCAGCAGAAAAATTATGTGAGGCCACGGTCTTTGCTGGCCTGAACTCAAAGAAAACATGAAAAACTGAACTCCATGTGGTCTTTGAGTCATTCCTCAGATCCTGAATTCTCTCAGCCCTGGAGTCGGAGTTGGTTTAGTGGGAATGCCAGCTGGATGCTGTGGAAATGGTTGCTCTCAAGACTCAGCAGAAAGATGTGACGTGGTGATGTGAGTAAATAAAAGGCATCTGCTCATGAAAACGACACTCTTATCTCCCAAAGGTAAACGGAAGCTGCATGGCTTTTAACAATTCAAGGCTCTGGTCAGAAGAGTGCTGCTTTCCAGGTCAGCTATGCCCAGTCCAAGGATGGTCACAGACAGGTAAGATTTTACAAGACTGTGGACATGAATATATGGGGAATAGACTGTGTACCCAGTACTATGGGGTTAGGAAAGATGAAGAAAATATCCAAAAACTGAATTCAAATATATATTGAGTACTTTTTTCCCACCAGCACTGGGAAGAATGAAATACTACAGTTTCTGGCTTCAAATTTTCTATGTATGTACACACACACATTTCAGAAGAGACAATAGACAATGAGCATGTTGGTATTTTACATGATCACCAAGGTCTTATGAAGGACATCCAAAAATAGTTCTTCAACATTCCCAGCACTGGCTTCTCTTCTCCGACAGACCCCGGGACCTCAGTTGCTGGGCTTGCAAACACTGACCCAGATGAATTGGTATGCACAGAAAACTACTCCTCTCTTGTTCCACGACCTGGCCTCATCATGGAGCTGGAAAAAGAAAGCTTCCAGATTATTTGTCTCCATAAAAAACTTATAAAAATGAGATTTTTTTTAAAAAAAAAGTTAAATTATTTTGGCCCGGAAGTTTCACATGGGGTTGTATATTTCCCTAAAGGGTCAAAAATAGAACATGTATTAAATGGCAAGTTATTCAAAAACCAGCACAGGCCCCAGTTGTCTTTCTAAAGCTCTGATTTACTACATATTTCTCCCTTGAGAAAGGCCCTTTTTAAAATGTTCATTTCCATTTTAAGAGACTCGGGGCTTTGCTCTGTTGGGAGCGTTCCTTTTCTTTCCCTGACGGGGCCTGTCGACAGGCAGAGTTGGGGCCTTGCTCTGAGGGCCTGTATCTTTCCATGGCCTTCCCTGGCACCCACACAGCATCTCTTGCATCTGCAGTCACCCTGGTTAATTTGGGGGTCAGAACTGGTGAGTCCCTACACCAGGGGGCATGAGCCACGTTGGTTCATCACAACTCAACGAAGACCCTGCTTCCAGGATGTAAGAGCAAGGCAGGATGGACTTTGGAGTCCTTATAGCCCATGGAAGCTGTCAGGCCTTCCTTTAATCTCCTTAGTCCCATAAAGTCAATTTGCTACTATTGTAAAGTGAGTGTAGTTTCCTTTTGAAAGGTTTGTGGCTTTTAGTTAGTTACTAATCTGTTTAGTTTACTCTGCGTGGGTGATACCAGTATGTGTCTGGAGCCATGAGTTTTTCTGTTCCACACAGGTTGGAAGATAAAGGGCAATGTGGGTCACTTTTAGTACCAAACCCGTTGCCCTGCTTTGTTTTTAAGTGACACCACTCTTCTCCCTGACAGACCACCTCCGGCCCCCACTGTACCTTAGAGCAAGTTAGAGAAAGCCTTTCCTTACTGGGCCGATTCCCATCCCTGCCAGGCTGCCCATGTTGGAGACCTTCTCAACGCTGGTTTTGAGCTCCCACTCACTTTACAGCCGTAGGCAACTGCCTGACTTCCATTTAGATTCCCCTGCCCACATCTGCCTCAAACACACTCGCGTTCCCACACGCGCACACACCATACTGACATCACTGGAGTAGCACCAGATGTTCCTTCCAGTGCCAAACAATTAATTCATTATTCTACCCTTCCTCCTGTCTTTACTCTTCTCCTTTTTTCTCTCCCATTCTCTCTCTTCTGCAATAATACAGTGAAACTTCATATAAGCTTGCAATCCAGCCAACCTGAAGTTTCACCTCCAATAGTTCAGGGTTGGGCCACACTCGGAGGTAATTTTCACTCAGCATTTTATCACCAGGCTGTTCCATTCGAGTCTATTCCATATGCTAAGTGATTGTTAGTAGAAATAGGATTCCGGGGATGCGGAGACAGAATGAGCAATTGATGGAGTTGGGCCCGCCTGCCACGGGCTCCCGCTGCCATCCTTCACAGGTAAATGACACACACAGGCTGAAAAAAAAAACACTCTCCCATTTTCTTGTAGCACATTTTTGTTTGTTTGTTTGTCAGATTACATGTTCAATCAATTGTGTCAAGAGCTGCACTATACATGGCATCGCACAATCCAGTGTAAACCCTGGGCTCGCGGCAATGCTGCTTCCCGCTGCGGTGGGGAAAAAATGGTAGCAGGGTTCTTTCTAGCTGACTTTCCATGGCGGGGGGGTGGGGGGGATTGTGTTCCCCAAGAGAAAGTGGTTAATTTTATATTTTATTTTATTTTTGTAGCTGCAGGCAGTCTGTGGATACGTGGGTATTACAATCCTGGTACATCTCTAATTAATAAGATCAATTGCCACTGTATTTTCTTTTACAAACTCATTTAGATATGTCAGGGCTGCAATTATTTTGAAAATGATCTGGCTTTACGCTTATTCATCTTTTCTCTTCCTGAAGGAGAAAATAAAACTGTCAGCCTAAATGCCCTTTGAAGTCTGTTTTAGATCCTTGATTGAAAATTTAAAACAAAGTCTCTAGCCTAGTGCCATTTACAGGGGCAAAGTTCCCGTCCTTACATCGTGTGTGTGTGTGTGTGTGTGTGTGTGTTTGTGTGTGAATTCTTATTTTTAAAGGGTCACACGTTGGCTTTCAAATAACATGTTACACCCCTTTGCTTCAATCTCCTTCGATCTGCAAGAATTCCGAAATCTTTTCAAACTGAGGAGCACTGGGCAGTCATTTTGCTTATGCGCTGTTTTTCGATTTGGAGAAAGAATGATCTCCAAATGGACATTATGACTGTTATAAACCTGGGGGATAGTTCAGGAAGCTTCGCTCACCATGTCCAGGCCTCCTGCTTTAATTACCACCAATTGAATGTGCAGAAATCCATCCTCACTCCTAGGGACCCAGACATCATCTCACCCCGTCTGCATGCCCAGTTCCAGCAGCTTCGCCGCAGAAAGGCCCGGAACCTGTCTGGCTGTTCCGAGCTCTGGGAGAAGCTCCCGCGGGGCAGGCAGGAGGAATGCTTCCAGACAGACGCTCCATCTGGGGAGGGGGAACCCAACTGCTGCAAAGGAGATTTAAACCTTTCCTTGGAGAAGGCCAAGGGTGGCACGAGGCTAACAAATCAGAGAAACTGCGCTGAGCCAAAGCGGCCACCTCTTCTTGCCTCCTGTCTGATTTCTTTCAGGTTTTAGCATTATCCCTCTGTTGACAAATGAATGCTTTTCTGGAAGATGAGGTATTTCCAGAAGCTGGCCGACACTGACTGGAGCGCAGTAAGCTCCGCAGCACTCTGGCTCCCTCGATTCATTATTTGAACCGAGAGGCCTGGAGGTTTTGCACGAGCATTACATTCAAGGTGATGATAAATGTAGTCTGGCTGGGGTGGTAATAAGGGAATTTCTAGCCAGGTCCTGTCTAGACCACGGTTTGTTATGGAGTGAAACCCACAAAGGGGGGCTATGGTACCAGCTCCTTGGAGAAATGGTCCTCAGGGAGCTCCAGGCACATTTCAGAGCCGAACCCCCGTCCGGCCTCTACGCGGGGCTGCTGTAAATAACATCAGCCTGTCTTTCAGCAGGCTCGGGGAAGCTTATAAGCTGAACACGATTTCTGTTGTCTGTACTTGTGCATTAAGCTCAATACTGTCAACTCTAATTATTCTCATTAAGGTCTGAAAGTTTTAGAGATTAATTAAGCAGAGAGCAACAGCTTATGCAGAACAGCAATATTTCCCCCCTCAAGGATTAGCTCGTCATCCTGGTGGGGTTTTCCTTGAGCATTGCCCATTACTTTATAAGATAGTAGAGTGTGGAGCTCATATAATATGGATTAAAAATAGCCTACATTTCACATGTGCTATTCAGCCATGAAAATAAGTTCTGGCCCTTGTGCCCATAACCCAGAAGGCTCGCTAATGAGAACCAGGCAGTGGGGCTAATGAGAAATTCAATACGTGCTGTCTCTCCTTCCATTTCCTTTCAATTTACTTTCTACAGGATCCGATGTGTGTAGGAGGAGTCTGAGTCGATGCCGGCATTCTTCTCTTTACTTGTAGGGGACCTTAGAGACTATCTAATTCTATCCCCTTCGGCTACAGATGTGGAAACTGGAATTTAGTGACTTGCTTAAAGGGCCATTGTTATTGACAACATTCCTCCAAGGGAAGCTACTTCTGGAAGCATTGACAATCTTCAGGTATATTAGAAAGGTGTGTCCTTAGCTCTTAGGGTTTGATGTGACCCCCAATTCAGCAGAAATGAGATGGCCCCACAATAAAGAGAGGCTGGACTTCATTTGCATGGAGCCCTGGGGAACTCTGGGACACCAGTAAGTGCCATCAGGCTTCCTGTTTGCTAAAGGATTTCAAGGCTTCCTGAAGAAATGGGGGAAAGTGGATGGTTATGCCCTGGCACCACAAGAAGTAAAAAGGAGAGACAAGTGTGGGTAATCACCCTGGCCTCATTCCATTAGCTCAAGTTTGCAGCAAGACAAATGTTCAGGGGGCTATTTCTGCCATTCATCGCTGACACATCACATAAAGGCACCACTTGAATTTGATGACTGGAAATGAAGCATTCCTACCTCCTACATTCACAAATTCATTCATTTACTTATCTTTTCAGATTGGACCCCTGATGCATGCCTGGGCCTGGACTGGACCAGTGCCAGAACCCTGGGGCTTGTCTGTGTTGAGTTATGGCTTCTACCCAGTGGAGGCAGGAGTGCCATCTTCACCCCAGCATTCTTCCGTCAGGCACACCCAAAGACTGCCAGTGTCCTGAAGATGGCCGGAGAGAGCACCCTCTGTAGACACGTCAGAATATAACATGGACTTCCCGCTGCAGTTCGACAATCAGTTTGAGGCAGCTCTGCCTCTGTATCTATCATTGTTCATAAGTTCACAATGGTCTTTATTATCCATGAATGAGTGAGATCATGTGGGCCAGGGAGGATTGGGGGGCAGGAGGGAGGGGGGTAGGGGATCAACTGAAGGACTTGTATGCATGCATATGGGCATAACCAGTGGACATAGGACACTGGGGAGTGGGGGAGGCCAGGATATTGTTGAAGGCGGGGGGAAAAAAAAGGACACATATGTAATACCCTTTGTAATACTTTAAGCAATAAAACAATTAAAAAAAAGAATATAACACGGAGGAATGAGGGTGGCTGCTATACTGGGTCAGGCACCTCAACATACCCTCCTGTCTTGTCTCTGGGGAACCAAGAGGACTAGTCAGTGATGCTGGGTGTGACAGCAAAAGTGGGAACAGTAACTCAACAGCTGAAGGGCCCAAGGGAGCAGCGGCCACCACTGCTGCCGTCAGATGGACAGCACATCCTGAATGTGGCATATCTCCCTACCCCTTCGCTCATCAAGCTCTGTCATTCCCACCACAATTTTCCAGGGCATTTTGCATGTAATTCTTTTTGTTTTCTAAGTGCTGTTCTTGTTTATATGTTCATCTCTGAACTGTGAGTCCCAGAGGGTCTCGTTGCCTCATTTATCTTTGCTTCCCCATAGCCTAGGCTAGGCACTGAGTGTTTGTATCCCCATAAAATTCATAGGTTAAAGCCCACATCCCCTGCGTGATGGTATTTAAAGGTGGAGCCTTTGGGAGGTAATTGGGGTTAGATGAGGTCATGAGGATAGAGCCCTCGAGTTGGCATTAGTGTCCTTAAAAGAAGAGGATGAGACAGGAGTTCTTGCCCTATTTTTCTGCCTGCACTCACCAAGGAAAGGCCACATGAGGTCATAACCAGGAAGAGGGTTCTCAACAGGAACCAAATCAGCTAGCACCCGGATCTCAGACTTCCAGATTGTGCGAAATAAATGTTTGTTATTTACCCACCCAGGCTGTGGTCATTTATTATAGCAGCCCAAGCTGGCTAAGACAGCCTGGCCCATTGATTGTTACAAAATAGATGCTCTGCAAACATGTTGACCGGCCAAGGTCTCTCTCACCTGCAAATAAACAGTGGTCCAATAATTAGTCTGGAAATACATTTTCAGCATCTATTGTAGGAAACACAATATGCTGAGCAGTGTGAAAGGATAACTTCTTTGGAGAACCAGACTAAAGGTTCAAGGAGCTTAACACAGTATTAGATTTTTTCAAATGGGTGCATGTCATTATGCATGTAAGTCTAATTAATTCTTTTTTCAGTGTTACTTTGAATAACCTGAGAGAGGAAATCAATCACAGAAATTCATGTTACTCATAATTGGAGGTGTTTGCATCTCAAGGTTTTGCTTCTAAATCAACCATCTAGCATGAGGGGTGGCAGGGATGTGTGCTTTTTCAATTTTAGAGAAACATAAGGGTGAGGGACATAGTAATTTGTATGTGTTAATAGGTTATTTCCGCATCTTTTTAATGTTGTGAGCATAACAGTGGAAAGAGAAGTATTTGTAGATAATAGAACTAATGAACAAATCTTCTGTTATTTCCAAATCTACTAACAGGAACTGTTGATTTAGTACCTCTGCCTCCGCTCTTCCAAAGGCAAAGCTATGTGCATCGAAGCAGGAGTGAGGAAAGGACATGATATAGGAGGATATAATGAATGCTGGGTGAGGAACAGTACTGTTATTTTCCCTGTTGCTTGTTAATCACAATAGCTCGTAAGATGCTGGAAGCTTATGCCTTCTTGTCTTTTTTCTCCTTCTTTAATTGGTTCTGTTCAGTGGGCACCTAGCAGATGCGTGGAAGACATGCTCAGGTGTTCCTAATCAACGACACTATAGGTTTGCCCAGTTTAGCAAAACTGGTGCTTTATGGCTGCTTTCCACTTCTAATGTGTGTAGAGAGGCATGCGCACTTTGCCAGTAGGTATGTTTTCCTTTCTGTTTTAAGCTGTATCTTCTTGACCACCTACCTTCCAGGCTGCCGTTGCTAAGGACCTAGGATGTGAAAAAGGGCTCTGCAGCTCAAAGATCAGAGGGACCAGGAAGCTGGGAGCAGCAGCCAGTGGGACTCTGGCAGCTAAATGCCAGGGACTCTCTTCCCTCATTGGTAGAGCCACATCTGGGACCTGCGCTGGTGCTGCCCCTACTTCCCCACCCCATGCCCCCATCTCCTCCTCCTCCGCAGACTTACCCAGGGCTGGATAAGTGAGGGAAGTGGGAGAGGGTGTCCATCAAAGTGCTCAGTGGTGGCGACTGCTTAGCTTCACTCATTATTGTCAGGAGGAGGGAGACATATCTGATCTTCCCACGTGTTTCGGCGATGCCAGTTATCTGGATTTTATGTGAAGTCACCAATTTTTTAATGGTCGGTAATTAAAGCATTTTTAAAATACACTGAGCAAGTGAAAGAGAATGCCTTATGGGCTTCTAGGCTGCACCTCTGGTTTAAGAGAAACCCAGAAGGTGTTGCTCCCCTGGCACCATCCTGAGGCCTTCCACTGACTCATTCAACTCTTAATTTTGGACACCAACTTGGTGCCAGGCACTGTTCTGTGTGAACATGTGGCAGGTAGAACTCTGAGAAATGCCTACCCTCAATAGGCCACATTCCCTGAGGAGAGGCAGACAGTAAACAAAATGAGTAGGAAAAATGCATAATATCTGAGAAGTTCTCTGGAGGAAAAGAAAACAGGATAAGGACCACAGGGAGTAGGGGTTGGGGTCCACTTTTGAAGAGGGAAATTGGTGAGAAGGCAACATGTTAGCAGGGACCTGAGGAGGCGAGAGAGTGAACCATGTAGATAACTGGGGGGAACATTCTAGAGAGAGAGAGCAAACATCGAATACATAGACTCTGAGTTATGTAGCAAAAGGATCAGTCCAGCAGGAGAGGTGTGAGTGAGTGAGTGGAAAGTAAAAAAAGAGAAGCAGAGAGATGTGGTGAGGGCAGCTCACTCAGCAGCCTCTGTGAGACACAAAGCCATGAGAGGGCTCTGAGCAGAGCGGAGACTGAATCTTGCTTGTTCTACCAGGGTGCGGTGGCCACTATGCTCAGAGTGGGCCAGGGAGGCTGTGACAGTGGCCCAGGTGGGAGATGACAGTGGCTTACACTAGGACACCACGGAGGTGGAGAGTAATGGTTGGATCCATTGAAAGAGAATATTTGATAGGCCACGCCCAGAAATCCCAAGTGTGAAATGCCCTACCTCCTGGATTTTTTCAGTCACCTAATAAAAATAAAATGTAGCATCATTTAAAACAGATTTTAAGTTGAAAAAAAAAAAAAGCCCAACTGTCCACTTAGCTGCCTTAACAACTCTTAATGCCTTTACAGTCTGGTTCCCTCTCTATTCATGGAGAGCTCAATTTAGGAGAGTGAAGTAAGCATCTTATCTAATAAAGAGGGAATATGCAAATTGACCATCACACTGTAATGGTCAAGATGGCTGCACCCACATCAGAGGCAGGGATTCTGTAACACAAGATGGCTGCACCCACAGCAGAGGCTGAGTTCCCGTAACGAGCCTTAACAAGCAATCAGCATGGACCTGAGGCTGCATGGTGTGGGGCCGGGCCAGGGGGCCTGAGGCCGAACCCCACACCCTGGCACCAGGCTGTGGGACCTGAGGCCATGCCTCCCGCCCATCAGGGCTTGACAGGGGACCTCAGGCTGTGCCCCCTGCCCAGCGGGACTTGATGGGGGACCTCAGGGTGCACTCCCCTCACAGTGGTGCTTGACAGGGAACCTCAGGCCATGTCCCCCACCATGGGGCTTGATGGGGAACCTCAAGGCATGTCCCTGCCCTGGCATGGGCCAGGGGACCTCAGCCCGCACACCCTGTCCCAGGCTGGGGGACCTGAGGCTGTGCCCCCTGCCTGGCAGGGCTTGATGGGGGTCCTCCGGCCACGCCTCCTGCCCTGGCACCTGGTCAGGCAACCTGAGATGGTGCCCCCACCTGGTGGGGCTAGAGGGGTGGGGCTGGCCAGGTCTGGATATCACCCAATGGGAGTGGGGCTGGCTGGGTCTGGGTCTCCTGCAATTTCGAGGCACATGTGGGTGGGCGGGGACTTGATTCTGGTTCCTGTGGCACGCCCCAGACTCTGATAGGAGGAAGATTTTCATATACATTTTACTAATTTTTCATCTCTGGCACTTCTATTATTAGAAAGGGCAAATAGCAATAACAAAATATTTCCTCTAATTAATTTCCTTTTAATGTGCACAAATTTCATGTACCGGGTCAATAGTGTATGTTATAAGATACATAATGCAGAAGGGACAGAGCTGAAAATAATACTGACTCCTGCATCCAGAACCTAAGACAAATAAAAATAAACCGTACCCCCACTTGTTTATTTTTTTAATAAACTTATGTTTTTGTTGTTGTCATTGCATTTTTTTTTTAGTAAATTTCCGTTTTAGAGATGGCAACCAGTCTGAAGAAAGAGAAAGAAGGGAAAAAGGAGGGGGGGAGGAGGAGGAGGGAGAAGAGCAGGAGAAGCAGCAAGGGGGAGGAGGAGGAGGAGGAGGAGGAGGAGGAGGAGGAGGAGGAGGAGGAGGAGGAGGAGGAGGAGGAGGGGCAAGAGGATGATTCTGGGAGCCCAGAGCCTTGGGACAATTCCCAGCCCTTGCCTTTGACTTCACCAGTGGCTGTTGGTATGCAGAGTGGGAAGTGCAGATCTGAACTGCTCAGAACCTCCAAATGTCTCTAATGAGTTACAGACTTCACATCTGATATCTGTGCCATGTGCTACATACAGCATTTCCTGTTAATTAAAATGTATCCCATAACTATAAGTAACAGGACATATTCAATATTCCAGATATTCCTTGGAGTGCTTAGAATGAGTGAGAGAATGTGCTAGTCTGCTTGGGCCGCCATAAAAAAACACCACAGACTGTGGGGTCTGAACAACAGACATTATTTTCACAGCACAGAGTCTAGGAGTCCATGGAGGTGCTAGCAAATTCCACTTCAGGTGAGAGCTCTCTCCTTGGCTTATGGCTTTTTTTCTGTGCGTCCACAGAGAGTAAGCTCTCTGGTGTCTCTTTCTCTTTGTATAAGGACACTAGTCCTGTAGAATTAGGGCCCAACTCTATAACCTCACTTAACCTTATTTACCTCCTCACAGGCCTGATCTCCAAGCAAGGTGTGATTTGGGGAGACATAGTTCAGTCCATAATAGGACAGAAAGGCAATTGTCCTGCTTCTCCCCTTCAGATCAGAGTGACTAGTCACATTACCTGGTCAGGTGACACCTCCTTGCTACCCACACCAGAGGCTCAGGTACCCCATTAAAAAGTAAGTACCTATCTTCACTCAACTCAGGGGATTCCTCCATGCTCCACCTTCTACTCACACCCTCTCTGGGCTTCCAGTCTGGCCTAGCTCAGCCAGCAGTACCATATTTGGATTGTCTAACTTTTCTGAGAGGCCTTTGACCCTCCGCCCATGTCCCCTCTGCATCTGGTCACTACAAACCCTGTGACTCCACTTTTTTCTGGCTCTGTGAACCCTCCAGACCACATGCAGGGAAAGCAGACGGGCCTGAAGATCAATGACTCAGAAAGCACCTGTCAATCATTGATGAGCAGGGAGCTGTTAGATATGCCCAGCTTCCTTGCCCTCAGCTGGAGTCAATCTGAGGAATGGTCTAAACCAGTGGTTCTCAACCTTGGCTGCACATTAGAATCACCTGGGAATCTTTTTAAAATCCTGATTTCTGGGCCTCATCATTAGTAACAAAGAAACAGAATTTCCAGAGGATGAGGCCCAGAAATCAGGATTTTAAAAAGATTCCCAGGTGATTCTAATGTGCAGCCAAGGTTGAGAACCACTGGAAACTCTAATGAGTTTCCTGGTGGGATTAAGCTCCAGTCGTTCACAGAGGCAAATGGTGTAATAAAGCCCCCTATTGGCTTCCTTCCCTTCTGTCTCCCTTCCCACTCCATGCTCCCTGGCATCACCTCCTAAATAAACTGTTCACTCTTGACGTCTTACCTCAGCATCTGCATCCAGAGAGACCTGTACCAAGGCACCCCTCTGACTGATGATGAGGCACTAAGACCAGCCCAGCCTCCTCAAGAGAAACTTCTCCATGGCAGTTCCCTGACTCTACACTGATCATCAGGCTCCCCAACCCAGCCACACAGTCTCATCCTTATTACTGAGACAGGGTATGTGTTGAAACTGCTGTAACCGATAAGGGCTACAAGGACTATTATAGAGATAATAAGACTAACTACCCAAAGGATTTATAGCTTAGAACCAGCAGAAGATCTGCTTGATGGAACAGGGATACTAATTTCACCTCGCAGTGACCCCAGTCTCATTATACGCTCATTGTAATATATTAGCCTACTAAACCACACCCCTGAACCACCATGAATGGGAAACGGAAGTCCACATAAGGATACAACATGGTCGACGACAAAGCTCTTTGGAGAAGTCTCCACCCTTTTCCTGGAAAAATCCTGAATATTCCTCCTTTTTATCAATTAAATGAGCCTCAATAAAAGACATAAATCCCATTGGGGTGGGGCTGCTCTGCCTGTGGAATAGCCATGCTTTATCTCACCTCTTCACTAATAAACTCACTTTTATTTTAAACACTGTTCTGGCTGGAGTTTGAATTCTTTCCTGCACGAAGCCAACAACCCACAGTGGGTTGTAGACTTTCAAGTCACTGGAATGCCTACTTCATTATGGCAGAGTCAGACATCATTCCCTCATCTCCCACCCTCCCCTGGGCTCACACTCAACCGTCTGTCTCTGCCGTCTTATTACCAGCTGCCTCTAGCAATAGGAGAGATCCCTGGGCCTCCCCAGATGGGCTGGCCTTGCCAAGCTGGCTGCTGCTGAGGTAAGCAAGGAGCCGAAGTTTGGAGATTTTGAATTTCTAGAAGCCCTAAAGTATCCTTGGCTGCTGAATTCCCCATGCAACTGAGGTCCAATGGTGGCAAAAAGCTCCTTCAAAAGTGACAAGGTGGGGTCTTGAAATCAAACATTATTTGAATGTTCAAGGCAATGCAGCCTTCCTACGCACTGGCAATGCCTGGGCAGATTGCCTACATTTAAAGCTGTTCTGGTTGGGCCTCAAGTGGTTGCCATAGCAGCACCTTTGACCCAAGCCTGGCACAGTGGGTTTAGAGCTCTGAGGTAAAATCCAGGCCACACCATCTGGCAAGCTATCCAACATGGGAGCCAAGGCATCCAGAGATTTCTAGAAACACCCTTGGGTTCTTTTAGTGCACCGTTCTTCACATTCCTCTCTGACAGCCCCTAAAACCAACCTCAACAAGAAAAGAGGCACCTTTGTTTCAGTAGCAGGGGTTTTCTTCACCTCCATCCCTGACACCACGTGGACCCATCCCCTCAGCCCTTCTGGCGCAGGTTCCTTGGTGATGGTCAACCTTTCCCAGGAGAACCCCAACCTTAGATCCCACTGCCAAGTGCCTGATTTTTATAGAAGCTGGTCCACAGCAAAGCAAGTTCCAGGAGGGCCAGGGTGGGTTTGTGTTCAGCACTGTATCTCCAATGCCTAGAACACTGTCTCCACATAACAGGTGCTTAATAAAATTTTCTGCCTGAATGAATCATAAAGTGACCCATCAATAAGGTTCAAAGCAGTGGCCGGCCAGTCCCCAGAGTGGGCTCCACCCACTTCACATCCCCTAGACTGGCTGGACACTTCTCAGTTTCCTCTTGTGTAAAGTGAGACCCAGTGGAGGTTGTGGAATGAGAGTGATGTGATTGGGTTTGGGGGAAGAAAGCCAAATCTGGAAGAATCAAGGGGGCTGAACTGAACCAAGGAAAGAACAGAAGGCAGGAGAGGTGAATGCATTTATCAGGGAGAGGGAAGCTGTGGTGAAGACTGGGAGGTGTGACCTGAAAAGAAGTCAGGACCAGGTGACCAGCTGGTTGTGGGGGGTGAGGGAGGGGACAGAGTTATGGACTGTTTCAGATTTCCCCAGATTGGAAGACAATACTACTAAGTGAAATCAGAATGATACCAAAAATAGTTAGCAGAGCACTTAGCCCTGAAGTACAAGACTCAGCGATGGGATAGCCTGACTCCTTCAGTAACAAGTCCTACATGACCTATTTATCTCTCTGAGAAATTTGACTGAGACCTACAGATACATGTGGCCATTATGGCTAAATCAGGCCATGAAACATATACCCTATTATATAATTCATAAAATATATACCTGGTGTTCAGGTATAGAAATATGTGTGACCTTTATAAGCACACAGAATGCACTTGGAACAAGCTAGAGGTCATGGTTGTGTAGGGTTTCTTGTCTTCTACCAGTTGTCATAGGGCCACGTGGACCAGACCAGGCTCTGGTCTGACAGCAGTTGCTTTTCAAAGGCACTGTAAATTCCAGCTCATTGTTTATCCCTTTTTCCATTCAGAGGCCCAGCAAGAGGTGTTGTTGGGAGTCATGAATAAAGCCACATGTGTTCTACATCCTTTTAGGGTGGGTCTTTATCTTGCTCTTTCATTTTCCCTCACTTTCTCTTCCCACCCTTGGAGTTTTTCAACGTTTCTCCCCTTTTCATTTTGGTTCTTGATTTTTTTAATAACATAGTGTGGCTTTGTGTAATGGTACATTGTTCTTTGGAAAGGGCTGTTTCCACAACATGTGGAGATGTGACATAGATTGTCCAGGTCCAAACAAATTTCAATCCTGATTCTGTAGATATGGTGTGAAGAAAGAATAGAGGGAAGAGGAAGGATGGCAGGGCTAGAAGGAGCCACTGGACAAATTCGCTGGACAAGCTCCTAACATGCTGGGTGCTAGGGTTTCAGCAAGAACAAGGAAGGCACTGTCCTCCAGGTTAGAGTCCAGTGGGCCATGCTCGGCCCGATGTCATCTCCCTGGGAAGAGAGTGTTGTCGCTGCTGTGCCAAGATATGCAGGCTCAGGTGTGCAGCAGTGACTGTGTTCCTTAGCATTTAAACCTAATAAGTGGCCAAATTCTCCAGTCTCCAGACTCTGCCCTCTTTGTCATGACTGCCTACTGGCCCTACAGGGAAAAGTCTGTCAAAGATTTTAAATGAATCTTATTACCTCGTAAGCAGGAAAAAACATTTTTAAGAGCCAGCTATCCAGTTGAATGCCACTTTCCAGTTTCCTTTAAGTTCAAGATTGTGGTTGCCTACAATAACTTAGAGATTCAACCTGTTATTGAATAGCCCTTGTGACAAGACAGTATGCCTTTAATTCTAAACATCCTATTATGCCAACACAAAGGAAGTGAAGCTCTTAAACAAGTTTAGTACATGACAGATCCAACATTTGAGAAGGCCCATAGATGCCATATAGAGTTTTGGTTACTAGTCCCTCCTCTTGTCCAATATCTGCCTTCCTCTAATTGTTGTGTAAATTTTGTCACACTGTGGTCAAATCCCACACCCCAATCTCAGAAATGAATGGTTGGCAATATTACCGGTAGGCTGTTCCGAAGAAACTTATTCCAAAGTTGCCAGGCAAGGAGGGCAGACTGCACGAGAAGGTTGGCACCTTTGACATTCAAATGCATTTCCTTAAGACTTAAGAAATTCCAGTCCAGCTTCTTCTGGGCAGGAAAGACGTGGAGGATGGGAGTGATTGGGTTCTCCGGGAAGCCGTTGTGAGCTGAGTCGAATGTGGGCAAAACCCACTGAGAAATCATGCCCAAAGCCCTCACCACGCAGTGCTTTCACATGGGGATGTCAGCACAAACCACCCTGCCTTGGGCTATCCCCAGATGAGTGGCTGCCTGGATCAAACGCAATGTGCCGCCTGCTGGAGGGGCAAGAGGCAAAGCCACAAGTAGTGACTTTGAGAAAGTAGCATCACCATAAGTCAGAGTGGAATCTTTCCAAGTGTGTAGTCTGGGGAAAAGACCAGCTTGGCCACATCCAGCCACAGGGTAATGGGAACCACTGCACAGGAAGGCAGGTCAGCTTCCTGCTCTGTGGGGAGAGAACCAGCCAGGCTTAGCGTTGACCTACAAACAATGTCTGTGGAATGAATGGGCCTTGAGTGAAGCTGACCCAGGTTTGAATGGAGGCCCATGACTTTGGGCAACTCTCTGGACCTCTCTGAGACTCACTTTCCTCATGAAATGATATGTACACACACACACACACACACACACACACACACACACACACACACACTCTGACACATAGTAGGGTCCCAATTAATGTTGGTTTTCTTGTTTCATCCTGCATCCTACTCACACATTCTGTGAAAGCCATTTGAGGCAGGAATTTCTGCCAGAGAGACCTTCATTTCTAGGTTAACTGTATTAAGCACACATCTGAACCCTACCCAACCATTTAGAAGGAAGGAAAGAAATAGTTAATTCCATGCATGTCCATTCATTGCAAAGACACACTCTGCTTTCCCAGGCTCTATCAGCACTCACCCACGTGACGCAGACCAGAGCCTCAGAGCCTTGATGCTCTTTGCTAAACAACCCCACCCTTTTACCTGCCCCTACTTCCCTGAGGACTATGGTCTAAGACTCCCACATGGTTCTGTCAGGTTTTTTTGCACGTGGTTTACCTCTTATTCCACCTTTGAGTCTTGCCTCCCAAGATCTGGTCTTTGCTTAGATGCCCTTGTCACCCACATGGAAAACTTGTTCCTCCTGTTGGCCATGGCTCCTCCCTGTGAATGGAAGCCCAGAATCTGCCTCTCCCAGAGGATTTTTCCACAGCGATGCTGTCCCTCAATTGAAAGTACTGAAACACAAGTATTGAAATTGTGTTTCATATAGTTTTCATGTGTATGCGAAGCCTATGACAGCCGTCCTTCTTTTCTTACCTTTTCATCTTCCCCAAGTTTAATACATATACAGTTGCCCCTTGAACAATGTGGGGTTAGTGGCACCACCCCTCTGCAAAGTTAAAAATCCACATCTAACTTTTGACTCCTCAAAAACTTACCTATAACAGCTTACATTGACCAGAAGTCTTACCATTAACATAAATACTTGATTAACACATATTTTATATGCTTACATATTATATACAATATTCTTATAACAAAGTAAGCTAGGGAAAAATTACATTTTGCAAAAACTAAAAATTAAAGGCTTCAATTAAACTGGGCCTGTGAAAAAGGTAGTTAAAGGAACTGTATATGCTAAGAAAGCCCCTCAACACTAGCCTTGCGCTGTCTTTAATGGGGTTCCCTTCTCATGGCTATTTCCTTTCCCTCCACCTTCCAGTTTGATGACTTTGATTCAGGAAATTGTGTTTGACTGCAGGCAAAGAGCTTGGTTTTGGAACTCTGATTCAATGGCCACCTGACTCATCTGTCAGGCTAAACATCTCTTAGACTCTAACCTTAAAAGTCAAAGATTCTCTCTTCTCTGTGCCCTAAAACCCCGTGTGTGGATTCTTTCTTTGCCTTTCTGCTCTTAATCAGCACATCTTGATTTTTCTTTTTTTAATAAGTCTTTTTTAATTGATTTCAGAGAGCACGAGAAGGAGAGAGATAGAAACATCAGTGATGAGAGAGAATCATCAGGTCAGCTGCCTGCTGCTCCCCCCTCCGACCCCCATTGGGGATCGAGCCCACAACCAGAGCATGTGCCATGACCGGGAATAGAACTGTGACCTCCTGGTTCATAGTCAACATTCAGTCACTGAGCAACAGCAACTGGGCTGCACATTCTGCATTTTCTAAACAACCTCTTCTATCTTGGTCTTCCCTAAGCCTTTAGCTTTTCACCTTTTATGTACCTAGAGCTGCAAGCAGGGTCATAGAAGGTATTAACTGAAGCAATCATTAGATATTTGTACACAAGAAATACAAGTTGATACAAAAAAACAGAAATAACTTGTCAGTTGAACTCCTTGGACTACATTGGGAAGGATAATCTAGAGTCTCTGACACGTGGTATTTGTTGTGAATGCGTTGTGAAAGAGGATTGAAATTACCCAGCAACTGCTTCAAGAACTAGGTTGTAAAAACACCTTGTATATAAATAAGTATCTCTTCTTTATGGGGAGGTGCCAAGTCCAGATCAGGGCATATATGTGGTTAGATTTAATGCTATGTAAACATTCTGCAACCTGTCATTTTCTCAGCTGGATATGTGCTTCGCCCTCATAAGCCAGTAAGCAGAGAGCGGCAGAGAGGCACTGAAGTCTGGAGGAAAGCAACTGGGGCAAAGAAAAGAAGGAAAAAGGAAATAGTCTTAAAGAGATAACATTCTCCTTCACATAAGAGGTTGTGTTTGGGAAGATGTTAAAGAGATTTAGAAAAAGGCATTAGACGCTGTAAAAGCAGCAATAAGCATGTTTTATCTTATTTGAATTTTTAGAAAGACAGCAATTTGCATGCCGCACCTGTAGTAATCAGGTACTTGATTGAGCAGAAGCTTCCCTTTCCTTCCCTCCATCAAACTGTCTAGATGGGGAACTGACTGATGTTCAAACAAGTAGCAGGGAGGGGAGTCTGAAGTCACCACTCAATGAAGTAATTTGGCACTTTTATTAGGAAATCATTATATTTACCGAAGGAAAGCCTCATTTTGACTGCAAACAGAAAAATCAAGCCAGTAATTTCAAAGGCTGCATGGGAAAGGTTAGTCAAGTACATATCTGTCCCCAACGCAAGACAAGCTGAACAGGTAAATCCAACTCTTGATTACTCAGAGTTGTAGGTGGATTAAACACCGTTGCATCTGGTTGTTCTTCTGAATGCCTGCTTGCTGGCACTGTTGGCTGTCTTTGCAAAAGCTACTCTGAACTACCAGACACTCACTCTCCAGAGTGCCAGTGTGACTTGGTGCAGGCCATGGAGACACAAGAAAGTTTGCTGAGAATGAGGGTGGGGGTATGGAAGACTTTCTGTCCTGAAAAAAGATCCAGGTAAGGAAAGGGTGAGCTTTACTGTCTGTTCCCCTTGTTTCTGCCCTGCACCTGGTTTTGATGCTTTGAGCTTTAGTAGCCATATTGATGCAAGGATAAGGACAAAAAGCCAACAACTGAGGATTTCAGAGTGAACAGAGAGAAAACACCTGGCTTCCTGAAGACTCAACTGAGCAGCTGAACCAACACCAGCCTCCACCTACCTCTAGATTTCTTAAAGGAAAAGCAAATGCCTAAGGTTCTGTTGGCTGGGATTTCTGTGACTGGCATCCCAGAACATTCCCATCTGACACACCACAGTGGGTCCCAGTGGGCCAAAGCAGGAGTTAGAAGCTGGGTGTCTGATGAATCAGGGTCACAAGTAGCCTGCAGGCATCTGTTTGCACTTAGAGGAGAAGGATGACAGGTGCCCAGGGGCAAAGACAGAGGTGGGAGGACAGCACGGGGTCATGGCCTTGGTCCATGGAGAGAGGGCCAGCAGGCAGCAGCAGTGTTTTAAAAGCCAAGGGGTTTTGTGAGAATGGGGCACAAGCAGAACCGCTTTGGGGCCTCGGTTACAAAGTACACCACACACTGGGGGGCACACTTGGGAGGCTCCCCATGTCTGTGAGAAACTCAACTTGCTCAGACCCAGTTAAGATGGTAGGAAATGCAGCACTATTGGGTCACCAGGAGGGTGTGCAGCTTTGCAAGTCCCAGGAGATGGTACCTACACAGAGAATGGCCACAACGAGGCCGGGAGCACTGGATGCCCATTTACATGGGAGCAGAACTGAGACCGCAAGTGAGAGAGGGCTGCCAGCAAACACTGGTAGCAGAGCCGCTGAGTCATGTGGCATGTGTAGGTTCAGCTTTTAGTAGATACTAACTGACATGTTGTTTTTCAAGGTGTTGCACCAATTTAAACTGCATGACACTACAAATAGGAAAAGGAGAATTTCAGTTGTACCACCCATCCTCACCACACTTCATATAGTCCGTCTGTTTAATTTTAGCTATTATGGTGGATGTGTAGCACTGTCACATTATGGTTTAAATTCCCTAAAGACAAGATTTAATACTTTTACATACGTATATTTGCCATTTGGATGTGTTCTTTTTTAAGTGCCTGCTTATGACTTTTGCCCACTAATCTATTGGGTTGCTTGTCTTTTTCTCTTTTTTTAAAATATATTTTTTATTGATTTCAGAGAGGAAGGGAGAGGGAGAGAGATAGAAACATCAATGATGAGAGAGAATCATTGATCAGCTGCCTTCTGCACACCCCACACTGGGGATCAAGCCCACAACCCAGGCATGTGCCCTTGACCAGAATCGAACCCGGGACCCTTCAGTCCACAGGCCAATGCTCTATCCATTGAGCCAAATCAGCCAGGGCTTACTAATTAATACAATTTCTTTATCTACTCTGGATAGAAGATTTTTGTCAGATAAATATATTGCCAATATCTTTCCATTCCATGGGTTGATTTTCGGTCCCTTAATGTTTTCTATTTATGAATAGAAATTCTTATTTTTTTATATAGTTAAATGTATCAATCCTTTATTTTATTGTTATTATTTTTTGTGTCCTGTTTGAGAAACAATTGCTACCTTTAGGTCATAAAGTAGACCCCTATTTTCATTTAAAGTTGAATTGCTTTATCTATCATATTTAAATCTATAATTTTCCTGGAACTGATTTTTTTAAAATATCATAAATGATCTAATTTTATTGTTTTTATCCAATGAGTACTTGGCTATTATCTTTAGCATTTTCATATAAATTTAAAGTCAGCCTATCACTTTCCTAAACAAGAAAAAAAAAAGCAAAACACCCTAAATATCCTAAATCCTCAGCTTCTTTGTAATATTGAAACTTCTAATCCATGAATACAGTTTATTCCTTCTTTATTTAGACCTTTAATTGCTTTCATACTGTTTTCTTGCATATTTTTTCATTAGCTTGATTCTAAATGTGTGATGTGTTGGAATGCTATTGTAAATTATATGGTTTTTATTTCTTTTGTAATTATTGCTAGTATAGAGGAATGCATGGATTGCTGTATACTAGCATTGTATTCAGTGTCATTGATGAGTTAATGATTCAAATAGATTCTCTATAAATTCTTTTGTCTTTTCTAAGTGCACAATCATATCATCTACAAATACCAATAGTACTATAGCTTCCTTTTGAAATATAACTGCTTTTATTTCTCTTTTCTTTCTTTAAATTCTAAAGCACTGAAGAAAATTCAGGCATTTTTTTCTCATTCACAATCTCAGAGGATGGTTTTCAGTGTCTTATTGTTAAGCATTATATTTGCAGTAGGTTTTTTTTTATAGATGCCCTTTATCAGGTTAAGAAAATGCCCTCCAATTTTAATTTGATAACTAAGGATTTTATCAGGAATGCATATTGAATTTTATCAAATGCTTTTCTACATCTATTTAGATGGTCACACACCTGTATTCTATTTCTATTATCCTACATACTCTATATTATTCTATATTCAATTTTTATTTCTCCTTCATTCTATTAATGTAATAAATTAAAATTGCTGCCTTTCAATTATTAAATCACTCCCACATCTCTGGAATTAACCTAAATTGGATGTGACTGTTTTTTTTTATATATATCACTTGAATTGACTTTCAAATATATTGATAAAGAATTTATATTTATATTCATGAAAAAGATTCACCTGTAATTTTTGTCTTCTTATGTCCTTGCATTATTTTAAATTATATCTGCCATTTTATAAAACAAGTTTTAAATGTTGTTGTTCTTTTATTCTTTGGAAGAATTTTATGGGATCAGTGTGATTTATTAAAGTTTGGAAACATTTATTGGTGAAACCATCTGGGCCTGGAGTTGTCTTGAGGGAAAGATTTTTAATAATGGATCCAATTTTAATAGATATTGGACTATTTGGAATTCCTATTTCTCTCCGTAATTCATTTTGATAAGAAAGGTTTTTATAAATTATCAAATGTATTGGCAAAAAGTTGTTCATAATACCTTTTTAATGTAAAAAGAACCTGTAATAATATCCATTTTTCATTACTGTTAATTTATATATTTGTAATCTTGCTCTATCTCTCTCACACATACAATACATAGTCTTTTATCTTCCTTTTCTTATTCTTAAAAATACAACTTTTGGTTTTATTCATTTTCTCTATTACACATTTGTCATCTATTTCATTAAATCCTTGTCTCTGTTATGTTAGGGCCTACTTGTGTTTTATTTTTTTAACTTATTTTTAGGAACACTTAAATCATTATTTTTCAGTCTTTTTTTCTTTCCTAGCATATGCATTTAAGGTTATATGCTTCCTGTAAACACACATGTTAACAGGCCATATTTCACTATCATCTCATTCATTTTTGTTTTTTATTTCTAGCTCCATTCCACTCTTGCCAAAGACTATGATTTCAATCCTTTAAAATTTGCTGCAACTCACTCTGTGGCCCAGCCCAGGATCAGTCTTGGAAGCGTTCTGTGTGCACTGGAAAGCAGGCATGCTCTGCCCTTGCTGGGTGAGGCTTCTCTCTGTGTTAATAAGTCAAATTGTTGGACCTGTTGCTCAGACGATCTGGAGTCTTAACTTTTGATTGATTGCTTAGTATGTACTTACACTGTTAACATCTCCACAATGATTATGGAATTTTAAGGACATTTTATTATCTTCTGACCTCCACCATTACTGTAGAGAATTCAGGTATGTTAGTCTTAGTTTGCTCCTTTGAAAGTAATATGTCTTTTTTTTATTATTATTGGCTACTTTTAAGATTCTCTCTGTCTTTGTTCTTGGCAGTGATGTATCAGACCAAGATATACCTAGATTCGTTTGCCTTGCATTTATCCTATGGGGTTTATTAAGCTTCTAGAATCTGTGCCCGGATATCTTTCTTCAGCTTAGGGAAATTCTTGGCTATTATCTCTTCCAATTTTGCTTCTGTTTCATGCTCTTTCTCCTCTCTTCTGGGATTAATTATAATTTGGGGCTTCAGTTCCAAGATTATTAGGCCTTTTTCCTATGCCCCATAGTCTACATCTGGAAAAGATCCAGGGTCTCTAGCTGCCCCAAGAGAGCAATGCCTGTTGGCGAACTTGTGGCCCATTTACCATGTACATGACTTGGAAAGTTTTGACGTCAAGTTTCCATCTGCTTCACCCAATTCCCATCGTCTGTCTTTCTCCTTAAACACATTCTGAGATGTTTCCTTGTGCCAAAGACAGTGACCATTCTGCTCTCTCTTTCCTTGACCTTGCAACCCTAGCTTACAGTTTTTTCCAAGAGGGCTCCCTGAATAGCCAGGGAGGGTCCCAGGTCAGGGCTCTGCTGTTCCCAGCTTTGGGCTGTCCCAGCAGCAGGCTTGGGAAAAGGAATGCATCTCACAGGGAGGATAAGATAATGCAGCTCTGGAGTTAAATACCTGACCTTTTTTCTCCATGGGAGGATAAGACAGCCAAAATCCTTGCTGGTCTTCAGGAATGTTTCATCTTTGTCTTCCAACGATGCCAAAAATGATTTGATTTAAAGAAAGAAAGAAAAAAGCTTTGTCTTAACCCTCCGCCCTGCCCTGCCCCAACAAAAGAAAAAGGAAATCCCATGTACTTTGTATATAGTCCCTTGTGTTTGCCTCATAATCCATTGAGATATTATCTCTGTTTCAAAGTAGGGTGACCGGCTCAATAACTGAGGCAGTAAATGGAACAGGCAGGATCTGAACCCAGGATTGCCTGTCACTTTTCAAATCTGGCACTTGCAGAGGTATGAAAATTCCACCTCCTGATTGCTGGCCCTTATCTGCCTGTTCTCTATTTCCTTTCAAAAATACATTGTAGATGTAATGAAAATCAGGTGCCACAGGTCCCGTATCCCATCAGCTCCAAGATCCCTCACGTAGGTCTGACTTGTGCAAGCAGCACAAGGTGAACAGTAGCTGGGCTCACCTAACAATCCGGAGTCGAAGCTTCGCCTGGCTTTGCGCCGCTGGGCTGCTGGGCTCCTCCGGTCCTCCCACCCTTCTCCTCCTCAGGGAGTCACTGAGATTTCTGCAGCCATGATCTTCCTGGCCTTTTCTTTTTCTCCTGCAACAATGTACCTTCCGTGAGGGCAAGGGCCAAGACACTTGTTTAGTGAAAATGGAGACGCTTAAAAACTAAAAACAGAAAAGGAAGGTGGAGAAAGGCCCTAGGTGTCCTGAAGAACACGGGTGGTTTTGTGTGTGTGCTCAGCCGCCACTGGAAGTGTGTGGCCGTGAGCTCCTGTGTTATTGTTGGCTTTGAGCGTGGACAAAGGGGCTGCGCGGGTTTGACAGGAGAGTGGGGAGAGAAGGGGTCCCGGGTGGGAGGGGAGTGGGCTGTCTCAGTGGCAATGCGGGGAGCTGTTCCGGAGCCCGCTGGCTGACATGATTCTGTGCAGGCCGTCACCCGCGTGCTCATCATCCTGCCACTCAGCCTTAGGAGACGCTCCGTGCTCGCTGGTCCGTAAGGCCCGGCGCAGGCGGGCCTCTGCCGCATTGGGCAGGCTGTCACAGCCGTCAGCGTCATCATTCCAGCGGCCTGCCACGCGGCCCCACACCCACCAACATTCCTGGGAACTTGAGAGGCACCACATTCCTCCCGGCACACCCAGGATTCACGCAGGAGGCCAGCGCCTGTTTGCTCCTTCCTGCCGCTCCCCCAGCTCCCACCAGCTGCCCACCACCCACTAGTGACTAGTCACTAGCCTCTGACAGAACCGGGAGCCCAGACGCCCAGCAGCCAGGGATTCTGCTTCCACTGCTGCTGCCTCCAAGTCAGGTGTGAGGGTGGGGGCTGTGGGGTGAGGCTGTTAATCAGTTATGAAACCCTGATTGCATCTTAATAACAAATGCAAAGCACCCAAGAGCAGCAATTTGCAGTAATGGGAGAAATCAGCAGGTCCCTGGAGGTTGACAGGAAGTAAACACTCTCCAGGCTCAAATTGGGGGGAGGGAAAATCATTTGTGAGAGCGCCTTGCAATGCTGAGAGCTGGCAGTGCTTCCAGTCCTGAGAGGGGAGAGGGACACGGACTAAGCAGAGACCAAGACTGGACCCTTCCCGCCTCCCTGCTGGGGGATCCCCACATGAGAATATTGCACTTTCTCTGTCTCTTTTGTCAAATGCAAACAGAAAACACCACCACTAGCAAAATCTAGCCAACCAGTGTATTCAACTCAGAGCATCCCTGCTTGAGGGGGGACCAGGAAAAGGCTCATTTTTCCTACCAGCCTGGGCTGGGACCTCGCCATATCCTTTGGGGGCATTCGTTTTCCTTACAATTTCCTTGGAATGGAAAGAGCACTTATCCCCAGTAGAAGGTGAAATGTTTTTCACAGCGCCAATTTTTCTTCCTCTTTGAAAATGTTTCCAGCACTGAACGCGCATATTTTTCTTACATGTAATTTGATTTGGATGGTTTCTTGACCTGCATCCAAATCTAGCTGTGGGTAATTATTACTGTCACTATTGTTATTAATACTGATATTTATCATAATCTCACATGCCGGGGACAGCCCTTAATCTTGTTGTTTTATTGGGTTGAAAGGAAAATGTGACGCACTGGCTGCCCTCCCAGTTTACCCTCTTGTATTCACTTTTACCCAACTCCTTCTATGTGAATAATTAGTCCCGTTACCAGTGATCTCTCCTCAGCTATAAGTCTAAATTGCATTCAGAGGATAGAGCCAAGGCTAGAAGGGAGTGACAAGAAAACAGATTTATCTCATAACAAGAAAATATCTAATTGTTAGGACTTCTAACCAGATGTCTCCTGAAGTAATGAGCTCCCTGTCACCAGAAATATTCAAGCAGAGGCCACAAAAGCATGCTTCAGGTATGCTATTTTGGGAAGTAAGGAATTAACCCTTCTCTAATTTTAGGTCTGTGAGAATCACCTGGAAGGCTTGTTCACTGATTGCTGGGTCCATCCCCAGAGTTGTGAATTCAGTGAGTCGGAGGCAGCACCCAAGAACTTGCATTTTTACAAGTGTCCAGAGGATGCTCTGATGTGCTGGCTCAACAGCACATTTTGAAATCCACCAAACTAAGGGCAAGGACAGATTAGATCACTTATAGCTTTCTTCAGAGTCTAAGATTTTATGATACTACAAATCAGAATTATTTAAGAAGCAACCAAGACTGGCTCAGGGTAAAGGGATATATGTGACAATTCCCTAATGAACTTAATATGGATGTTTAACGGGAGGACAACTTCAGCCTTCACCTGCTAGTACTCCTGTCCCCATAGGTCATGGGGTTTATCCCACAAATGCTCAAATCTTGGCTCAGCATAGTGCTGGAAACTTTTCACTGCCTCACGTAGTGCAGGTGGAGATCCTCCTATAATAAAAAAGATAATCCCCTGGGAAAATTAAATTAAAAAAATAAAACCCTATTTTTTACTCTCCCAGTAATAATCATGCATCTCCTAGCTTCAATGGTTTAACAACAAAAATAAAAGAATTTTAAAAAGTCCTTTTCCCTGACATGTGATGAACACAACAGGTAACACAACCTTATCTTGTGATTTCTGTTATTCTGTTTCTTTCAGGAGCATGAAATCCCCTGGAACAATGCTTTGTATAAGCCATAAATGAGCCCCATGGCACCTATAAAAGGGAATAAGAAAAGAAGAGTGGTTTCAATAATATTTCACAAAACATGACCTTGCATGACGGGTTCCTGGCTGCAGAGCATTGTCCATGGCCATTATTATATTTGACCCCCACAAAACCATGCAAGGTAGACAAGACAGGTATCATCAACTCAATTTTACTGATAAGGAATTGTACACTTTGAGAGTTTCTGAATTGCCCAAAGGTTACCCAATGCACAACAAATATTGTAGAAGAAAAATTCTGCTTTTCTAACTCCTAGAGTGATCTTTTCAACTACCTCACCAATATGCTCTTTAAACAAAGCAGTAGGCAAAAAGGTGGGGCAGGGAAGATGACCAGGAAAATGGCAAATTTGCAGCACTTGGATAGGACTCTTAGAGCACCTGGACAGCCACCAGCTCTCCTTTCTCCTTCTCCCCAAACTGTCTGGCAAGCTTCCTCACCTACCTATCCATCTATCCATCCACTCATCCACCTATCCACCCACCCATCCTTCCATTTGTCCATTCATCCATCCACAATCCATACATTCATCCATCAATCCACCTAACCATATACCTATCCATCCATCATCTCATTTTAACACATTGTTTGCGGGTAGTTTTTATCGCGCGCTAACAGGTGGCGTGGTCCATTTTTGCTAATTTTTTGCCGCAAATGGCAACGTTCAGTAAAATTACGATAACTTTAGTTTACGTATTTATACGTTACCTGCATTCTACCGCTAGTCTATAAAAAACATATTAATACGTGTCCTGTGCTCTACTACACTGGTAGAACGTATAAATACGTAAAACGTATAAATACGTTTCCCGCATACAATGTGTTAAAGACAAAAAACAGGCCCAGAGATGTGAAGTGTCTTTCCCAAGATCACATAACTAGTTAGTAGCAGAGTCCAGACTATCTACACCAATAAAAGAGAAAGATGCAAATTGACCATACCTTCATGACCCTCACCAGCCAATCAGGAGTGAGTATGCAAATTAACCCAACAAAGATGGTGGGTTAATATGCATATGCAGGTGCCAAGCAGCCGGGGGTGGGGCAGGATGCTTGCATCGTTGCCATGGCAATGACTCAGGTGTTCTGCACCACCCCAGCTGCTCTGGGCCTCTGGGCAGCATGGGAAGGTGGAAAGGAGGCTCCGGCCAGAGCAAAGGCAGTGCTGGCAACCAGGGGAAGGAAGGCCCATTCTTTCATGAATCTTCTGACACAGTACAAACTACATGCTATGCTACTTTTCATGAAAAGGGTAGCATAATATTCAGAAAGGTTTACTGATGGGCTTTTCCCCTGTGTTTGTTCTTACCCCTGTGTCCTTCTCTTTATCCTGAAAGGAAGAGATGCAAAAACAAAGTCACCCTTAGGGTATGTGGGGTGCCTGGCAAATATTTTTGCAGGAGTTGGGGAACTGTCCATACAACAATTTGAGCCACTCAAAATCAGCATGTCCACAGCATCAACATGGTAGTCCAGTCGCTTGTAATCCCGAAAAAAAAAGAAAATACTGCTTCATTCAGTGAAAGTGATCTTCTCACCAGGCTACTATTCTAGAACCCAAGCTCAGCACTGGGTGCTTTGACTGATCCTATAGGTAAAAGATCCAGGGCTCCCACATGGAGTAGAGGGGCAGAGAGTTCTCAAAGGAGACACAGATGAGGGTGGGTTCCACATACCTTTCAGGGAGAATTTAGAAAAGTTTGAAGAAGACACTTTAAAGCACAGGGTTCCCTGAGGTGTGTGGCCTGGGGCAGGAGTCCTGCTTATCCAGGCCTAAGGACAGTACTTCTCCAGACCAACAGGAGAGAAAGAATCCTCCTGGAAAATGCAAATGGACAAGAGTCCCAGGGAGCCATTTTGTCTTTGAGACGCGGGCGAGGGCTGGCAGGAGAGAATGGATTCTGAAAATTGTTTGATGTTCCATTTGTAGCATGGGATTCTCCGTCCCGGACTCCTGCATCTCCCAGGGCCTTGAAGTGGAGAGACCACAAAGAAGGAACAAACTCTTGCTGTTTGGATGAGGCTCTTGGTCCCCTCTCCCTCAGGCTAGCCTCTTACAAAAGGATGTGAAAAGCATGTAAAAATGGTTCTAAGGATCTCTCCTCGGGGAAATAAGCAGCACTAGTTGGTCTCAAAGGCTATGGGGTCATTGGCTTTGTTCTGGTCTTGGCATTGTGGAGCAGGAAGCCAAAGCCGGGCCACACTGCCCCCCCCCCCCACCTCTGTCCCGAGCAGGAAGTTTCTCAGGAAGCTCTGGATAGGACATGCCAGCAACAGGGACTGCGAGGTCAGGGGACTTTCCCGAGGCACCTGCTGAAGTCATTTCATAACCTGGCATGAATGAAGCATGTCATCCTCCACTGTTTTCAGCAGGGAGGACATGCCTATTTTCTCAGGACAAAGCCTGAGTCACTTGAGGACACTTGTTTTAGAGATCCAGCTGGCCGGTATCTTTCTGCCACCCGGTTCTCTATGTTCCCTCCAGGGGAGATGGCCAGCTTTTTCACTGTAACAAATACACTGTAACTGAACTAGTTAGGATAAAAAATCTTTGTAATCTGCTAAATAATGCCTTGATCCCCTGTCCTCTTTCAGAAAAGAAACAGAGCAAATACATCCCAACAGGGTTTAACCGAGGCTTACCAAAAAGAAACACATTTTTAAAGAAAATAAAAACGTAATATGAACCAGCCATACATACAAATATTTCATCTACAGGTTAAAAAAAAAAATGTGTCTCCAAAAATAAAATTGGGGGAAAGAGCATTATTATAAACATAATTATAATATAATAATCACCTGTTTATTATGTAAATTGTATATGGAGAGGCCCATCAACTCACCTACAATCACTTATTCAGCAGTTATTGATATTGTCGCCAATCTCCAGCACCTCCCTAAGAACAGTGGGATGGATACATAAAAAGAATACACAAACTATCTTCACTCTCACAAAAACGACAATCTAATTTGGGACTCAAGTTTTTACCAAGAGACAAAAATTAGAGAACAACACAAAATAGTGGATGACATGCATTAAGTCCCAGGTCCTTTGTTAAGCATTTTACATATGTTATCTCATCCAATCCTTAGGGAAACAGATGAGAGCTGTTATTAGACCAACTTAATAGAAACAAAGATTGAGAAATTTGAACTGGCCCAAGGTCCTGTGGTCAGGAAGGCAGGATTTGAACTTAAGTCTGCTTGACTTCAAAGCACATAAGCACTTCCCATTCCTGTTTGTGTGACAATGAGAGGAACAGCGTGAATGCTGTGGTCATCCATGGGCGACAGAGCACTGAGCGCCAGACTGCCAAGAAGTTCGCAGGCTAAGGGCTGCACTGCAGGGTACCCGGCATGCCCTGCTGGGCCTGAACTGGAACCAAGGTAAAAACAACCTCAGGCAACTGCACTCTGGTGGGCAGTGTGGGAGAATTGTGAGTTCTGAGCAACTTGAGCTCCATTCCCAGGTCTAAGACCTAAACTAAAAAGGTCAGCCATTTTTGCAATGTCACACAGATCCCTTCGCTGTGAAAGGTGATAATTAAACAAGGTGCTGTCCAACTCTTGTATTGGGGACCAAGTTCAGAGGAGGACACTGTATAGCTCAGGCTACAACTTGCACCATTCTGGAAGCTTATCTCCTTTGTAAGAACCTGTTTGATTGGTTGTATTTGTGCACCTTGAGTATCATCAGATTGGCACACATTCTGACTCCCAAAACCACATGAGGTGGGTACATTTCACTTGCTCTGTGAATGGATGCTAAGGTTCCATGCTTTGTTATTTAAGGCTTTAAGCTATCTTAAAGTAACCCAGATCTCAATGATATGTAAAAGTGTTGCATCTCAATTGTGTGAAATGTGAACCTGAGAACCTCTCCCTTCTTAAGGAGGTAAAGTTAGAGGTGAGACTAAAAGATAGAGTTGGGAGTAGAGGTGAAAATAATCTTGTGGAAGGATGAGAGATGTGAATCCTGGAGACCATATTCTTTTTCTTTACTGTACACTAATTTACTCATTTAGTGGGAAAAACATTGAAGAAAATCTTTCTTGGGAACTTTTAGATGAATTTCTAAATGAAATTACCACATCCTTTAGAGAATTATATATCTACTAGAGGCTGGGAGCATGAAATTTGTGCATGAGGAGGGGTTCCTAGGCCCGACCTGCACCCTCTCACAATCCGGAACCCCTCGGGGGATGTCTAACTGCCAGTTTAGGCCCGATCCCTTCTGGATCGGGCCTAATCTGGCAGTTGGACATCCCTCTTGCAATCTGGGACCATTTGCTCCTAACCACTCACCTGCCTGCCTGCCTGATTGCCCCTAAGCACTCTGTCTGCCTGCCTCAGCACCCCTAACTGCCTCTGCCTTGACCCCCGCTGCTGTGACTTCGTGTGGAAGGACGCCCAGAATGACCTCTGGAAGGTCGTTCAGCTGTCTGGTCTAATTAGCATATTATGCTTTTATTATTATTACTAGAGGCCCGGTGCACAAAAATTTGTGCACTCGGGGGGGAGGGGGAGTCCCTCAGCCCAGCCTGTGCCCTCTCACAATCTGGGACCCTTTGGGAGATAACGCCCTGCTGGCTTAGGCCTGCTCCCAGGTGGCAGAGGGCAGGCCCAATCCCTAGGTGCAACCCCTGGTCGGGCTCAGAGCAGGGCTGATTGGGGAGTTGGGGCACTGCCCCTGTCATGCACAGAACAGGGTGGATCGGGAGGTTGCGATGCCACCCTCAGGCACGCTCAGAGTAGGGCCAATTGGGGGGTTGGGGCACCGCCCCCTGTCGCACTCAAGGCAGGGTCGATGGGCAGGTTGCGGCGCCACCCCCTGTCACTCACAGAGCAGGGCCCATCAGGGGGGTTGGGGCTCTGTACCCTGTCACGCACATAGCAGGGTCGATCAGGGAATTGGGGAGCTCCCCCCGTCACTCACAGAGTAGGGCCAATAGGGGAGTTGGGGCACCGCCCCCTGTCACACACAGAGCAGGGCGGATCAGGGGGTTGGGGCGCCACACCCTGTCACACTCAGGGCAGGGTCCATGGGGAGGTTATGGCTCTACCCCGTCACACACAGAGCAGGGCCTGTGGGGGGCGGTTGGGGGGTCGCCCTCTATCACCCACAGAGCAGGGCCGATCAGGGGGTTGGGGCAGCACCACTGTCACACTCAGTACAGGGCTGATGGGAAGGTTATGGCTCTACCCCCTCACACACAGAGCAGGGCCCGTGGGGGGCGGGGTTGGGGCACCGCACCCTGTCACACACAGAGCAGGGCCAATCAGGGGGTTGGGGCGCCGCACCCTGTCACACACAAAGCAGGGCCGATCAGGGGGTTGGGGCACTGCAGCCTGTCACACACAGAGACTCAGGGCAATCAGGGGGTTGGGGAGCTCCCCACTATCAGGCATAGAGCAGGGCTGATCAGGGGGTTGGGGTGCCTTCCCCTGTCACAAACAGAGCAGGGCTGATAGGGAGGTTGTGGCCCCGCCCCCTGTCACACACAGAGCCGCAGGGTGATCAGGGGGTTTGGGTGCTGCCCCCTGTCACGCTGATCCCAGTGCTGGGAGGCATATTACCCTTTTACTATATAGGACAAAGGCCTGGTGCATGTGTGGGGGCCTGCTGGTTTGCCCTGAAGGGTGTCCTGGATCAGGGTGGGAGTCCCCACTGGGGTGCCTGGCCAGCCTGGATGAGGGGATGAGAGCTGTTTGCAGCTGGTCACACACCCTTCAGGGTGGGGGTCCTCACTGGGGTGTAGGTTGCCTGGCCAGTCTGGGTGAGGGGCTGAGGGCTGTTTTCAGGCTGGCGGGTGACTGGAGCTCCCAACTGCTCCTTTTTTTCTTTTTCTTTTTTTTATTCTGGGCCAGCTTTAGCTCTCAGGCTTGGCTCCAGCTCTTAGGCCTCCGCTGCCGAAAGCAGGTTTCTGGCCTTTGTTTACCTTCTGTATTTGAAATAATGTTGTGATCCTGCTGGCTAAAGCCCGGCGGACTAAAGCTGGTTTCTGGGGTTTTGTTTAGCTTCTATATTTGTTACAATGTTGCTTAGAGTTGCAGCTCAGAGGCCGGCAACACAGGCGGGGAAGCTTGGCTTCCTCCGTCACTGAAGCAAGCAAGCCTCCCTGTTCGCGTCAGCTGCCTGGCTACCGGCCACCATCTTGGTTGGCAGTTAATTTGCATATCACACTTATTAGCCAATGGGAAGGGTAGCGGATGTACGGCTAATTTCCATGTTTCTCTTTTATTAGATAGGATAGATACTAAAAGCAATCCCCATTTTATTCCTAATATTATTAGAAGACACCGTGCTAACAATCAGTGTTCATTTTCTTATCTGATCTCCTAATAACTCTGTGAGGGAGGCTTTATGACTCTGGTCTACAGGTGAGAAACTAAGGGGACAAGAAGCTTAATGATTTACCCAAAGTCAAATGGTGGAACCAGGGTTCAAACCTGAATCTGCCTGAACCCAAAGCCTCAGCTCTGACTAGCTCTGCTTTTGCTTTGATGGCAGTGTAATTATCAAGTCATTTTGCTCCCCCATGCATAATGAGATGTGTCCATAATGAAACAAGACTGGGTTGCCCAAGTGACCCCTCTGCATAATAGGATGCACAATTTTATGTACAACTTAGTGTTTGTTCTTAAGAGTTTCTTTTTCAAACCAAAAGACCAGAAAGAGCAACAGCAACAGCAACAAACATAAAACATGAAGTATTTAAGCAAGAGTTAAAAAGGAGGTGTTTAGAATCAATAGCTATTTTTTAGGTACATTTTATATATAGTGAAACATGCAGACCATAAGTGTACAATTTTGTGAGTTTGGGCAAAATTATATGCCTATATAACCACTACCCAAACAAGATGCAGAATATTTCCATCACCCTAGAAATTTCTATTTTCCTATCCCACTGGCACCACTGTTCTGATTTTAGAGATTGTTTTGCCTATTATAGAATTCTTATACTGAGAATCATACAGTGTGTACCCTTTTCTGTATTGCTTTTAGGCTCAGCATGTTTTTGAAATTCATCTAGATTGTTTCAGGTATCTGTTGTTCATTCTTTTTAATGCTGAGTAGTATTCCCTTTTATGAATATACCACACTTTCTTTATACCTTCTCCTATTGATCAGTGTGCATTTTCTTATCTGATTTTGGGTTATATCCAATTTTTTGCTATCTATAGTATATAAAAGCCTAATATGCAAAGTGTCCCCTTGGTAGTTCGACTGACCTGGAGTTCCATCGCTCACTATGACATGTGCTTACCACCAGGGGCCAGCACAGAATGAAGGAAGGCCAGCAGCTGGCAGCTGCTAGGGATTGTACCCATGCACGAATTTCATGCACTGGGCCTCTAGTTATGAATAAAGCTGACATATCACTCCTGTACAAGTCTTTTTATGGATATATGCTTTCATTTTTCTCAAGTTAATATCTAGCAGTGAAAGGCTGACTTGTTGGGAAGGTATTGTTTAAGTTAAATGATACTGCCAAAGAGTTTTCCAAAGTGATTTTACAACAAGAATTTCAGTCACTTGACATCCTTACCTACATCTAATGTCAGATTTTAATTTTAGTCATTGTAGTGAAATGGTGTCTCATAGTGGTTTTACTTTGTGTTTCTTTAATGACTAATAATGTACTTGTTTGCCATCTCTATATCTTTTTTGATGAAATATCTGTTCAAACCTTTTGTGCATTTGTTGTTGGGTTGTTTGTTTTTTATTATTGAGTTTTGACTATTCTTTATATATACTGGGTAAAAGTCTTTCCTCAGATGTGTAACTTGTGTTTTTTCTATATAGCTTGTCTTTTCATTCTCTCAGTAGTATTTTTCTAAAAGCAGAATTTTAATGTTGATGAAGTTCAATTTGTCATTTTTTCCCTTTATAAGTTGGGCTTTGGTTGTTGTAGCTAAAAAACATCTTTTTCTAAATCAAAGTTGCAAAGACTTCATCCTGTTTTGTCCTAAAAGTTTAATAGTCTTAGAGATTTTATTTAGGTGTATGATTCAATTTGAGTTGATTTTTGTCTATGACATGAAGTGTAGCTCAAAGTTAATTTTTTTATTTTGCATATGATATCCAATTGTACCTTTTATTGAAATAACATTCATTCTCTACTGAATTTGCTTGGCACTTTAAAAAAAAAAATGGACTGACCATGTATGCTGTGGGTCTATTTCTGAACTTCATTCAATTCTACTGATCTATTTTATCTATCATAATATAAGTATCTTAATAATACAGCTTTACAATAAATCTAAATCTTGAAGTCAGATGGTGTAAGTCTTCTAACTTTGTTCTTCTTTTTAAAGTTGTTTTGGTTATTCTAGGCAATTCACATTTACATATGAATTTTAGAACCAGTTTGTCAATTTCTACCCCCCAAAAAAGTTATCTGGGATTTTAATTGGGAATGCATCTATTTGTAGAGAATTGACATCTTACAACACTGAGTCTTGAGTCAAGAAATAAAGTTCCTGAAACTGTTTATCTCTACATTAATTTAAAACTTCTTAAATATTTCTTAGCATTATTTTGTAATTTTGTTAAATTTATTCCTAAGTATTTAATGTTGGTGGAATTGTAAATTAATTTTTAATTTTATTTTTTAAATTGTTCACTATTTAGTATATCAAAATAAAATTGATTTTTATATATTGACCTATATCCTGAAAATTTGATAAACATTTGTTATTTCTAACTGTTATTTTGTAGATTTCTTAAAACTTTTTATGTATACAATCATGTCATTTGTATTTAATCACCTTTTTCTTCTTTTTCAATCTTTATACTTTTGTTTCTTTTTCTTGCCTTATTACATTGGCCAGGACCCCCAGTACAATGTTGAATAAAAGTGATGAAAGCAGATGTTCTTATGTTAGACAGAATGTGTTCAAAAGTTCTTTATTAAGTGCAATGTTAGCTGTAGGTATTTTATTTTTGTCTTTGCCTGTTTTCAGATTTAAGAAATTCTCATCTTATTTTACTAAGAATTTTTAAAATCTATAAATGATTGTTTAATTTTGTCAAATGCTTTTTCTTCATTTCATTAGCTTTTTAAGATTGTGTTTAAGCATGCTATTTAGCATGCTGCCAACTATTTAGCATGCTGTAATATGTGTGGCCTCCTAGGCAATTTTTGCCCAACACCACATGAAGCTGGATTAATATGATATGACTGAAATCTAGTATTTCCTGACAGCTGTACTTTTGTGTGGTAGCTTTTGTTTTTATTCAAATACTGTTCAGTATGGGAATGTTCTTGATTTTGAGCCAAATCATTCTAGAATTACATATTCAACAAGTACTAGAAATAGTTACTGCTGAGTTTCTTTCACCTACCACATTTCTTGAGATACATATAGCCAAAGCCTCAGAATTTGGCTTGGTTATATGAATAAATTTTAATAAGAAATGCAGAAGTATTGCAGGCCCTCCCACTATATCAAAAGCAACGCAGGCAAGAATGATCGGAAAGGAAAGGGTACCAACTACCGTGTTATCTTGGATCAACCTGACCAAACCACATGCATTAGAAAGGAAGTTAATCCTTGCCAGACTAGATCTGGCTAGGAAAAATAACTACCTTATTCCCAAGGATTGCCAGAAACTTCCTATACTATTATACTATTTCCTTAACAATTGGACTCAATTTCAAAAAGAGTTATCCACCATATCATAACTCATGACAATTTAAATAAGTGAATTTCAACTTTTTTCATCTCATGGCACACATAAACTAATTACTAAAATTCTGTGGCACACCCCCCTAAAAAAAATATCTGATCTGACAAAAAAAATAGGTCTAATTTTAATTGATTTACCAAAAAGAATAATAATAGTAATTACCCACTCTTTTTGTGCCAAAGTGATTTTTTTAAAAAATCAGGTGCCCATACTTTTATATGAAGATTTCTGGTACCAAGAATTAATCAATCAGATGCAACATAACCAATTAGATGGAACTCTATTATTTGACCTTTATATTTATGGCTCAAGACAGGACATTCACACCAGACGGCTATTGTGTTAGCTGTTGTCATTTTTGTATTTGACAATCTAAGGGAAAATAGGTCAGTGCCCCATCTAAATAATTAAGTATTTCATGTTTTAAAAATTCTTGAGGCATATAAGGTTGAAAATCACTGATTTAAATGATTGAAGTCAAGTCTAGTTCAGATTAAGAGTTAGGTTTTTTTCTCTCTATGGCTTCATACTTTATATGAATTTTTTATTGCCTTGTTTTCTTTACTTCCAAACTTATCTGTCAATAAACATACCCATCTACAAAGTAACTTTTGTTGATGACTACACAGAACATGTACTCAAATTAGGCTTGCTTTTCATGGTCAACTTGGGAACATTCTTACTATACTGATACTTTCGATTCTCAAAATATTCTGAAATAAGCATTCCTTTGAAATTATCTTCAGGGTAAGTCACCCATGAAAACCAGATTTAGTACTTTAGGGCTGAATTTTGTGTCCAGTGAGAAAACCCTGCCAAACCAAAGGGAGCTGGTGTCAAACAAGTCTAGGAAGTCTGATGTATTATTACATCCTCCTGGCAAGTCCCAAGACACACTTGCATATCAAAAGCTCACAGATCTACCCTAATTCAGCATTGCCCTCAACTTTTTTAACCTTGGGAACTATTGTTTTAACAAATTTAAAGTTAACTAACTATATGGCTAGTGGTTACTCTACTGGAGCTCTACTGATGTGGATGCTCGACCTTTGAGGATAAAAGAAATAATCCTTATCATGCAGCTTTGGGACGGCTGCACATTTTCAATCCTGTAAAATCTGATAACGCTATTAACATCTTCCTTAATTTCAGACTAACTTGTGCATGCTATAATTTTCTGCAGTGTCCATGTGTTTGTATACACAAGGACTGTTTCCCTCACTATTTGACTTTTAAAATACATAGGAGGTTGTGTGTATAGTAAATCTAAAAGGGCTTTGTAGTCAGAGAGACCTGGGTTAGAATCCTCATTCTATCACTTTTCATCTCTAATGACACTTTGCAGGGTCAACCCCCTTTACCCACTTTCTATCTGCAAGGTTGCAGCAGGAACTGCCCATGCCTATAAAGTAGCCTTTCTCCCGCTGCAGTTGATTTATTTAGAGAGGACAGATATCCCGAATGGGCTAACATGTCCCTTCCCTAAGAATTTGGGAAAGGAGTGAAATCAGATGCTCGATGTGGCTGAATCTATACCATTCATATTGAGCAGCACTGGTGTCCTAGTTTTCAGCATGTGAACCACATAATTCAAGGGAGCCAGGGTGCAAGAGAGAGAAGAATTAAATAGACAGGCAGAATGGGGCACAAATAAGAGATGGAACAAGGACAGTGAGGATGACTTAACCGCTCTCTGGCTGACATTACAGTGTTCACCAATATCTGGTTCTCTTCTGCTTTTCTGACATATGGAAAGATTGCATTTCCCAGCTCCCAGCATTTAAGCAGGGCCATCAAGCCAGAAGTAGCATGTGTCACCTCCTGGCCTAAGGCAGTAGAAGTCCCTGTGAGATTCTGCAGGGGCACATTTAGAAGCTTAGTGCGGAATGACAGGTGGGACAGGAGCAAAGCAGCCTGGATCTCTGAGTTACCCTGTAGAGAACAACTGCCCTGGAGAGCCCCCAGACCTGCAGCCTGGGGGGAGTTCATTGTCATAAGCCACTGAGGTTTTGAGATTGTTATGACAGCATCACGTGGCTTAGTCTGACTAATATTCTCTCTGAGCCATAGTTTCCTCAACTATCAAGTGGGGGTAAGACTGTTCTATTAAGGCTGTTGTCACGAATGCATGGAGATATATCTATTAGATGCCTCCATAGTACTGTCCCAGAGAAGGCTCATTAAAGAAGCATAATTTCTTTACTCTTAAGCAGCTAAGGTCTCTAGGTCTATGTTCTTGTACAGTCTAGACCTGCAGGCACTATAGTCAGAGGGATGCAATCAGTGCAAATCCCATGTCTTCCAAATACACTGAATCAACCTGCGTATTTGAAACCAATCTCAAGAGGCTGCAGAGGCTGGATTGTCCATATTGGGGGATCAGTGCGGGTGCAGGCCTGAGACAGCTTGTTCTACCGTGGGCGGCTGCAGACCGCATGCCATGCTCACAACCTATTGGGGCAGCCTGCAGACCGCATGCCATGCTCACACCCCATTGGGACAGCCTGCAGACCGCATGCCATACTCACACCCCATTGGGGCAGCGGCCAGGCCTTCGTGGGATGCTCTCTGCTTTCTTCTTGCAGCTGCAGGTAGGCAGAGACTCACAGAGCCAGCCTTCCAAAGACGGAATGGGCTCTGCCAGCGGGGGCTCTGCTGGCAGCACCAGGCAGGCACTGGGCATCCTTCCCCCCTCAGCACACATATATACCAGGGGGACCTGTGTCTGCATTTCTGCCTAACTTCACATCTGTGGGAAATTTTAAACATTCGTGTGTGTGTGTGTGTGTGTGTGCGTGCGTGTGTAAGAAAATTCACTTTGGGGATGCAGCAAAGGGAGCCCATTGACATCCTTTTCTAAAGTTCTGCCTGGTCCTTCCTGCCTTTGGTGCTCACTGTTGCAAAGATCTACTGTCATGGTGACAGCCTCGCTCCCCCAGGCCCAGCGTGTCTGACCAGTGCAACAGACACATTTACGAGGTGCAAGTTTGAAAATGAGATCCGCTTGAGTTAAAACCTGTGGAAACAACCTCGTTATTCTCTAGTCATCGCTAGTGGCTGAGTTCAGAGAGCAGTTCCTGGTGGCTAAGAGGCGGACCTTTCTTTCTGAAGTGGCTGTAGGCTGGTGGTTCAGTCAGGAGCTATCGCACTGTGTACAGGAGGTGGCACACCTTCTTATGCAGGCGATGACTGCTTTCAGCCTTCACTCAGGTGGAAAGCGAGGGCTGCGCGAGGACTGGCCAACCTTCAGAGGAAGAGAAGTATCAGGGCTGGAGAGGAGGTGCTCTGTCCTGGGGAGGCTCCGGGCTCCACCCAAGCAGATGTGCTGGCTGCAGGCTGGCGCCCCTCACATGCACTGGCCACTCCCACAGGACAGGCAGAAATGGATCAAGAGAATAAGAATTGATGAGTCCTCACCTTTGGTCATTCCTTGTCTGACTTCCCTGTCGTTGGTTCTTTCACTGAGTGGGGAGGAGGTGGGATCTTCTGGGATATTTTTTTTCAAATCCTGATCCCCAAAGCTCAGAGTCTGAGACCAGAAATGTGTGTGTGCATAAGCCTTCTTCAAAGGAAGCCTGGCCCTTGAAGGCTGTGTCTCGAAGACTGAACCGAAACCAAACTGAAAAGAGAATTTGTGTATCTGTTTGTGGTTGAGAAGGTCAGAGACTCTGTTTCCTTCCTCTGGCGCTTGAAAAGGGCGTCCTGCGCCTCTCTCAAGGAGCGTTTCATTTGTGGGCCAGATGCAGTTGCTTGTGTTAAGGGCAGCCTATAAAACTGAGTGGCTGCTTATTTCGTTTCCAGCACATCGAAATTCTTCTTCTACAGTGCAGTTATTCACAACGTTAATTTTCTTATTTGTTTTCTTTTTAATCTCAAGGGGGTTTTAACGAGGTTAGCTCTCAGTTATTCAGGTTATTGAGTTTGTTTGCTGGCAGCAGAGTTGGGCCTGGAGTAGAGAGTAGCTGGAGGCAGGGGATAAGGAAGGTGCTGGGACAGAGGAAAGGGCTTGTCTGGACCAGCGCAACTCAGGAAAAGAAGATGAAAGATAAAGGGCCATGGACCAGGTGCCAGGGCTGCTGGACAGATTTGGTATAAAATTCCAAGAGCAAGAAAATAAAGGACCACTCCATGGCTGCAGTCTAGAGTAGCCTTCGTACAACTGAGATGTAAGGCAATCTGCATAGGTCATTAGAAATTTCCTGGTAGCCATATTTTAAAAAGAAAAGAGAAAAAAAAGAATAATATTACTATTTTAATATTTTTATGTAACTCAATATGTCCAAAATATCATCCTTTAAAGTTAATATTTTACTTACTTTGTTTTTATACTAAATGTCCCAAATCCAGTGTATACTTTCTTTTGCACTCAGGACAGACTAGCCACACTGGGAGTGTTTAAGAGTCGCACGTGGCTGGTGGCTACCGCGATGGTCAACAAAAGTAGAGAGGATTAGAAGGATGTAATGACAGGTAAATGGAAAAGGATCCTTTGTTCAGAGAATTTGATAAACTCTTGTTGTGTTTTAGATCATTGTGGGCTGCCCAAGAGATGGCCAGTAGAAAATTAAAGACGATTGGCATGGGGGTGGATAAGAGTGACTGGCCGGGTAGGTTTGAGGTAATAAACATGATGTTACTGTTTTCTGAAATAATTGTGTGAATGCCCATAGATGGCTTTTATTATGATTCAGCCCATTGCTGGATGCTCCCACAAGAATAAAGGCTAAGCCTGTGGTGATCAAGCTTCCCTTCCCCTGAAGCTTTTGAATCTCAAAGTATTTGGAGAAATCACTGCCTGTCTGCCAACCTCCAAGTCATTCCCCAGTGCACATCAGCAATCAGGTACCAGTGCTTGGTGCATAAATCATCTGACACTCCAGCTGTGGTTCCTGACTTTCTTGTTGCCAATGATTGTCACCATTTCCAAGTCTTCTGGAAGGAATCTCCATTGTGTTACTTTTCTGTCTCACAAACATTATTTTAATTTCTAAATGACATGCCCACACATATATACATGCATACATGCAAGAAATCTATAACAGTTCCCTAATACTATTTTCAAAATAGGTATATTTTTCTATTATAAAATACTAGAGGCCCGGTGCACAAAAATTTGTGCACTCGGGGGGAGGGGGGGTCCCTCAGCCCGGCCTGTGCCCTCTCACAGTCTGGGACCCCTTGGGAGATAAGGACCTGCTGGCTTAGGCCTGATCCTGGGTGGCAGAGGGCAGGCCCAATCCCTAGGTGCAGCCCCTGGTTGGGCTCAGAGCAGGGCCGATTGGGGAGTTGGGGCGCCTTCCCCTGTCATGCACAGAGCAGGGCAGATTGGGAGTTTGCGATGCCGCCCTCAGTCACACTCAGGGTAGGGCCGATTCGGGGGTTGGGGTACCACCCCCGTCACACTCAAGGCAGGATTGATGGGGAGGTTGCGGCGCCACCCCCTGTCACGCACAGAGCAGGGCCCATCAGGGGGGTTGGGGCTCCATACCCTGTCATGCACAGAGCAGGGCCAATCAGGGGGTTGGGGTGTTGCCCCCTGTCACGCACAGAGCAGGGCCCATCAGGGGGGTTGGGGCTCCATACCCTGTCATGCACAGAGCAGGGCCAATCAGGGGGTTGGGGCGTTGCCCCCTGTCATGCACAGAGCAGGGCCCATCAGGGGGGTTGGGGCGCTGCCCCCTGTCACGCACAGAGCAGGGCCCATCAGGGGGGTTGGGGCTCCGTACCCTGTCACGCACAGAGCAGGGTCAATCAGGGGGTTGAGGAGCTCCCCCCTGTCACTCACAGAGTAGGGCAGATAGGGGAGTTGGGCACCGCCCCCTGTCACACTCAGGGCAGGGTGGATCAGGAGGTTGGGGCTCCACCCTCTATCACCCACAGAGCAGGGCTGATCAGGGGGTTGGGGCGCCACCACTGTCACATTCAGGGCAGGGCTGATGGGGAGGTTATGGCTTTACCCCGTCACACACAGAGTAGGGCCCATGAGGGTGGGGGTTGGGGTGCCACACCCTGTCACACACAGAGCAGGGCTGATCAGGGGGTTGAGGCCCTGCACCCTGTCACACACAGACCCGCAGGGCGATCAGGGGATTGGGGAGCTCCCCCCTATCAGGCACAGAGCAGGGCTGATCAGGGGGTTGGGGCGCCTTCCCCTGTCACGAACAGAGCAGGGCTGATAGGGAGGTTGTGGCCCCGCTCCCTGTCACACACAGAGCCGCAGGGCGATCAGGGGGTTTGGGCGCTGCCCTCTGTCACGCTGATCCCGGTGCTGGGAGGCATATTACCCTTTTACTATATAGGATAGAGGCCTGGTGCATGGGGGGGCTGGCTGGTTTGCCCTGAAGGGTGTCCTGGATCAGGGTGGGGGTCCCCACTGGGGTGCCTGGCCAGCCTGGGTGAGGGGCTAAGGGCTGTTTTCAGGCCAACTGAAGCTCCCAACTGCTCCTTTTTTTCTTTTTTATTCTGGGCCAGCTTTAGCTCTGGCTCCAGCTCTGAGGCCTCTGCTGCTGAAAGTAGGTATCTGGTTTGTTTGGGTTCTATAATCGAAACTCTGTATCAACTCCAGCTCTGAGATCCTGGCCGGCTGAAAGCAGGTTTCTGGGGTTTTGTTTAGCTTCTATATTTGTTACAATATTTCTTAAACTGCAAGCTCAGAGGCCGGCAAGGCAGGCAGGGAATGTTGGAGTCCTCCATCACTGAAGCAAGCAAGCCTCATGTTCGCTTCCAGCTGCCTGGCTGCCGGCCACCATCTTGGCTTGCAGTTAATTTGCATATCGCCCTGATTAGCCAATGGGAAGGGTAGTGGTTGTACGCTAATTGCCATGTTTCTCTTTTATTAGATAGGATGTGTTAAGATATACCTGTTAAAATATCAAAAAGTGTAGATGTGTAAAACCAGAGAATAAATATATTCTCAACTACTCTCAGCTATTTTCTATGTTGTTGTTGTTGTTGTTTTGTAAAATAAGCATACATCATACCATATCATATTCTATCTGCTTTTTTTCTTAAGTGCCTATTGTGGACACATACTTCCACCTCATTATTTTTTGTGGCTGCATAGGACTTTGTTTTATGGGTATTCCATTATTTATTTAACTAATATCTCATCGATGGAGATCTATGTAGTTCCTGGTTTCTTTTTTGCTATTATAAATAATACTACACTGGCTGTCCTGTGTACATCTTTGTACAATTTTCAGTTTTATTCCTTAGGAATGCATTTTTAAAGTTAATTGTATCGTTATTAGTATCAACATTTTAAAAGTCCCCAATTAACATTGCTAAATTGCTCCATGAGGCTAATACTTATGTATAATCCTTACAACTGCTTCTGGCAAGTTCCATTTCCAAAACCACGCTAATACTGGTTCCTGTTACTTTCATTCTTCTCAACCTTGTCAATCCGGTAGGAAAAGAATATCTCATTACATTTTACACTTTCACCTTTTTGATTGCTAGTGAAGTGGAGCAGCTTTTAAACATCGGTGGAACACTCTCTTGTATTTTGTGAATTACCTGTGCCTATTATTTTCCCCATTTCTCTACTGGGTTTTTGTCTTTGCCTTAATAACTTACTGATACTAACATTTTTTCATCAATATACCCTGCAGGTATTCTCCCAATTGATTACTTTTGACTTTGTTTGTGATGCCTTTGCTTATTATTTCCATTGTAGGAAAAACCAAGTTAAAGTACTTATATGGAGAAGTTGGAGTTGGGAATTAAAGGAAGGTGTGACAATGGAAAGAAATAATTCAGTGCTTTTCCTTAGTGACAAAACTGGCCTGAGGGCAATATATAGGAGCAACAGAAATCTCTTAATTACCTGTACACTTGTGTTATCTCATTTAGTTAAAACAAAGTATGAGTTTGTACAATATTTTATTTTAGTAAATAAACTGAATATCTAAACTCAAATAAGAGAAAAATAAACAAGCTATTTTATTTTATAGAATTAACTAGAGGCCCAGTGCACGAATTCGTGTATGGGTGGGATCCCACAGGGTGGCCTGCAGGGATTGGGCCCCAGTTCGTGCCCCAGGCTCACAGCCCCACAGTCCCACCCGGCACCCCACCATGGCCTGGCGCCACCCCCTCACCTGCTCCAACATCCAGTCTGTGGGCGATCGGTTGGGGCTGGGCCCCCAGCCCGGCTCCCTCAGCACCCCGCCCCCCACTGCCATGCTGGTTGCCATCTATGGGGCAATCAGCCAGATGATCGGGCCCCTTCTCGCACCCACCTTGGCCTGGAACCGCCTGCTCACCTGCTCCACCATCCGGTTTCACTCTCATTGGGGCCCATTGGGGCCCATTTGGGCCAGCAGCACATCCACTGCCGCCCACCATGTTTCATGCCGCCCCCTATTGGTCAGCGCATGTCATAGTGAGCGATCGAACTCCCGGTCTAACTCCTAGTCGAACAATTTGCACATTAGGCTTTTATTATATAGGTTCTGATTTTTCTTCAGAGAAATGACATTTTGGATACAGAAAAGGAAGCAATCTTTAATTTTGCTAACTTCAGAATTAACAAAAATAGTCATTTGGAAATACTTTTTCAGTTTCAACAAGTTTCTCCAACATCAGCATTTTTTTTTTCTGTCACAAATGCAGATACTAGACAGGTTAAGCATAGCATTTATTCAAAAAATATGTTCAAGCACCCACTCTGTGCTAAGTGCTTCTGAGAAAAAAATACTTTCTTGCCAGTGGCAGTGGGCAAGAGCAAGAAATGGGAGCTACTCTAAATGTTCCTGGGTCCCCAAAATATAGAAAAACAGATGAGCATGTCCCTGTGCCAGGGCGGTGGAGACTCATGGGGCATGAGGATATTGATGCCCAGGCAGTGAGGTGCTCTGCGTGGATCAGGTGTTATGGTGTGGTGATGGATTCTACCTGGGAGGATCCTGGACATTTCTGAAGAGGCAATTCTCAAGTCAAGTCTGGAGAGAAAGTATGTAGGTAAACTATTCAGAACCTAAGAAAACAGATTTCAAATAGCACAGAGGAAAGATAGATGTGATTCCATCTTTCAGATCAGAAATTCTAAAAGTACCTACCATATTCAAGATGCTCTGCTAGGGGGTAGTTTGAGATACAAAAATATAAATAACGCGAACTCTCAGTGCACAAACCATCTGATAATGAGGAGTGTGGGAACTGGCATGCTGGTGTCCATAGATCCAATATGGGCCAACCTTTGATGTGACTCCCTTTAAAATTAAGATGCACTTTTAAGCTATAATAATAGCCCTCACTTATACGGCCCTTTTAACTTTCCAAACTCTGTTCTAAGCACCTTATAAGAACTCCCTTTTGCAGATAAGGAACTGAGGCAGAGAGAGTTTAAGCCACTTACCCAAGGCCTTTCAGAGCAAAAATTTGAACTTGAGCTGGGATGTGAACCCAGCCATTTATGTCTCATCATCTGTGTTCATGATCGCTGTTATCCAAGCAAGCACATTTATTGAGCATTTACTATGTTGTCAGTCTGTGCTAAGTACCTATACGTACCATCTCAACTGCTGTAGCCTGTGAGCCTATGAGGTTGATAATATAATTAGCCCCCTTTAATAGATGAGGAAACTTAGCATGAAAGAGTTTAGTTGCTTGCATGAGGGTCACAAAATAGAAAGTGCAGAGCCCGGATTTGAACCCAGGGAGAATGACCCTGGAGAGAGCCAGCACTCACAGGCACTCCTGCAGAAGGAAGGAGGCGACGGTCCCATGGCGTTTGGAGCTGGGTTATCACATCTGCTGTCATTGCTCTCTTTGGAGAGATGGTCTGCAAACATTTGAGGAAGTGCTCAGGAGCTAGAGATGACAGGCTTTGCTAAAAGGAAGCCGGGGTGGGGACGGGGGTATGTAAATATCTTCATTATCCAGGGAACTGGGAAGCAGAGAGATGGACTTCATTCTCTATGGCTTCAGAGGTGAAAATTATAAAGGAATTTTCTAATAGTTAACTCATAAATGGAATGGACTTGTGAGCTCCTGCTACCAGATAATTTTGAGAAAAGGCAGGAAAAGTTGTCAGGAAGTTTATAGAGGGGAATTCTGTGTCCGATGCAGAGTCTGAGTTGCTACGAAGGTCACTTTCTTGTATTAGCTTTTTATTGGATCTTAATCGTCCTCAAACATACTCAGTGTCTTTTGAGAAAATTAATACATGACCGAAGCAAGATGGGAAATTCATTAAGAAGCTGCTTATCCAGCATTCTATTAACTAACATTTGCATGTTTTACCAATTCTTTGGAGCACGGGGTTCATAATAATGTTCCTAAGGAAATAAACGTGCCTTTAGAATTTTCAGAGACACATTGGATTGTGTTCCTTGTAATTTACTATTCAGAGCGTTTTGTAGCATTCTAACTCATTTGAAAAGTTGTGCTCCAAGAATGATAGCTAATATCTGATTATGCAGGATAACCCACCCCCTCACCTTGACGAACAGCAAGCCTTCTGGAACAGTCTTCGAATGAAAACACTGAGCTGGGCAGTGCACGGAGCAGCGTCCCAGTGGGAATCCAGGCACAGCGATCCCTGTGCATTCCCACGCTGGCCGAGCCCTGGCCCCAGAGATCATTACTGACATGCTGGCCGTTTGGTTTATTCGGCTATTTCAGGAATAGGAGCTTTGCTGCTTGGAAGTTGGACTGCCTGAAGCATCCAAAAACACCTAGTGCTTGCAAGGAGTACACTCTCCAAAGCAAAAAGCAGATTCTTACTCAGGACTGTCTGGGGGCCTGGACATGAATGCCAAGAGAGGTGATTACAGCCTCAAAGGTAATCCCCACCAACCCCCGCCAGATACCCCAGATGGAATCCTTCCATGGTAGCTCACTCCGCTCATTTAGGGAGCTGCTAACACCACTGGCAGCATGTGAGGCAGCGTGCCCACAGCCAGCACTGCATATTTCAAATCCCTATTCATTACCGGCCTCTCTTGTCTGGTTTATCTAATCACTGACTATTAACTTTGAGGATTCACCTTGTTAGGCTGGCCGCTCCTACAGCTCTCTGTGTCACCCAGCTCCTGGCATTGGCCTGGCAAAATCCCTGTGTCCCAGAGGGAAAGTGAGCTGTCCTGGTAAGAGGAGCCCTACTGCCTGGATGGGCCCGGAGTGAGCTTGTTGCCAGGTCCTCTGGCACCCCTGGCCTTTCCTCCACTCCTGTCCTGTCACTGACGTGTCGCTGGCCCTGTTCTCTCTCAGAGGTCTCCTGCCCCTTCGCCTATGTGGGCAGCAGCTGTGGATGAGGAATGTGGAATGCACAATTGTGCAAGTCATCTGCACATACAGCCGTGCACCAGGGAGCGTGCAGTGGACCAGAGACCAGGAGCCTAGATTCTGGTCCCAGGCCTGGCTTTCTGAGTGGTCCCAAGACTGCAAGGCTTGCATCCTCAGCTGCAACCTGGGAGTAACAGCCACTCCCTGGCTGCAATATGGAGAAAGTGAGGGTAAAAGGGAATAATGGGTATGAAAGGGCTTCGGAACTGAGAAACATGCCACAATGTAAAATGGGAGATGTGCAGCCTTAAAAGGAAGGGAATTCTGACATATGCTACAACACGAATGAACCGTGACATTATGCTAATGAAATAAGACAGTCACAAAAGTAATAGTTCCCTATGGCTACCAGTTCAGGCGATGAATAAGAAAATAAATGCCTTGATGAGTAGAAAAGTATTCCAGAGGAATATTTCAGTTTTTCAGAATTCTCTCACAAAAGCTTCCCGTAGGTTTCAGAGGTCCCAGGTAATACAATATGGAAAAGAAGTAATGCATGCCCTAAGCTAAAAATATAATTTAAAAACCTTGCAGTCGGAGGGTGGCAGACTGGCTGACTGCCCAGGGTCTGCTCAGGAGATGAGCACCAGGCATGGCAGCTGTGAGACTGCAGGCAACACTGGGCACTGGCTGCTGTGTCCAGGCCACTGTGGCCAGCGAGCCACCTGGTCCTCACCCTCCTGCTCTGGCTGTGGGTCTTGGATCCTGGTGCCTACCGACCTGACAGGTGGGCGGTGAGCTCAGTTTTCACCTGTGCATTATTTACCAGGGTCTTTGGCGACTGGTGCATGCCCTCATGTCCCCAGAGGTCTGCAGTCTCCTGGTCCCAGGGCCACCTACACCAACAGCATGATCAGCCTACACGATGCTGAGGTCTCACTGCAACTGAGGCCTTCAACGCCACCATGTGTGGCATCCTGATTGAGTACCAACAGTTCCCAGAGGAAATTCAGAAGTATGAACACAGCCTCAGCGTTGACATCCATGGCTTCCGTGGGACATTCAGAAAGAGCCTCTGATAAAGACTGGCACCTTCTGCCGTGTGCAGCTGGGGATGGCCCGCAGGGGCCTCCAGCCCATGCCAGAGGAGGCGCTCTACCTATACGGGACATCTAGCCCATCCCACTGTATCAGATAAGACACTTCTGGCAAGAGTCCCTCCAGCAAGCAGGTCATGGGCATCCTGCTCCCGGAGGTGGCCCTGCTGTCCTGTGTGATGGACCACTTCCTGGGTGTCTATAAGGTTGTGACAGGCGTCATTCCAGACATACATGTGAAGGGCCTCATGTGCCAGTGGATGGAGCGGGCCATGGAGAAGTACATCCTGAGACGGAGCGAGACATTTGCTTCCTGAGCCACCTGGAGGCCCGTGGGAAACAGCTCCTCATCACCAACGTCCTTTTAGCTCCATAGACAAGGGGATTCGCACGTGGTGGGTCCCGACTGGCGCCAGCTCTTTGCAGTAGTCATCATCCAGGAATACAAGCCCAGCTTTTTCACTGACCCGGAAAGCCTTTCAGAAAACTCCAAGAAGGGCTTGGGTCAGTGAGACAACATCACCACCTGGTAAGGCAAGATCTACTGACAGGGAAACCTGCTTCCTTCCCGCACCTGACAGAATGGCTAGGCCCAGCGTGCTCTATTTCGGGGACACCTCTCAGGGACCTGGAGGATCTCAGGCTTCGGAAGGGCTGCCACGTGGTACCTCATCCCCCAGCTGGAGCTGTCACCCACGTCCTCAACATGTGCTCAGTGATGTGGCAGCAGGTGCTCCCGGGGCTGCTGGGGTGAGTGCAGGTGGATCTGCAGGTGCGGGGTGCAGATCTGCAGGTGCTGGCTGCTTGAGAGAAAAAGCAGGGGCTGATAGGGATGTATTACCAAGACCCTATTCAAGGCTCAATTTGAGAGCATCTTCCACACCTTCCACAGCCCCCCTACTTCTCAGGGTGCCTCATGCACTTCTCAGATCTCTACATGGCTTCTCTCTCAGCAAACCTCAGCTCTCATTTCACAGAGAACCACAAACCACAACACACCAGACCCCCTCTTCTCCCTTCAGTTACCAATTCACCTGCACATGAACCTTTCCTTGCGTCTCCAGGGACTCTGTTGAAATGGCTTTTTCCAAGGCCCACTAGGTCAGCCATGGCTTTGCTCTTGAACCCAATGGCACTTCTCTGCATTCATGTCTGCAGTCACAGCTCGTACTTTCCTACTTCCTCAGCCTCTCTTCCCTCAGTTCGTAAAGCATCGCAGCCTCATGCTTTTCCTCCTCATTCTCAGACAGTGGATTCTCAGACTCCAGTCCATGAGCCCAGCCCTTTGAGTATCTCTTCCTCAGGGCGGCTGTCTCACTTTCCTTCTCTTCTCTCTCTGCCTATTGTTTTTAACACCTAGGTATCTTTGGAATCCATTGACTTTCTCCTGCCACCTCACACCATCACTGGTCCCTGGGTGGCTCGCACTGCTCCAGCCACAGTCCTCTGGGTCAGGGGTGGGACCTGCCTGTCACACACTGCCCTGGGTACTTGAAGAGTCCTTGTTTACAAAGATCCTTTAAGGCAGCGGTTCTCAACCTGTGGGTCACGACCCCTTTAGGGGTGGAACCACCCTTTCTTTCACAGGGGTCACCTAAGACCATTGGAAAACACATATATAATTACATATTGTTTTGTGATTAACCACTATGCTTTAATTATGTTTAATTTGTAACAATGAAATTGGGGGTCACCACAACATGAGGAACTGTATTAAAGGGTTGCAGCATTAGGAAGGTTGAGAACCACTGCTTTAAGGTAAACCAACAAGGGATGGAGAAGCACCCTGAGACTAGCAACAGTGGGGAGCCTTGGATGCCTGGAGCTGAAGGGGGCAGTTACTATATAGCCTAGAGAGGGAGCCAGGATACTAGGCAGGAGCTATGGCTATGGCAGGGAACACAGCCACCGGCAGTCTGAGGCCATGGTAGGGAGGCAGCTGGGGAGCAGATAACCTGATTTCTCTCTTCTCTGGCCTTCCATCTCCCACTCCTGTCCACTACGGGCTAAACCCACCCGGAAACCAGAGAACAGAGCAGCCTGTTGATAGAGTCCTGGGGCACAGAAGGGCAGCAAGTGGGTGTGGAGGGGCAAATGGGAAATAGCCAGCATATACTTCCTCATTAAATTTCCACCTGCAGCTTAAGTGACTTTTCTGCAGCACAAATCTGAGTTTGATCCCTTCACTTAAAAGTATTCCAAGTCTCCACATTGCCCCAGGATGATTGCATCTCTTGCCACCATTCAGACAAGCCGTGACTGCCTAAATCCCCAGGCATGCACCCACCAACCACCCTACCCCTTACCCTCACTACTCTTCCTCTCTCCCGCCATTCTGAACCAATGGGCAATGCCCTCTCCCATCTGTGCACCCGTTTCCCTGACAACTTCTTCCAAAGGTCAGTTCTTACTTCAGTTGTGGCCTCCTCCAGGCAGCCTTCCCTAACCAGCCTGGATGGGACTCCTGTAACTCATTTCTCTCCCCCCTCCCTCTCCTCACTCTTACTGTAGCATATTGTACTCATGCATCGAACACTATTGTTTTTGCCTATTTCCTCTCCATTTATCCCCCAAACTGGAACCATATTGAAAGCAAAGACTGATGACCCCACCACCTAGCACAGTGCTTGACATGCAAACACTCGATACGTATTGGCTGGGTAAATAAATGAATTCTCACAAAAATCCTGTGACATTGATATTCTTACCTCATTTTTTTTAAAGCATATGTTTTTATTAAAAACTAGAGGCCTGGTGCACGAAATTTGTGCACAGGGTGGCGGGGCAGGGGAGGAGGTCCCCTCAGCCCAGCCTGCTCACTCTCTAATCCAGGACCCCTCGGATATCCATCTCACAATCCAGACTGTTGGCTCCTAACTGCTTACCTGCCTGCCTGCCTGATCATCCCTAACTGACCCCCTGCCAGCTTGATCACACCTAACCACCTCTGCCTGCTGGCCTGATTGCCCCTAACTGCCCCCCCCTGCTGGCCTGGCCACCCCTAGCTGTCCCCTTGCTGGCCTGGTCCTCCCCAACTGCCACCCCCCTGCCGGCCTGGTCTCCCCTCACTGCCCCTCCTGCCATCCTGGTTGCCCCCAACTGCCCCTGCTTCTGGTCTGGTTGCCCCACGCAGCCTGCTGTTTGGTTGTCCGTCCAACTGTTTCAGTTGTGATGGCCCCTGGCTTTTTATATATTAGAATTGTTTTTAGAATGAGAGGAAAGGAAAGAGAGATAGAAACATCAATGAAAGATAAACATCAACAGACTAGCTCCTGCACACCTTCTACTGGGGATCAACCCCGCAACCCAGGCATGTGCCCTGACCAGGAATTGAACCAGTGACTTCTTGGTTCATGGGTCGACACTCAACCACAGAGCCACATGGGCCAGGCTTATCTCATTTTTTTTATAACTGAGAACACTGGGTTCTGAAGATATTTAGTGATAAGTCACAAAGTAGGCTCAAGATGACGCCCATATTAAAAAACCTGTGTTTTTTTTTTATTATGGGTACCCATTCTACCTCCCTGGGTTGCCTGCCAAGGATACTCCCATGCTGCCAGAAAAGGGTGTTGTATCTCCACGCTGGCCAGTGAGCTAGCCCAGCAAGCCTGGCCAGCCCTGCAGTGCTTCTCAGATCAACCTACCTGTGCAAAACTCCGACTCCCCTTGCAGCTGACGCCCATGCTCCTGATTTATTTTCTCAAAGCATCTGAGGCTGACGTTCCCGATGGTAAGACAGGAGTGGGAACACTGAGAAGCAAAAGACTACCGCCTGCTTTTTGTGAGGCGTTATTGGATTCCTGCTCTTCCCTGTTTCCCTCCTTCTTCCCGTTGAATAGAGAGTGTTTAACCGAGCATTGGCAGGCTTTCATCTGCAGGAACAAACAGCTAGCAAGGCTGGCTCTCAAAACACTGCTAGGATGTCAACATGGGAGCCTCAGAGAAATTCTTCCTGAAGAGCACTTAAGTCAATAATACTGGGGAGAATGCCGAGGGTGCGGAGCGGGCAGAAGTGCATGTGCCTTTCTGAGAATAATGAGAGCCACGGCGTGCCCTGCACATTCTGCGCGCCAAATCGGGGGCTCCAAGTGTTACAGAAACGCACAGAAGCCTCCTGCACTCCCATTACAAGGAAAAGGGTCATTACATCCATTTTGTAAATGGGGTGCAGAGAGGCAGAAGTGCTGTGCCCCAGATCGTAGCACAAGGAGACAGCGAAGCGAGGCAGAGTCCCGCCTCCCACGCTCTCCTACCTGGGAGGGTCTTCCTAGCCCACACAGAGGGGGCGGGGACGGGGCACCTGGTTATAGGACTTGGTTCCAAGCACCCCACTTTCCCAAGTAAACTCACAGATGTAAAAGCCTCCAAAAAGGGGCAGCAGAAAGGTGCACGTCCTTTTGGTGTGAGGGGAAGTAGAAAATAGATCACAAAAGACATCCATGAACACAGCAGCCAGAGCCTGGGGCTCGGTCAGCTGAGCAGCGACAGCTTCGGATGCTTGAGCCCCTCGGAGAGGAGACTTCTTTGGCTTGAATCTTGCTTTAGGGATTTGCAAGGACTTTACTTTTTTAAAAATGAAATTCTAAAGTAATTTATGCTTAGGGCTTTAAAAAAAAAAAGGGTGCCCCTGATGGAACAAGTTCCATAATAACCTGATGCTGCTGTAAGTCCCTTAGGGAGGGAGCCGGGGCTTCTGTATTTGTGCCCACGTGCCCAATGGGGTTGAGGTAGAGTAAGTGTGGGAGGGAGGGTGGGGAAGACTGACTGATAGGGACCATTAGTTAATGTCTCTGAATGAGGATGATCATGTTTACTGGGCAAGGTTGTTTCAAGGCTGAGATAACATTAGGCACCCAGTAAGAGCCCGACAATAGAATATGCATTTTTCGGGCATGAACTTCCTTTCTCTTCCTTTAAGACAAACACCCAGCCCTCGCCTTTCTGAAGAAGATGAGGGCCATGATGAACTTCCAGCCCATCACCAGGGTCCAGCCTCCCAAGCCACCTGACCTGGCAGCGTGGGTGGCCTTTGAAGAAGATGCTTTATCAGCCCAGAGCTGGAGGAGAAGCACGTGCCTCCGGGTGTGACGCAGCCTTGGCTAACCACTGCCAGGCCTGCCCGCCGAGGACACCCTCGGGACACCATGTGTTCTACCTTAGCGAGGAAGGCTGCAGACGCCCTCTGGCCCTGGGCTCTCTGCCTCCAGGCGGCGGTATGAGAATCCACTCATCCTGCTGGGCGAGGCCTCCCTTTGCAGATGGCACTTTACTAATCACAGTCAACCACCTCCACTCTCAGTCATTAGAGCATCTGAACCACTGGTTATCATTGGAAAGGGCTCATCAAATCTCCAAAGAAAATCCAGCTCATTTTCTCTGTCATGCCGTTCTCTCCATGAGTACGTGTGAGGACGCGCCACGTGGCAGCTGGAGGCCGAGGTGGACAGGAAGCACATCACAGTAAGACCCGTCTCCTGCAGGTGCTCGGAGTGAGAGCAGGAAGCTGGGCCTGCTGCTGTCATGCGCCAGCTCTGTGTGGACGAAAGCTGCCGAGGGAACAAATCACGTGTATGGTGACCGTGTTCCAGAGAATGACAGCCACGTGGAGAGAAGTGGTTGAAGTTGTCTTCGTGGAAGCAGAAGAGTAGGGGACACGGGCATGATTTTTCAAGGTTTCAGCGAATCTGTCCCGACCAGGGACTTCCTGGTTTGGGCCACATTAGAGTGTGAACTGGATCATAACCAGGCTGCTCTTAGCCTGATGTTTGCTTATTACTTTCATATGGCTGTCCCCGTACTTGTCTTATCAACCTGTTCAGGCCCTGTGTTTGCCTTTGAGCAGCTCGTTGTTTTCCCATCACCCCTGTATTTGCTATTCTTTTTACTCTCCTAATCGTTGTTATAACAATAACTATCATGTTCAACTTACAAAGGACAGTTAATCGTTCATGGGTAAACGTGCCCGACCACCCTTTCATGTTTCATCCGGCCCATTAATTCAGGGTCCTGCGATCTCCTGTCATGCTTCCAGGTGCTGTAACAAATTAACAAGAAGCAGGGGAAATTATAGGGTGGCGTGTTCTGTTCTGTTTTAAAACATGTAATGCGTGGGGTTCTTTTAAACATAGTTTTATGTAGTGAATCTTCTAGGCAGGGAAATACATTTTTATTGGTGTCTCTGCCATTCACACATTAAATATTTACACGGATATGATGAAATTAGGACTATAGCAAGAGCTCCTTCGAGTCATCCAACAAATTTTACTATGCACCTACTATGTGGCAGTTGCTGTTCTTCGCGCCAGGGATAAAACAGTGAGTGAAATGACGTACCTGCTCTTTTGGCGATGACTATCTAGTGAAAGGAAGAGAGAATGAGCAGGTATATGGTGTCAGGTGATGAAATATGCTAAGGAAAATATAATAAAACAGGGCAAAGGGGTCAGAGACAGTGTAGGTGCTGTTTTAAATGAGGGGGTCAGGGAAGGCCTCTTTGATAAAGCAAAATAATGAGCAATGTGGATTTCCAGAATCAAAGTGCTCCAAGAAGAGGGAACAGCCAGCAAAGGCCCTGAGTCAGCAAGAGGCGTGGTTAGAGGAAGAGGCAGGAGGCCAGGGTGGCTGCAGTGGGATTAGGGAGGAGGTGAGTAGTGGGAGAGGAGGGCGGAAAGGTGGTTGGAGGTCACCACAGAAAGAACTTTGGGTCTCCTTGGTGGGCTCTGTGCAGATTCTCAGCAGGATATGATATACTCCAAGTCCTTGAAGGCCCACTCTGGCCACTGTGTGGAGAATAGACTTGGGGAGGGAAGGGCCCACTGCAAGAACGGCTGACTCTTAGCAAGGCAAGAACTCATGAATCCTTAACTATGTAACCTATAGTTGATGTTTGGCATATATTTTCCTTGACTAGCATAAGCTATTTTTTTTCCCTTCTGGGTGAAAATAAAGTTTCATATTCCATAGCTAACCACACATAATCCAGACTTTCTTAAGTGGGACATAATGTTGACTGAACTTATGTTGTCAATGTATCCTTTCCATCCCATTCACCCTAACTTAAAGAAAGAAATGCAAGAGTCTTTCCTTTCTTTTTCTGCATAAAAGAAAGATTGACTGTCCTCCTAATAGTCAATCTCGGATTTCTGAGAGATTGGCATAAAACTAGCCTAGGAATGGAGAACTCTGCTTTATTAAATATTCTTTTCTTTTCGTAAAATTGTGCTTAATCATTTCTAAACTGTTCATATCAGACTTGCAGACGTTATGCTTGAAAAGGAATGTTTGTGATGATATGTTCAGGGACTGAATCGGATTCAGAATTACAGTATCTGAAAGCTTTCAACTTGATTAAAGTAAGGTTGTTACTGAATTTCCACTTTAAAGTTGGCAAAAACTAAAGAAAACCAAAATGGCATTGTTATACATTGTTTTACTTGTTTATAATATTCAGTGCCCCTCCCTACAGACCAGTTCCTGGGAAACAATTACACCTCCCTTCCTGCTCACATGGGGCTTGAGCATTTGACTTGCTTTGGTCAGTGAAACGAGAATGCAGTGGCAGTGTCACTCCTGCCAGAAGCTTTGAACGCTAGAGCAGGTCTTGCCCTTGCTCTTCCCCTCTGCCATGAGGCTGGCCTGCAACCTGTGGCTCGAGGGAGAAAAATACCTTGTTTTTTTAAAGATTGGGAGTTGATAAAGGTATATACCTCTATTTTACGCTTTTTGAAATATATATATATATATATATATATATAATTGATATCAGAGAAGAAGGCAGAGGGAGAGAAAGATAGAACATCAATGGTGAGAGAAAATCATTGATTGGCTTCCTCCTGCACACCCCACACTGGGGATCGAGCCCGCAACCCCAACCGTGAATAGAACAGTGACCGCCTGGTTCATAGGTCGACAATCAACCACTGAGCCATGCCTGCCAGACTACACTTCTTTTTTTTTTTTTTTGAGTAGGGTCTGCTGTTTTCTTACAGATAAGGGCAGCCAGACCTGACCAGCAGAAAGTGACCTGGAGAGCACTTTAGTGGCATTTTGAAACTACTTGGTCTCAAGTGGTCTCTATGTTCTCTCCAGCTTAGTTACATTTTTGGGATTTTCTAAACCAGAAAATCTCCAAGGTGAAATTTCATTTGTGACCTTCCTCTTCAATAGCTCAACCTGGAGCTAGGGACACAGAGTATGTCCCTGTCTCCTGAAAACAGTAAGCTCAGATTTGAATAAAGACCTGCTGGCACCAGAAGGTGGTGAAGAGAGACTTGTGAAAGGCTGTGCCCTCCAATAGCCTGGGTGATGCTGGGGGTGGGCGGGTCCCTATTATCCTGCTACCTCCCAGATTCTGGGTTGAATACTGATGAGGACTATTGATAGCTTCTCATTTCAGGGAGTGTCCTGATGTTACCTAGAGCTCTCCCTAAATGTGAGTATATATCAGATCATTTCTACTTGCCCAGCTTAAAGGTCTTCTGTGGCTCACCAAGGCGCTTACAGTAACAGTCTGAGCTGATTGGCAGGAACCAGCCCTGCCTGGCTCTCTTACCTACTGCCTGCCTCTCTCCCCCTCCCTTTGCTCTGCCTTCTCCATTCATACTGCTCTCCATTCAGTTTCCCTAACACTACAAAATATTTCTGACGTTAGAGGCTGCAATTGCTATGTCTTCCTCCTAGAACGTTCCTGATTCTTTACCTATTATTTTCCAAAGCATAACACCCTTCCTGAATAGTTGGGGCTCCTGAGAAAGTGCTCTGAACACTGTGCTCTCAGCAGTCCACGTGCTGTGCTTACCCGCTCTCAGGAGGGACAGCAAAGCAGTCAGGCCATTCCTCCCCACCAGGCCTGCAGGCTACGCCATGCTCACGCCTTGTAGCTGCGGCCTGAGCAATGCCACTGAAAGCCACCTCCCGAGCCAGAGGCGCTAACTCCAGGCACCATTAATAACACTCCTCTTTGTTTTCCAACGTCTCTGTCCCTTCCGCTTCCGTTTCCTGTGCAGCGCTAAGTGCTGTCTGTTTAGCCAAAGTGAGAGGTCTGCAGTCAGAAGGCCAGCCTCTTTATGACGCTGGGTGGAGACGGTGACTTCCTTCAAGGGGCTGGGATGGCCACCCGTGTAATTTCTTTTCCCTCACGTGTAGCTATTTTAGGCCACACATATGATTACTGTCACTGTTCCCTACGCAGATCTTACAGGACGGATCTTGGTTTCCTTTATTTCTGCAGGCCCTCGCTCCCGAGGGGGAAAAAGGATAAGTTATTTTATTTCTCATTTACTTTTCCAGTTTCCTGGGCACCATATTGAGAGCAAGCCAAAAAGAAGAAAAGAGTGTTGTTGGAGGGCTGTCAGCCCCAATGCCTTTACCTGGCTTTCAGGTGAAGAAAAAGGGGCCTTCTGGAGGGCTGGGGTCCATTGCAAAGGACGGAAGAGAAATCTTTTTTCTGGTGACATTCACATTCCACAGCCTATAATGCCTCTCTCTACATTTTGCAAAAGTGTACTAGATGGAGCAATATGCATATGTACACACACATACCTGCATATGTGCCAACCAAAGTGGAAGGGCTCCTCCAGTGAGCTGGCAATATATCTTATTAGAGCTAAATACTGGGATAATGCCTATAAAGGATTAAGCAAATACTTCATTCCCAGTTATTATCCAGAACTTGGGGATGTTTTATACTTTTCAAAACTTTTGCTGTCGTCAGCATTTTCTTTATTTTATGTACTATGCATCTTCCAAACTATACAAAAATATTAGTATTACTATTACTAATAACAAAATATAGCATTTTGACTGCTTATTTAGTGCCAGATACTAAACAATTTACACGAATTATGTGCTTTGATTTTTAAAATAACCCTATGAGATAGACGTGATCGCTGTTGTTGTTATTGTTATTATTAGAGATGTTATTATTATTAGGGATGTAAATAACTTCTGCTGGTGTCTCACAGCTAGGAAGGAGTGGAGCTGGGTTCAAATCCCAGTCACCTGACCCCAGGACCCAAGCTCTTAAATAGAAATTAGGTTGCCTTGCTATGGAAGCCATGTGGAAGAGCAGAAAGCAGGGGAGCCAAAAGGTCACCATTTAAGCAGGGCTAAAAGTAGTAACCATTTTGCCTAATAAACCCAATTCTATCTAGCAGCCTCTCCCTCTCATGGCAATGTAGGCTGGGACAATTTCCCAAAATTATTTCCTCATTTCTTGGCTACACCGTAACCAAATTACGTCACTTGAGCCCCGACCCACAGACACATTCTATAAGTGGCTCGGTCTTCTAATGAAATCCTTTGGGTAATCCCCTAAAACTCACTGGCTGGAGTCCCAGAAGGAAACTTCTTATACTAAATTCCACTCTAAATTAAATAATATTTTAGTAGGGAACCAGTTTACTTATAGTGTGTGCACATGGTCCCCTCCCCACTTACAAAAGTGATGGGAATTCTGGATGAGCCATTGCCACCAGGACAGACCACCTTCTCCACAGCAGCACCGAGGAACCCAAGAAATGTCACGACGTGTTGCGGAGGAACAAAATGCAAACCAGCGCCTCAGAAAACACCTCGTGAATACTCACTCAGAAAAACGCACTCGCGGCTTAGTCCCTAAACCCGCAAAGACCGGGGTGGAAATGATTTATATTTGATATCCACATAGCAGGGATCAGAGAATTCAGCCGTAAATATTAGAAAAGCAGACAAGTGTTTTTCATGGGACTGCAAGATGACAGCCGGGCACGAGATCAGCCCTAATGTGGTCAGACACCTGTGCGATCAGCTGCAAAAATCACCGCAGGCCCGGGGCTCCAGGCAGCCTCCCGGAAAATGTGACAAATCGTCCAGCGGCCCGCCCTGGGACAAGCTGCGTGCACCGGGATGCAGTTCTGCCCAGTGAGTATATGAATAATTTCCAAGGCCTGGCAATAACTCTTAGGATTTCTAGAACACAATATTCAGGGCAGCACTGGGAACCCTGTAGGAAGAGGCAGACGGGCTGTGGGGACTAGGAATTCCCCACATGTGGCCCTAGGGGCACCTCCACCTTCCATTTCTTTAGCCACCCTTAAATAATGTCTAAGCTGGGCTGAAAGGGGGAAATAAAATAATTCAGTCACTTCCTTGAATGGGTCCCCAAACATGTACTCGTCACTGCAGTATTCCCAGCACCGGAACTCCATCACGCTCTCCTCATGCCGTCTCTTCCCTCTTCCCTCGGGGAAGCCTCTACCCCAGGTAAGTCCACCTCTCCTCCGCTCTTCCTCTGTACCACATGTCCGTTCCCACCTCCTGGCTTTGGGGATGTTTTCTCCCTGCCTAGCTGCTGGGGTCCAACCCCAGCAGGTCCAGGGGTCCCCAAAGGTGTAGACGGAGTCGGCGAAGAAGGAAGGATACGGAGACAGTGTTCAGTTGATCAGCAGCCTAGCCAGGATCTCCAGCCAAGTTCTGGTCTCGATCTCCAGAGAGGTTCTGCTTAGGATCTCCAGTCAGGTTCTGTGTCCATGTTCTCTTGCTAGGTTCTCCAGATTCTCCAGCCAGGTTCTGTAGCCATGTTCCCTCGCTAGGTTCTCCAGCCAGGTTCTGTCCAGGTTCTCCAGCCAGGTTCAGTCACCAGGTTCTAGTCAGGTTCTCTTGCCAATTTCTGTAGTCAGGTTCAGTCCAGGATCTTTTGCCATGTTCTCCTGCTAGGTTCTGTCTCTAGGTTCTGAGGCCAGTTTCTGTCCAGGATCTTTTGCCATGTTCTCTCCAGCAAAGTTCTTCTGTCTCTAGAGAACGTTCTGTGTAGGTTCTGTGCCTAGGTTCTGTCTCTCTCTCTCTCCTTCTGTCTCTTGCTGTCTTGTTACAACTGTATTTATACCAGTTGATTCAATCCTATCAATCTCTACTACAAAGGTTAGGGCGTTTCTTATCTCCATTCCAGGTAGTAAAGATTATGTAGCTTAAGCATGATTGTTTGTAGTTAAAGTGATTAACTACCCGCCTGGCACTTAGTTAAGGAGTTTCATCCCCTCCCTAACTTCAGGGAAAAATCCCTACATGGGGAAACAACCTTTCTCAGAGAGGAGACCTTGGTTAAAACACATAGTGCCAAGAAGGTGAGCAAACATTTTAAGAACAGTATGCCATATATGCCAGGTCCCTTGAAACAGCAAGGATGGACCGGCTCCCAGCACCTAGCCCCCCCAGCTCACAGCCTGGCCCTTCATTAGATTCCGTTAGACCCTGAGGTCGGCTGAGTACAGATGAGAGGTCAGCTGTCTGTCCTCTTTATCCTACTCAACCCTTTCACCAGGTGAGTCAACGTCAGGCTGTGGGAGGTACCTGTCATTAGAAAGAGAAAGCTTCCTTGTCTTGCGGATGCTCATCTCTGAAGACTGGTGAGCAAAGGTGAGTGCAGGGCGGTGTGTGAGGGACTAGGAAGGGTGTGAATCTCCGGGAAGAGTTTAGGACGTGGGTCTCCACCGCTGGACCATTCCGGGTGCTGGCACAAAAGGTGGGCAAGTGGGGAACATGGGACTCCCCCGAGGCAGCTCTAGATCGACGAAAGGCGGCCAGTGGGAAAGGAGAGGACTGTTTCACACCTGGAATGTTGTGCTAGGGGCTGCCTGCAGCACGGTGATTGTCTTACTTCCTCCGCAGCCTTTTAGACACGGTAGGTCCATACAGCAGCGTTCAGAAGAAGCTCAGCGGCTCCAGCCCTTCTTGATCTGACCTGGTTCCTACCTTCCCGGAGCTTGTTATCAGTGCTGCACACGTTTGCCCTTAGATAGACATTTTTCTCTTGCTTGCCTCACGGGTGTGCACCTTTTCTTCCCAGCGAGTTTCTTAGTTTCTTGAAAGGTGGGCTGTACCCCTGGGCTTGTGTGCCTGAGACTTCAGCATGTGCTAAATTTATATATTGTTCTCTAGTAAGATGTAGCTTCTTCATTTGTTATTGTATCAGATAAAAACAGCAGGGTGGATTTTCATCATCGTTGCAGATTTTTTTTTTCCTTAAAACAACACTCATTTTATTATCTGACCATTCTGGAGGCCACAGGTACAAAATGGTTCTCACTGGGCTAAAATCTAGGTGTCAGCAGGGTTTCACTCCTGGAGCCTCTCAGGGTAGGGATCGGTTTTCTTGTCTCTTCCAGCTGCTAGAGGCTGCCCACTTTCCTTAGCTCAAGGCCCCTTCCTCCTTCTTCAAAGCCAGCAGCATAGCACTCTCAGATCCCTATCCAACTCTGACTCTTCCTCATCAGGGCACATCTGAGAAATCCAGGATAATCTATTCTTCTCAAGACCTTTAACTTAGTCACATCTATGAAGTGCTTTCCGCCATAATCACAGGTTCCCGGGACGAGGATGAACGTCTAAGGGGGCCATTACTCTGCCTGTCACACAGTGGGAGCTGTTACTATCCCCAGGTCTGAAGAGGCCTGCAAGAGGATGGGTTCTGGCGCCCAGAATGAGGGAAGGCAGGGGGGAGGTCTAAAACGGGACTCAGGGTGGTAGTGGTGATAAATACCAGACCTCAGTCCTGCCCTACTTCGCAGAGTGGTTTTGAAATATTCTGACTTAAAGCAGAAGCTACACAGCATACATATAAGCTTGACTTCAGGAATCTTGGGTGGAGAGAGTCTCCCTGAAGGGAGAGGCACTTAGCAGAGTGGAGAGAGCAGACTCCCTGGGTTCAGGTCCCAGTACTGGCTAGGTGACCTTGGGCAAATGCCTTCAGCCTTTGGTGTCCCCATCTGTACAATAGGGAGAATGATGAGAACACCTGGTTGTGAGGATTTAATGAATTTGTATTCATGGAACACTTCGCATGGCTAGCAGTGAGCATTGCTGTCATTCTTCTTTAGAGAGGTTGCAAATGGATTTCAGTGTCAAAATAGAGGGTACAAGGTCCAACACCCAAAACCACAGGTCCTGATTTCAGACAACTTCTTTCTCATATTGGGCAATTGCATGTAGGCTTCTTACACTGTAAGGCTTACAGAGCACAGAGCAAGCAGGGTTTACGCATTTAACATGCGCATCTGGAAAGGCCACATAGTGTTCAAAACATAATTTTCGAATTGAAGCAACAACTCTGTGACGGGTATACAGTATGTCCACAAAGTCTTCGATGCTTCTCCCTTCAAGAGGCAAAGCCTGATTCCCCTCCCCTCGAATATTGGCTGGACTTAGGGATTCACTTCTGCGGAACAGAATAAAGGAGAAGTGATGGTGGGCAACTTTAGAGACGGGCACTGTGGTATCTCCTTGCTCCTCCTGTTGGGTCACCCACTAGGGCAGTGATGGCGAACCTTTTGAGCTCGGCGTGGCAGCATTTTGAAAAACCCTAACTTAACTCTGGTGCCGTGTCACATATAGAATTTTTTTGATATTTGCAACCATAGTAAAACAAAGACTTATATTTTTGATATTTATTTTATATATTTAAATGCTATTTAACAAAGAAAAATCAACCCAAAAAATGAGTTCATGTGTCACCTCTGACATGCGTGTCATAGGTTCACCATCACTGCACTAGGGGCAAGTGAACGCCACATCTTGAGGACACTCAGGCAGCATATGGAGAGGCCTATGTCCTAAGGAACTAAGGCTTCTTGACAAGAGCCATGTGAGTGCACTATCTTGACGGCATGTCTTCTAGCCACAGCCAAATCTTCAGATGAATGCAGCCTCTGTTGACATTCTGCCTGCAGCCTCATGAGAGACTGAGCCAGACCACCTCCAGAAGCCAAGCCCAGACTCCTGACACTCAGAAAATGAGATAATAAATTTTGTTGTATTCAATTACTAAGTTTTTGTTTGTTTGGTTTTTTGTTGTTTTTTTTTTGGGGGGGGGGTGGTGTAACTTGTTATGCAACAATAGAAAACCAATGGGAGTTCTTTTGTTAATAAGGTACCAATCAGTCTGTTCTTTTACCGTTACAATCTTGAAACTTGGGCCACCATCATGCATATATGAGTGCTTGTGCACATTGATCAGTGAGCCTGAATCCTCTGAAGTTTGTAAGGTATTTTCGATGTGTGCATGTGTATGTCCCGTGAGCTGAAGAGACATTTAGGGGGGTTCCTTTGCACAGTCCCTTTGCAGATACGCAAGACATGCCTTGGGATAGTACTGGTATAGCTCGCCCTGTTACTGCATGTGGTCAGCAGACCCTTTGCCATTTTCGAGGGTCCTACCACAACCTTAAGAGAATTTTCCTAATTCATTTTGAAACAAATCCCAAATTTAACAGAACCTAACTATTACTCTCTGGCAATATACACACACATATTCACACGAACTTACAAAGGACTGAAGTTCATTCATTCATTCATTCATTACTAATAAATACATAATTTGTAATGGATTTGCCAGGCACCAATCTTTACAAAGATGAAAAAGCATGACCTGTGCCCTCTGGGACCTACAAGACAATCACCATAATGTGGGTGTGTCTGGACGGTAGCGGAGCAGCCTTATGACACTCCTGCAGGACGGCGGGGAGACTGCATGGCTTTAAAAAAGAGCGAGAGTTTGCAGACTCCATTCTAACTTCTAAAAAGGATTTTGTAGCAGCTTCAGGACCCCTACCCTTGCCCTGAGTGGAAATCCAGAAGAAAAAGAGCATGATGTTTCTGATCTGCACCATTATACAGTGCCTAGTGGAGTATTCAAGTTCAACAAAAGTGCCAAATCATAACAACCATAATCCAGGACGTCGGCCCTGAGCACCCCCTCGGTTCCTGTGAAAGGCTGCAGTCAAGTGCTCAGGGCCGGTGGGGTCACCACACGCCTTTCTTTTCCTTGGCAGGCTTTGTTCCAGGTCAGTCTGCAAGGTCCACAATGCTGCCTGGGCTCGGAGGCCGGCAGAACTCCCGTAACAGGTGGAATTATATATCAGTGAGAGCCTCCCAGAGTGTTTATTCACTTGCCAGATTTATTTATCAGGTGTGGGATTGAGAGGATTTCCCCACAGGATATGTAGAGATTAGTGCACAGCGAAAATGCCTTTTCAACAAACGCTTCCACTAATCAGGTCTCAGTTTTCGTATTCTAGCAGAATGTGCCGGCTGCCCTTCGCTGGCATTTCCGGCAGGAACAAACATACACGCTGACAAACAAAGCAGGCTGAAATGTGGACATCTATCCATCACTCTGAAGAGCAGCTGTCACCTGTTACAAGCCCACAGGCATACTTCAATATTATATTAGATTAGTACGTTCACGATGCAACAATTCAAGGTCTTCCTGGGTCTAAAACACCCGAATGGGAAGGAGTATTTCTTTTGCCCACTGCTTTGTCTCCCTGAAACCAATCATCAGATGATTTCCAGAAGCTTCTCAAGCCCATGCTGCGTCTAAGGTGTTCATTAAGAATCAGCCACGTCTAAGCTTAAAAATCTAACTGAACCTTCACAGATCTCTGAAGGGCAAGTCCAGAGCAAGGAGGAGGCCGCTCCAGCACACTTCTTCCACACTCTCTCGTTCACTGCATCTATAGTGAGGCCAAAGCAACCAGATGAAGACTGAAAATGTCATCCCCTCATCTAGCCTGGTTGATGCTAAACATCTGGATGCTACATAATAAGCCATTGGGGTCGTTTCTCTTGCTTTCCTTTGTTCTCTTTTAAAAAATAATAGCCCTAACAGTTAAATCTGTGTTGTTGTTTTTAAACTCTAAATTTCATATATTTTTCCATAAGCTTTTTAAGCAGACTGACCTTGATTGTTCTTTTCCATTTAAAACTGTGTAATAAATCTCAGGGAGGAAATCACTAAAATGAAGCTCATAACCAAACAGGTCATGTCTGATCCTTCCTCGGAGTCCTCAGATTTCCATTCACCACAGCAAATGGCCTCACCACAGTAAGGAAGATACCAACCTGCCAATGGTCATCGAAGACCTACACTTGGAACGACACCTACGTCTGCACAGTGACTCAGTTTTGCACAAAGGGGAATGATAACAACTCAAGGAATTTCCTCTTGTTTGGTTCTTTGTAATTATTCAAAGCACCTGGAGACAGGACAGTGGAAGAGAAAACACTCTCAGGACATAGCTGACCATAAGATTGTCAAGTTCCTGTTCAAATACTCCTGAAGCCAAGCATGAACACCCTGGTTCCCACTGTATCACCCTCTCCCTGTCCACCCTGTTCCAGCCGCCGTTAACTTTTCAGGAACTGGTGTGTCCTTCTTTGCTCCCTGGAGTCTATTTTCATTTCTCTGGCTACTCTCTTTTCTGATTCTTGGTTACTCCTGTGGCTCACTTACTGCCATCCATTCATTTACCCCTAAAGAAACAAGCATGTAAGCAAAGCAGTGACCCACCGTGTCTCAGGCATGGGGGCAGAAACTTTCTCTTGTTGAGGAAGATATTATCTTTAGAATAGTACAGAAAAACTGAGGCTCAAGAAGCCTAAGTAGCTTGTCTGCTAAGTGGACGAGTTGGAATTTGACCTCAGGTCTACAAGTAGAGATGGTAGGGTAAAATTGTGGTTAAGACCTTGGCTTTTGAAGTCAGCAGATTTGGGTGCAAATCTGAACTTAATTGTGTATCACTGAGCAAATCATTAAATTTCTCTGAACCTCGCTTTCCTTATCTGTAAAATGGAGGTCATAATGAAAGTGTCTCCCTAGGATTTTGTGATAATGAGAAAATGATTGTAAAGTACTTTGTACAGAGACGGGCATGCTATAAGCGCTCAATAATTATTGGTCATCATTATTAGTATCCATTAGATTGGCTATATTGCACTCATTGCACAACTTCCACCAAAACACTCTGCCTTTTGCTATTAGGCTTTAAACAAAATATCTTCATTTATTCTACATATAGTGGCAAGTAACAAAAACCCAGTGAAGACTTGCTTAAACCATAGGGATTTTGACTATTTGCTCAGCAAGAGGTCTGAAAGTAGATGGTCCTAAGGTAGGTTTGGAGACTTAAAGATACCAATGAGAAATCAGGCTCATGTATTATATTCCTTATGATTACAATATGGTTGCCACAGCTCCAGACATCATATCCTCATGTGATAGAATGGAAGGCAAGAGGACCAAAATAACTTTCTCCTCACGTTTCTCTTTCTTATCTGGAAGAAAGATGCTTTCAGCAAACATTGCTTTACATTTCTTTGGTCAAAAGTGACTATGTCTACCCTTAATCCTGGCAAAGGAGAATGGGATCGCCTGGATGCCTACAAACTTTTTCTGTTAAGAGCCAGATAGTAAATAATTTAGTCTTTGAGGCTCTCTGTCACAACTACTCAATACTGCTGTTGTAGCATGAAAGCAGCCGTAGATAAGAGGTAAACAAAAGAGTGTCTGTGTTCCAATAAAATTTTATTTACCAAGAGTTGGCAGCTGGATTTGACCAATCCCTGCCTTAGAGCAATCATGATTCAGCGCTGTCATGAGTGCATGGCTGCACAGGTTAATTGGCTCCATTAGCAAGGAAGAAAGGGGAATTGCTGCTGGTAGGGTATCCCACAGCACTCCCGGGAAAGAGGAGAGATTGAAATTATGAAGAGCAGGTCTGGAACTCTCAGGAAGCTGGAGACTGCACTTACATAAAGATCCAAAATGAGCACCCTACCTGAGGGCTTCCTGGTGTCTATACTAATGGTTCAAACTGCTTTGGAAGAACCCGAGGATTCCCCAGAGATACCAGGAGTGTGCACCTCTGGGATCCCATTGAGAGAGCCAGTCCCAGGTCTCCTCACCCATGACTTTAGCCAGAGACCTTTTACTTTTATCTGCTCTACATATTGTGTTTCCGTTTTAGGGTCCTATTTAGGAGGGAGCAGAGAAAAATCTCTAGTGATAAAAAAATTAGAAATGACTGGCCTAGAAGATAAAGATTCAATCTGTTCATCAAACATCCTTTTCTAATTATATCTCCCATGATTTCACTAGATAAACTCTGCCCCCAAGAGACACTCTCTTCAAGTAGGTCAAGTATTTCTCATGTTATTCTTCTCTTGTACTTCTTCAGCCTTGCACCCAGCTTATCTGCATGGCCATGACTCCCCTCTTAATTTTACTCAAGTAGAAAGTTTTCCCAACATACAAGCCTCTTTATCAGGTTAACATACCTATTTTACACTTACTATGTGCAAGTCACCAAGTTACATACTGTATGAAGGGAAATACAAAGAAGCAAAAGAAAGTCTCTCTCTTCACCTTTCAAGTTGTATCAAAAGAATATAAATGAAAGTTGGATATAAAGTGATGAGCATGATTAGAAAATGCATGTATTTTTTAAAAGAACATATACTTTCTGGTGAGTCTTACCCAGCCAAGATTCCTTGGAATACACGCTTTCTAGTAAGGCTGCCATGACTCACCTTTGGGGGAAATTTTCTTCTTTGGACTTACATTTAGATCTAGTTTTTAAACCACTGAAGAAAAACCAGTCTCATTCAGTTAGAATGCACCCTATTTTCTTTTACCAAAAATGGTTTCTCTTAGCTTGATCACTGCTTTTTGACTGAACTCCAAATGACTTTTGGATGGTTACAAACATCATGTCCATCTTCAACAGAGCAGTTGCCAGCATGGAACCAGAAGTGCCACAGGTTATGAAGCTGGTTCCTCAGAAGGTGCCGTCACTGTCCACGGTGATGCTCTCTCTGCACAGGACACACCCCTGGGAGCTCCTCCAGCTGGCACAGCCAGGAAGGTTCTCAGACAGGGCAGTTAGAGTTGGGCCTTCTAGCTACGTAACAGGAAAAACGACTCACAGATGAGGAGGCACTTTAGCTCCACACCTAGACTCCAAAGTCTGGATTCCACCCTGGGTTTGCATTTACAAACTGCAGATCTTGCACTATTTACTTAACCTCAGTGGATCTCAGCCTCCTCATCTACAAAATGGGAATAATAAGACTATCTCTCAAGGCTCTTGTGAGGACTAAATGAGTTAACCCATGTAAAACACCAAGTGTGACGTGAATAATATATTTGCTGCTGTCAGTGTTATTAATTGCCACCTGGGGATGAAGTCTCATGGACAATCTTTCCTGGCAATCTCAGGGATTCACGAATTGCCTCATTTCTCAGATATAAAAAAAGCTTGTTCTAATCAAAATTTAAAACTTGACCATCTCATGTGGGCCAACTGGAGGTGGGCTTAGGCATGGGAATTTGCAGTTGAGAGGACATGATCTGTGTTGGTTCCTTCTCCAATCTTCAGCCTTCTCCAGTCACTGGTTGGTGGTACAGGTCTCTCAGGACCCGAAGTACAAAACTCTTCGAGGGCTCACTTGTAATTAAGGACTGTGGCAAATGTACAAATGCTGATTCTTTCTCTTGTGGGAAAGAATTTCTGTGGGTTTTTTCCATACCCCTCCCCCACTGCTGGAGGTCCCGTCCAGGGCATGGCCACGCCCTGTTCCTCCAGGGGTCCTATTTGTGCTGCTCACCTTGCCCGCCCCTGCCAGGGGAAGTAGGTCCACTTGGTCAACAGGAAGACTAACTAGTTAGTGCATGTGTACCTTGCCAACTCTTGGAAGCAGAGGCTGTTCCGGATACCTCCTTCTGCCACCACTGCAAACAGCCTTCTCTGCCCTCAGGTTGCATAGATCCCTGTGTCCCCCAAACTCCAGGAGACACCGGGCGGGCGGTTCTCTGGAGCCCTCCTCACCGATCTCAAAGGAGATGAAAAAGCACAACACGTAAAATGTTCACTGCTGCCTTCTCCTGGATCCTTAGTCTCCTTCCAATCGCACAGCCTGGGGTGAGGTTTTGAAGGGGGCTTAGGCAGCAGTAGGGGACATAGGTCCAGCCACAACCAAGGAGCAAAAATGAAGGAAGAAAAAAAACATCCCGTGAGCAAGAAAAATGTGGACCCTGCAATGCCTCACTCACTAAATGAGGACGCCTGGCGCCCGCAGCGGTGTCAAATGAGGTCAGAGGAGCTTATCTCTCCGTGTGCCTGGAATTAAGGGCATCCTGGGACAGCTGCAGGGCAGCAGGCTCCCGTGTCCGCCCCTCCTTAAGCCGGCCAGGATCCCATGACACCGGTGCAGGGAAGGATTTCACCACGGAAAGGGAGGCTGTGGGTTGCTTCTCTGGTAAGAAGGCTCTCAAGACACAAAGAATAATTGTCGGATTGCTTGTGTGTCTCTTTAAGAATCAATTCTCAGCATAAGGTCCCTAAAGCAAAACAAACAAAACACTCCTGAAAAACTCAACAGACGTGCTTCAATTACAGACTCAAACCCTGATTCTGATTTGGGGACAAAGGGAGATGCCATCGGGGCCATGAAGACCAGAGGATCCCCGAAATCGGAAGGCTGCGGACCGGCGGCCTGGGAGAGCCCTGGCCCGGCTGTGTTTGCATTCATGAAAACTTTTGCAGGAGGTCCGCGCAGGCAGCTACCAACCCGCGCAGCTGGCGCGGCCCCCGGCCGGGCACAAACAGCGCGGCACTGCCACCTTGTGGGCGGCGGCGGCGCAGTCAGCGGGGCGGGCGGCGGCGGGCCGGGTGTCTCTCTGGATTCGGCGGAGCCCGACGCGGGCGGGGGGAGAGAGGGGGCGAGGTCCGGGGGCGGGGCGCACCGGCGCCGATCACGTGGGTTAGCAACAGGCCGCAGCCAATGGGAGCGCGAGTCAAGTGCTACGTGCGCGCCGCCCTCCGGAGTGGCGGGCTGGGAGTGGAGGCTCCTTCTCGCCGGCGGAGTGGGGCCGGGAAGGGCGGACGGGGTGCCTTTCAGCCGGGAGCCCCTCGCGCGGCGGGGCGAGCAAAGCACTGAAAACAGGAGCGTTTTAAAATAGGACTTTCCCTGTCACTCTCCAAGGCACTGACCCCAGGGCAGCGGGTGGAAGCGGAGGAAGGGCAGGCAGGGGGTCCCCCTCCCCCCTCTTTCCCCCGCCGGTCTCCCCTCCTCCGCCCCCTGCACCAGACACTTGTTGCGGTGCCAGCGACTCGGGGCTGGAACGGCCACTTGGATCCAGTAAGGGGGTTAAAAACAAAAAGAAGAATGCGGCTCCTGGCAGTGGCTGAGCGTGCCGGTAGCGAAGACCTTAGCTCCTCGCAGATGCAAGGCTTGACCCCCCAGAGGCCAAAGCAGCCGACAGTCAGGAATCGAGTCAAAGGAAAAAATCAGCTTCGTAGTTGGTTTTAATTATTGTGCATGGAAAAGCCACATCCAAAAGTACATCTGATGGCTTCTACGGTCATTCCACCGTGTTGACATGAACCAGCCACTCCTGAGCGCAGGGGAGGCGCCCACAGCATCGATGCCAGGGGTACGTCCCAGGACGCGGCCAGCCAGGACCCCCGGGCGGGCATGGTTTCCATCAGACCCGCCCCCTCCGGTCTCATGGTCAGGCACACAGTTCCTCCCATTAATAGGGGGTGTGTGTGGTTGCCTTATAATGCTCTTTTGCTGCTTTTGTTCTTTGAGAGTTCACGTGTTTTCTTTCTCTGAACCCAATCCGAAGAACAGGTGGCCCCAGAAGGGCGTCTCATGCATTGCCCTGCCTCGGGGCTTTTTGAAAGACCATAAACTACCATGCTGTTGTAAAGTGAAATAAGAGTCTCCCAACCTGCGGGATCTAGCCTTCCTCCGCTCAGAGTTCCCCAGGGAAAGACGTTGTGCAGTGCTCTGTGATCATCGACAACAAATGCTGACCACTCTGGGTGAGATGCAATAAAAGGTTTCTGATCCCAGGGTTTATCTGTTCCTGTCTGAGCTCATTCAGGGTCAGGCTACCCCAGAGGGGAATGGAACAGCTGCCCAGCAGCTTATGGGCAGGTTGTGCACTTCTCTCTGTCAGAAACAGAGGTCGGGGTGCCAGCTGCCACTGGGAGCTTCGCCTGGTACCCAGGCACCATGGGAATCGGCCAGGGCAGGGCAGCTTTGAGCAGTGGCCCCCTCTGCACCATGTTTTCTTCCTTCCTTCCAGCGCTGCCACCTGGGTTCTTGGGTTCCGTCAGTGAACAGGCCTGTGCCCTTACTCTGCGTGGGAACAAATCTATATCTGGTAATTATGTTTATGCTAATTTGGCATACACTGGATTTTTAAACGTATACTCTAGTTCTTGACCAGCAAAGGGTTTTTGAAGATGTAATGAGGATTCAACAAATATTTATAGAGCTTTAGCTAGGTGCACACCTTTGTTTGGGCCCTGGAGATACAGCTTTGCAGCAACGGACTTGCATAAAGAAGTGGACTCATGAGGAAAGGAAGGAGAATGGATCAACCTGTTTTCATTGCAGGAGTCAGTCACCTACCCCACATTGGTTGATTATTGCTTTCTCGTTTTCTGCCCCCTCAAACTCCTATCTTTTGGTTCCTCATTCTTTTGGGGACTTATCTGATTGTGGAGCAATAAGGTCACTCACATGTTTAATATGAAATAATGTGATGAGATGGGAAAAGTCATAGGCTAGGAATAAAAAATATATACTTGGTGCCAATCCTGGCTCTGCCACTTGATGAAATCCATAACTTTCTACAAATATCTTAAGATTTGAATCTTGGTTCCCTCATCCCTAAAATGGGAGAGTTCTTGCTTTTCAACCACACAAGGTCATGATTCAAGGGCACCATTTTCTCATCTGTAAATGAAAATGTTTGAATGAGATTTAAGGTTTGCAAACTTCCTATAGAAGTGGATTCATCTTTTCAGATAAAATCTAACTCAAAACCCCAACATATAAAGCCGATGAAGACTGGCTTGCTCCTGTGGCCCTGAGGGAGAAGGCACCAAGTCCTACATACCCTCTTCCCCTAGCTATCGAAGGCCCTTCAGGCACCGTTGCGCCCAAGGGTTCCACTGGACACAGTGTGGCATCACTGTGCTAGATGATTCTTTTATAAAGTGCCTTCCAGTTCTAACTTTCGGTAAATCGGAATTTTCTAACATTGTGTTTTCTATGATGAGATTTAACCCCTATTTTTTCTTCACTTATTAATATGTTGCGGGAGATAGTTACCAGCTTTACTGAAACCAAAACACATTTCATTACTCTCTCCCTGTTTGTGAAGTCAATCTTTCTGCCACAAAATGAAATTAGATTTTGATGGAGTATGGAATTGTGTAATGAGAAAAACACCAGACTGGGAGTATCAAGACAGTTCTAACCCTGGCCCTGCTTTTAACTATCTTCACAACCTTGATAAAATCAAGGAACTTTACTAAACTATCCAAATCTTTTAAATTAGGAGGTTCAGTGACTTAGTAATCATAGACACTGGGTCATTTATGGACGAGAATAATTTTCTTTAAATTAAATAACTCTCAAATTTCACCCTGCCTACATGCCCAGTTATTCCATCATATATATATATCTCCTATTTGAAGAGGAGGTAAAGGCAAATTAGGTTGTAAATGACACCACGTGGACATGAAGCTAGAAATATCAACTGGACCATTGTTTTGTTTGCACAGGTGGTTGGAGCCCACAGTGTGCCTTGACCCCAACTCACCAAGCAGGAGCCACATCTCCATAATCAGGGTTCTGCCAGGCATTAAACACAGTACGGCCATTCCTACAGACAAACCCAGAAAAATCCCAGTTTGGTGAATATTTAAAGAAACAGTTTGGGTTAAGGACCCAGGGGTTGGACCAAAAGGCGTGACCCCACAAGGGACCAACAGCATGATTCATTGCCTCCAAGTGCGCACGCCCTGGGAAAAGGCAACAGGCCCTGCCTGGGAAGCCAGGAAGCTTTAGGGGTGGACACAAAAACAACAGCTCTGGTCATGGCTGTGACTTGGTTATAAGTTAACTTTATGGGTCACTGAGTGTCTGGAAACAGACTATAAAAGAAGAAAGGGTGGCCCAAGCAGCTTTGTGCTGGAAATGGCTGTGACCAGTTGCTTCTGGAAGGGAGATGTATTGACTGCAGTAAAACTTGATGGGCTCAGCACTTGTCTGTTAAGGCTGGAATCGGAAGTAAACTTTGGACCCAAGTAATTGGTATGAAGCTGTGCTTAAGAGCAGCAGCAGAGGGGGTTTTATGCCAAGCAGTAAACAATATGGTGTCCAACCGATGCAAAGTTCCACCTCCTTGGTGACCTCTAATCCCACAATCCTATCGGCAGGCAGGTCTTCTAGGTTAATCCCACAGTTCAAACAAGTTGGTACAGTTTAACTTTCACTAATCTGACTTCTTAAAAAAAAAAAAATCTCCTTGTGCTTGGAATAGCAAAACATTTAGGGTGAAAATAAACGTCAGCCTTTGAGACTTGCTATTCTTAACTGTGCCTGTTGTGGGAGAAACAATGCATTGTCTTTAATATTAACTGTTATCGAACCATCAACTCTAACTTTAGCTTTCTTCAGTTACTCAACAATTATTTATTAAACACATACTTGCACAGATCTTATGTCATAAGTTGAAGGCAACAAATAAAACAAGATTATATATAAGTTCATTTATCGGAAATATTTTGAAAAATACACACCATTTTTTTCACTTGATTTATTTTTTTCATGTTTTGGGGAGGCACATTTCAAATTTGACTTAAAGTACGATGTAGAAAGGCTTTGAACTGTGTTTCAGGAGGACAAGAGCTAATCTTAAATATCATTACCTATGGTTGTCTGGCAATCAGAACATAACATTCACATCTCTGAGCCTCATGTTTGTTCATCTGAAAAGTGAGGGAAGCTAAACTGGGTCATATTCTATATCACAAAGCTTAACTATAATAACAGCTCATGTTTACTGAGTCAAGAGCTTTGTATTCTTTATCAGTTTTTTATTATAGAAACCCTGTGATATATGTATTATTATTTTCCCCACTTTTCAGATAAGGTAACTGGGCTTAGAGAGGTTTTGAAATTTGTCCGAGGCCACACAGTAAGTGGCAGATCTGACATTTGAACCTAGTTTCTCCAGCTCCCAAGCTGTACTCACCCATTTCATACTAATGAACTGCCTTAGAGTTCATCCAAAAAGGAAAACTTGATTTTTTCCTTATATCAGATTTTCACTTTGCCTTCCTTGGAGCTGCTCACAGAGATCATGCCTACGTTGGTTGCTACTCTCTGATCTTTAGAGAGTCTCCCATAGTGGTTGCTGAGGCAGAAGAGGGCAGAAGCATCTACTTGGAGAGAGGGAGATACTTCGCCGACAGCCTGCCCACCCCTGTGAGGACTGAGTAGGAGATTAGACTAGTGAGCATGCCCCAGCATTCAGAATCCAGGAGGCAGCAGCATCCCCAGAAAGTCCCAGCTGGGAGTGACAAGGGGAAATCAATGACGCCTGACCAGGACCTTCCTGTTATATCCTCTCACACATCCCTTAAACCAGTGGTTCTCAACCTGTGGGTCGCGACCCCTTTGGCGGTCGAACGACCCTTTCACAGGGGTCGCCTAAGACCATCCTGCATATCAGATATTTACATTACGATTCATAACAGTAGCAACATTACAGTGATGAGGTAGCAACGAAAATAATTTTATGGTTGGGTCACAACATGAGGAACTGTAGTTAAAGGGCCAGAAGGTTGAGAACCACTGCCTTAAACCAAGCCTGGATTCTAAATCTTCCAATCCTTGCCCAGTTATCATCATGCCATGTACAACTAAGGAGTAGCAATGGAACCTTCTTTCTCAGGAAACTGGAGTGTCCAGAACAGGGCATGGGGAAGCCCGGTTTGGTTTCTGACTTCCCCACACCTGGGGTCATTGCCCCTTCAGAGACACAGTGTGCCCACATTCTCCATCAGATGAAGCACTGCTGAGATAAAACACCACATGCCAGGGGACTGCAGACCAGGAGTCCCTGGAGTGAAACGATCTCGCTGATGCAAACAGAATTTCCACAGACCTTGGGGAATGTTTGGTTTCCACAATGTTTAAGGCTAAAAATGGCAGTTTATACAGCGAGGGACACCCACGGTGGACAGATGGATCACACAGTCCCTGCTCTGGAAAGCTCACTGTCTCCCGGGCCGGCCGGGGCTTTGTCCTTCCCTGAAGCATCTAATGGGTGAGGCCAGTTATCCCAAGACCAGAAAGATAAGAGAGGTAAGTATAATTTTTTTAAAAGTACACAAATGATTAACATTTATTTAATGGATTAAGTAGAAACCAATTGAGGAATGTCAACCTCAAGAAACTGCACATTTTGTCTTGAAAATACTGGAACTGTCAGAAACAATAAAAAATCTTACTCATTTTCAAGAAAGGGGAAGCAATTATACATATTCTCAAGAATAAAGTGGAAGAGTTAATTCTCCATTACTTGTTTATATTAGATTAATCTTGAGTCTGTATGGTGGATATAAATTACACTTCCTCCAATAAATTCAATTTTGCAGAAAAGATGTACTTCTCCTCTGGTCTATTTTTAGTTGCTTAAAAACTGCCCCACATTTTGCTGACCACACATGTATTATACAAACCCCCTGTCAGTTCCCTGAGGTGATAATTACTATTTGGGGAATCCCTCTGGAGGGATGAGTGAATGTTCCAGTGGAAAGAACTCTGACTTAGATGCTCAGAGAGCGAGAATTGATTCCAGCTCTGCCCCTAACTAGATGTGAACTTACAGACAAATTACTTCACCTCTCTAGTTCTGTGAAAAGCAAGGGAGCAAAATTAGATATCTTTCTAAGATTCCTTCCAGCTCTAAAACCAGGTCTTTGTCCAACTCTCATGAACAAAAGCAGGGATTTCTTTCTGTCTGAGAACCCTGAATCTTCTGGGAGGAACGGTAAAGAACACTCAGAATGGGAGGCTGAGCTTGGGACCCTGGAAACAAGTACGTAAAAAACAGGCAAGGGCAAAGGCTGCCACCTAATTCCCAGGAATGTCCTGGGTAGGTTACAGCTAAAAGGAGCTCTTTCTGGTTCCATCTGGAGCGCACATTGAAGACTGGCGCTGTGGGATTCTTGGGGTGTGACATTCATTGAATAGACCCTTTTATTGTCCTCTGATTCAGTCATGAATATTTTCATCAGGAAAAGGGATAGTGCCTGGCTAGAGGGCTCAGTTGGTTGGAATGTCATCCTGTACACTGAAAGGATGCAGGTTCGATTCCTGGTCAGGGCACATACCCAGGTTGCTGGTTCAATACATGTGGGAGAAAACAGATTAATGTTTCACTCTCACATCTATGTTTCTCTCTCTCTCTCTCTCTCTCTCTCTCTCTCTCTCTCTCTCTCTCTCATAAAAGCATGTCCTCGGGTGAAGATTAAAAAAAAAATTAAAGAAAAGAGCTAGTTAAAAATAAAAGCAACAAGAAAGAGAAATTCAATAAAGAATGGTTCCTCTGGTGAGAAGAGACCCATCTTCCATCCCAGTGGCAATGGAGGCTGCTGACAGGGCTCTGTGCCTTGTTTGTGATGAAGGAGCAGAGCGTCAACACATACACCAACAACAGCCGGGCCCCTTGGAAAAGCTTCACCCCTTGGAAATGCATCTCTGCTGAGATGCAAGATGGCAGCAACCATGGGAGCAGCCACACTTTGCTGACCACACGTCTACAAAATGTTCCAGTTTCAAAGGGACTATAGGAGCCCCCCAGATCCCAGGTGCAGAGAAAGAGGAGCCTTTGGGAAGAGGGAAAGGGTGTTCCAGCGTGTCTGCACGTGGATAATTCACATGCATTGCTTGCTCTCCTTTCCCTACAGTTAATGTTCATGATTCTCCTCTGGGTTCCTAGGGCCTGAAAAGGAAGGGATTTACATTAAAACCAAAGTCCCTTGCCTGGTTTGTGTGACTCAGTGGTTGAGCATCATTCCATGCACCGTAAGATTGCTGGTTCAATTCCCTGTCAGGGCACATGCCCTGGTTGTGGGTTCGATCCCCAGTGGCATGCAAGAGGCAGCTGATGGATGTTTCTCTTTCATATAGATGTTTCCCTCTCTCTTCCTTTCTCTCTAAAATCAGTAAAAAACATATTTTTTTAAAAAACCAAACAACAACAGAAAAACAGAGTCCCCACCCGCCACCCACCAACGGGGCCTTGGCATTCACTCTATGGGGCTATTCCTCACAAGGCTTCTCCCTGGCTGCCCACAGTGTAGCAATTATTCTCAAGGTGGGGGATGGGAGGGAGGAGCGAGTGAGAGACTGAAGTCCAAGACAGAAACTGTAGTCCACAGCCTAACCTTAGAAGCGTTATAGCATCACTCCTGCCATATTCTATTTAATCACACAGACCAACTGTGGCACAGTGTGGGAGACAGTCACATCGTGTGAATACTGGGTGTGAACCCCAGGAAGTAAGGATTGCTGGGGACCATCTTGAAGGCTCGCTACCACAACTACCATGGGGCCTTCCTGGCCCTCACTTTCCTAAGTCCAGCCATCTTAGTGGGTTTCCTTCTCTCCTCCTTATTCAACTTTTCTCCTCAAAGCAGTGAACTCTTCCCCTAATCTTTGTTTCTGTCCATTCCTACAGGGTCTCACCAACCCCAAACAGGCATTTCCAGTTCTCTCTCTAAGAGGAATTATTAGTAAATGTTTTTTAAGTGGCAAGTTTTTTTTACCCTGTGTTATAGTTTATGTATGTATTTATTTATCTACTGGCCCATGATAACAAAAGGGAAAACTTTAAATAACCGTAAGGCACTGAATTTTTTTAAATTCTTCCCCCAGCTTTTTCCACTCCCTACCCAGGATCGCAGTGCCCCTTTCCTGTGAGAACTACTTACTCCTTGGAAGCTGGTGAGTTTACTTGTCCCGGTATACATTTCCCCCTCCTGTTTCCCATGCCGCATCTGTCCCAGCTAAGGGGAACAACAGTGTGGCTCTTAAACTGGCTGAATCGGGAGAGAGAAAGCAGAGGGGAACTGCCCACCTGTGCCAGGTGGAGACATCTGTAAGCTTTATTTGCACTAACATAAATGCAGGTGGCTGGACAGGGCCGAGTTATTTTCCTGAGACACTGTTTAATGAAGATGTTGTGAGAATTAAATGAAACAACACAGATAAAGTGCTGAGAACGGCACCTGGTACCAAGTAAGTGCTCGATAGCTGTGAACTGTTGTTCTTAGACAAATGAAGCAGATGTGCATAAGCTTTGGTTATGAACAATTATGTGTCAGTACTAACCATAAACATAGATCGTTACAAAACTCATTTTTCCTTCACTACCTACAATTACCAATATTTTGGTGTAGATTCCAAGGAATACCTCTATTTTCTTAAAACATAAAAAAAAAAATCCCTGAAGAGTGAAAAATATATACAGCGAAAGATCATTGGTCCAGAATGTCCAACCTAATTTTCATGTATGCATATATTTAGCCAATGTTAGTGGGCATCTGCCAGATTCCAGGCACAATTCCAGGGGCCAAGCACCCTGGAACAAACATCCTAAATTCATGCCCTTGCAGGGCTTGTATTCTAGTGGGTACAGACATCAATAAACACAAATACATATGAGGCTAAGAAGAAAAAGAATGCAGTGAGGCAAAGTGACAAGACAGCGTAGTATATTAGGTCTAGTAGTCACAGAAGGCCTTTCAGGTAACCCACCCCTACATCAACTTTACTTCCAGAATTTAGACCTATTGGCTTCAAAGAGTACAATAATTGAAAAAAGATATTTTCCCAGGTTAAAAATGGCACATAATCTGAGAAATAAAAAATGGTAAGAAATAAAGGTGTCAAAAAGGGTATGCCTTAGAAAACTCTTTATATAATACAAGAGGCCTGATGCACAAAATTCGTGCATGGGGGGGGGGGGTGGTGTCCCTCAGCCCAGCCTGCACCCTCTCCAATCTGGGACCCCTCAAGGATGTCCGACTGCCCATTTAGGCCCAATCCACACAGTCAGACATCCCTCTCACAATCCAGGACTGCTGGTTCCCAACTGCTCACCTGCCTGTCTGCCTGATTGTCCCTAACCACTTCTGCCTGCCAGCCTGATCACCCCCTAACCACTCCCCTGTCAGCCTGACCAACACCTAACTGCTCCCCTGCCAGCCTGATTGCCCCTAACTGCCCTCCCCTGCTGGCCCGGTCACCCCCAACTGCCCTCCCCTGCCTGCCTGGTCACCCCTAACTGCTCTCTCTTGCAGGCCTGGGTCCCCTCCAACTGCCCTCCCCTGCAGGCCTGGTCACCCCCAAACTGCTCTCCCCTGCAGGCCTGATTGCCCCCAACTGCCCTCCCCTGCTGGCCATCTTGTGTCCACATGGGGGTGGCCATCTTGTGTGTTGAAGTGGTCAATTTGCATATTACTGCTTTATTAGATAGGATACACATGCCATTTGAATCCACCACAGAATATATTAAAAATCTGTCATCATTCTGTATCCATTGAATACATCTGGGTTTACCTTAAAACAAAAATAACATGCTAAAAAGAAAGCCCAAAATATTTAGTGATGGGAACAAAATGAATATGTAGTTTTTCAATTCTTTTCTAGAAACATTTGGATATTCAATGCACACTCACTTCCTTAAAAAATGGCCTAAACAAACAAAAATGTATGGCATAATAAAAAATATATGAAATTTTTCTTCACTGGGAAATCCTTATTGATTGCACAATGGAATGGCAAATTCGCTTATCCTCAGATGGTATTGTTATGCATTCCTAAACAGAAGGGGAAGGGGGGCAACAGCTCTTTTGCAAAGAACTATCTGTATCATTGGTTGACCCTTGCTCTGCTTTTCTTTTCAGATTTCTCTCAACCTCTTTATCTGATGCGTCTGCTGCACAGTAGGTAATGTGCAGCATTGTTCTCTGAGATCTGTGAGCTTTGCACAAGATTAAATGCCCTCTAAAGTCATTTTGATCTGCCCATTACTACCCACACTGAATCACCATGAGGTTGCTCTTCTGGTGGGAACATCACCACAAACCATGTACCTTAGCAAACTGTTCTTAGTATTGGTATTTAAAAACAAAACAAAACACAAAAACAAATGCATGAGAAACTGAATTTCATCATTTGGAATGTCCCTGTGTGTCCACATCTACGTAAGCACTCAGCTATAGTAATATTTCTACCATGTTTTATGACTAACAAAGCCCTCTCCTGTGCTTTAACTCATGTAATCTCACAGCAGCCCTTGTGAAAAGATGGAGTTTGGAATTTCTAGCCAGTCACCAAAAACATCTCCTTTTGTTCCTGGATACATTTCTAGACTAAATTTCCCAGCACCACTTACACTGAGGTGTGGCCATGGACAGAGCCCCTTCCTGGTCCATAAAAATTCCCACAGGAGCTCCTCCACACTTTTCCTTCCTCGGCAAACCTGTGGAGATGGAGGAGCCATGAGATGGATGTTGGGTCTCTACATTTTCACGTAGAGTGGAGTTCTTGAGGATTAAGAAGTCCCATTTTGGAAAAAAGTTTCTATGGCATTACACTACAGATACGTGGGGGTTATGTGTTACAGTAGTTAGTGTTACCTTAATAATGCATATTCCTCCAGCGTTTCATTACTAACACAACAGCTTCATTATTTTTATCTCATGTTATAAATCTGGGAGCAAGTACTATTTTTATTACCCACCCTTTTGCAAATTGGGTGAACTAAGGCTCAGAGAGGCTAAATAATGTACCCAAAGTCACATAGCTGTTAAGAGTTGGAGTTAGATATCTGATTTAGGTATTTGATTGAGACCCAAACCCTGTGGTCTTTCCACTGAACCACGATAAATTTACAGGATGTTAACCATGATAATTTTACATTGATCTTAAGCTTCTAGGTCATTCTGTAGTACTGTGTTGAGGGTGGTTCTTCATCAGCATGCATTTATTGCTAATACTTGTCTGGGTCTGAATTGAAGAATTAAATCTAGTGTGTAGTACTTGCTCCCTGCCCAGGGGGCTGCATGAACAGTGTTACCCCTGGTCTCTGATAGGATGCCATCTGTCTTCTGGCTAGGCAGTTTCCTGGACTTTTCCCCTAAAGTCCAACAGAAACAAGTCCGCCCTTTTCAGTCTGTCCCACTTTAAAAGAAAATTTTTGATCCTTCAAATAATCATTGAATAAAGATTCAATGCCCATTAGATGTGGAGCACTGTGCATAGCACTGTGAGGGATTTAAAAGTAAGTAAACAAAGCACACAGCTCAGTGGCTGAGAGGATGGACTGTGATAAGTGCCTGAATTTAAATTATGGCCCCACTATTTCCTAACTGTGACCTTGGACAAATGACTTAACTTCTCTGTTTCTGTGTTTGGCCTGTGTAATGGGGATGACATTAGTACCTACCCATGAAGATGACCTGAGGAATCAATGAAACAGGCATATAAAACATTTAGAATGGCAGCTGGCGCCACGTAAGTGTTATTCTCAGATAAATGAAGCAGATGTACCTAAGCCTTGGCAAGGAACAGTTGTGCCATCTACAAACTGAGATAGTAATGAGAGTCCATTTTCCGCCTGCTCTCTATAATAACCGAGATCTTGTGCAGTTTCTCTGAAACCATACAAATCTTTTCCCATCCTGTACTAGTGATTTTCTGCTCTCAAATCTTTTCTGTAATCAGGCTCTAAGGGAAGAAAAACACACAATATCCTTCCCCACCCACCCCACCCCCTGACAGGCACTCCACTACACTTTACCTCTGGGTTTCTTGTTTTGTTGTGTTGTATTTAATTCTCTCAACAACTCAATTTCCAATTGCAGATGACGCTGCCTAGACTTCAGAGAAGATAGTATGAAAGTATCACACCTGGGATTTTAAACCTGGCCTGTCTTCTCCAAAGCCTGAACTCCCAACCTTTGAGCTAATCCCCTCACTGCCCAGCTCTGAATCTCCGCTGGTCTGATTAAAACCCCGGAATTTCACGACCTTCTGAGAATACAGTCCAGAAAGAAAAGATATAATTGTTTTACCCTGCCTCTGAAGCTAGGCAAGGAGAGGCCTTGATATTAACAAGGCAGCTTCTCTCCAAAGTGCAGAGAACCCTTGAAAAGGGTATGTTAATCATGGGTGTCATATTGTATGATTGTGTCTGTTTGTATTTAGTGCACTTGTTATCCTTGATGTTTTCACCCTGAGGACATCCAACTGAACAAAATTGCATACATCTTTATGGATTACCCTTTCTGCATCCATAAGTTATCTGCCCTTTTAAAATAATTTGCACTAAAACACAAAGTGTTTTTTCTAATGGGAATGGACAGCTAGTGTTTTTTGATGCAAATGATTTCTCCCCACTTCCTCCCCAGCCCAGAGCCAAATCTGCAGCAGCAAGGGGGGCGCAGTGCTTCCCGAGCAATTTAAGCACAGCAGCTGGGAGCTGCACAGTGACTTATGCCCCTGCTTGATGTTGGGGGAGGCTCAGTGAGGCACCCCCAGAGGAAGGTGCGGTGTGATGAGCAGGCACATTTTAAGGGCACTTACAATACTCGCCTCCCTTGTTTTTAAGAAACTAGCCACCACTCAGGCAGTTTTGTTTGTGTAAAGATTAAACTGTTAAGCACGTAAATTCCTAAGTACAATGCATTGTGTCACCGGATTTCGTTTTTGGTGTGTTGGTTTTTTTTTCCTGGAGGTGATATGTTGGGCTTTTTCTTTTTAACTTCGATAGTATTTCTGAACTCTATCCATGGTAAAAATCAAGAATTTAATTATAACATATACTTTATCCTGGCACTTAAGTGTATAATGTTATGAGTTTCTAAGTGTGTTTCCTTTATTTCACTACTTTTACCTCAATAAAGAGGCCAAATCCCAGCATAATCATAGACTTGAATATGTAAGTAGAAAAGGGGAATGAGCACCGTACCCAAAACTTGAGTATTGCCACCTCTAGGAGAGAAATAACTGGAGTTCTCACTATAGTCCTTTTTCACATGTAGCTGATTTTGGAAAGAAAAATATGTAGCGGGCGGGGGAGGGGGGGGACTATTAAAAGACTAATGAGATGTTTGAGAAATGAGCTCTGCAGGCAAAAGGCAGCCCACGGGAAGAATTCTGCATGGCCTTCGTTGTTGTTGGGATTACAATGAATAATTACAGCTCGTTCTTAGGCAGTAACTGCTCCAGTGTCACTTCCAGTAAGGTCTGGCCAGAGCACCCAGAGCAGCGGGCTCCCTGCCTGCTCCCAGTTGCACAGCACAGTTCCTCGTGGTGGGAATGGAGAGGAGTTACCCTGGGAACTCTCGCTGGGGGGGATGTTAAGTCATTTGCAAACCACTAAACGATCTGCACACTGGTGGAGCCAGGAGTCCCAGCGCAGCTTTCTCATGCATTCCACACGCCAGCCTCCCATGCATCCCACACTGTCCTCGTGTCCACGCTGGGACCCTGCTGATCCTCCTGAGCTCTGCAACCTGGGCTGCAAGATACAGACCTGCTGCCTGGCAGCTGCTGCTCTGGCAGCGTCTGCCCTCCGTCCTTCTGGGCCCCTGGTAGCCTTCCTCGTTCTACACCCCTGTCTCCTAAGCAAATCCCACTCTGATCTAGTGCTTCTCAAGGTGTGGTCTGCAGAGTGCCCACAGGATGATCACAAGGAGGAATGTTGAAAATGCAAATTCCCCACCCCTGCGCCGGACCTATTGCACTGCACCCTCAATGGACCCTGGGGAAAATGCACATAATGGTCACCTTCCTTAATGAATACACCTGGTTCATTATGCTACATGCTGAATTTTGCAAACACCTTTCTATCTCAGACTTCTCTCACCCCTGCTTTTTCTTCTCCAGCACCTCTTTGTCCATAGCTCACGAGAATTCCCAAAAAGAACAAGATTGAAGGCTCTAATTGTCTCTGGTCCTCCCCTAAAAGCCTCCTTTATGTTCCCCGTCACTCCCTAAACGCTTTCCCATGAGCAGACTCAAGGGTATTTTAAATTCCACGCTTCCCCTCTCCCACTATAAAAGCAAATGCTTGCATCGTTTAAATAATCATCCTTCTGTTCTGTCTCATTGGCCTCTCTTCTAGACCCTTTGGCATGATGACAATCAGAGTACAAACCCAGGCTTTCCCCCTGCTTTCAGGAGGCCCAGGTCCCTGGAGTCAGCCAATATAGCTTCCAACCCAGAGACAATGCCCACACTACACCGCCATGCTTCAGGCGGGGGCCTCAGCTCTCTCTGGGCCATTCCAGGGTATTTCCCCAAAGGAGGAATGGGCTCTGTGTTGGGACCAGCACGCTAGAACACTACATGTGTGATCGTGCCAATCTGATGTCAACTCCCACCTGTGGGCCTGTCTGCGCAGTTACACATGGACTCAGGCAGCGTAAGAAAGTTCTATTGCTGGCAGTGAGAGTTGTGTTCTTCTGGACTCAGACAGCCCGTGTGGGATGGACAGATGCCTTCTCCGTACTGAGTCCCCAGAGAGGCTTCTATCTATATAGGTCAGGAAGACAGAAGAGCAATCTGGCTGGCTGCATCTTCTCAAACACCCACAAGCCTCTGGGTGACAGGGCAATAGAAGTTCAAAGGATGGCCATCAACTTCAAGAGAAACTTCCCGCCTACACATGAATCATGCGCTTTAAGATCAGTATCATTCCCATCCCACTTTTCCCTTTGTTCCCAGGGCTGAGACTCTTCTGGCTCTACCAAATGGAGTCGGAGGAAAGAGCCATCTGCGTTTTGGCACGTCAGGCAGCCCTCGGTGCATTCCATGTGTGGTTTTTTTTTTCCTTTATGGAATAGAATCCTTACTATTTTTCATAGCAGTCCCGTGAGATAAAAAGAAGAAGACTGACAAAAAGGCTGAGGGTCTGAAATTTGACCTCACATTTTATTTGGGATGAGATGAATTATGAAGGAGAGATTTTACAGTGTGCTGTTTCTGACCCAAGTAGCAAACGAATATCCTCCGTTCTTGCTCCCATTGCTTAAGCAAAAAGCAGCTGTGTGCAGCATCTGGAAGAGTGGTTGCAACCTTGTTTTATCCTATTTGATTCCCACTGGCTTTTATGTTTTCCATAAATGATTGAAGAAAAGTTCTCAGTTGGAAATAGCAATAAAATCTTCCATAAATTCTTGCTTAGCACGAGCTGCAGCAGCTCACGGGAGTCTCATTCTGCAGTCCCGAGGTCTGTGGAGGCTGGCTGCCTGGCCGAGGTCCGAGAGGCGGGAGCCTGTCAGAGAGAAAGCCGCATGGCCAGTGCCTTCTCTCGGCCCCACGTGGCAACCACAGAATATGTGGTTTCTCCTCTGAGCCACAGTCCTTGTTATTGTCCCTTTAAATTCCTTTTCTCCACTTACTAAATCAGGAGCGTTACAATACCTCCCTCTAAACACTCAGGACAGTGCCAAGCACATAGTACAGATTCATTTTTTATGTGTCACTGGAACAATTACTGCTTAAGAACTATTATTAATTGTTCATTTAATATATAATGGTGAAAATAATGAACATTTATTGAGAGGCTGCAATAAGCATTTTACCTATTTGTGCTGTGTAGTCCTCCAAGCAGGTCTATGAGGTAACTATTATAATTTCATTTGATGAAAAAAAAATTTAAAGTTTTATAAGTGTAAGTGGTGGATCCGGGGACTTTGCCCACAGATGGTGAAGCAGGGGCTGGCTCACCAGCACCTGTGCTCTTTCCAACATTCGACAGCCAGTTGGACTTTCTGGACACTGGGGATGGGGAGAGACAAGGTGGCAAAGGGCTCAGTTCTCACAGACTGTACATGCCCCTCGCCATGACTCCCAAACCCTTACATGGTGGTGGGAAGGTAATTGGAGGAATGGAATGAAGGAGCCAAAACTCGGCTGCCTTGAAGACAGGTTCCCGGTCCTCTGCTAATGTGAGGATGGCCTACCCGAATCCTCTCCCTGCACCAGGCACCAGAATACCCCAGGCTTCGTGTATACCCATTGTTAAAGCAAGCTTCTCTACTAAGACCAATGGCCGATCAAATTGTCTTAGAAAATTCATGCCTTACTTTAACAAAAATCTTCTCAGAAAGACTAACAGGAGGATTACTGCTCTCAAGAGCCCAACATCTGAAAACTAGGCAGAATGGCAAAGCCAACACTCAATAAGCATTAACAAAAACTGAGAAAATCAACCCAAAGTTGACTCAGACTCTATCCAGCCTCCAGCTCATGCTGCTCATGTGCAGCAAAGCCACTCTGCCTTCAAAGACTGAGCAAGAGTTTGGGTCTTCCAGCTTCTTCCCACCACATCCCCAGGGTCAGATTTGGTGATAATTCGACTCCAACTGATAATTGCATAAGGGGATTTGGCAAATTTATAATTTCCAAAGGGCACATCAGTGGATGTTCCATAAATTTCTTAACTCCATTTCTTTCATTAAGGAGCTATTTTTGTTCCCAAGTGGGTCATTAGCTTTTTCCCCATTTTGATTCATTTAATTCATATTAACAACTGCTACCGAAGGTTGTCTGAACTGATAGGAAACTTCAAGCCCTTGCTTTATAAATGAAGGGTGTTTTGCATTTCCCATATGGTGCTCTTAACTTCACAACAAAATTTAGGGCCAAATTTTATCTACTTGAGGCTCTCTTAACAAACCAGTACCACGGTCCTAACTGAACCAAACCAGTTTATCTATGCCAAATAGTTTTCTTCCCTTCTATTGCCTGTACTGTTTTCTTTTTGGCCAAGTTAAGAAGTTTAACTCCTGCTCTTTAGCAAAAGAGGCCACAGACTCAGGGATAGACGATTGTACCATCAAACCTGTACTAGTAAACTCAGTATGAGCTTCTAGAAATGATGGAACCCAGTCAGTTTAGGACCTTTTCAACTAAGCCCCCAGGTGCTGAGGGGTATAAAGGGAAGGATTCCTGAGGAGGGAAGACAATGTTTTATGTGATTGAATAGGAATGGAACATCTCTAAGTGAGTGCTATTTTCCAGAAAAGGGAAATGGGGAATGGAATTGAAAAGATGTCTGTTGTGAAATTGTTTTCCAAATGTTTCATGTTTCAAGTAAAACGGTGCAGATCCTCACCTGTCAGGAAGCTGAGCAGCACTGACGGACCCAGAATACAAAAATAAAATGTGCAAACTCTGTCTTCCTTTCTGGGGCTACTTTTCCAGGTGATTTTCATGGGAATATTAACAAATAATAGATTTTGTCAAATTCTGCTTTAGAATGGATCACGTCTCGTTCTCTCAGCCTGATGAGCTGGAGCAGTGGGAAGGGACGGGGAGGGAGCAAACCTGGGAGGGAGGGAGAACAGGGCAATGACCACAGACGCGGATGTAATCAAACGCAGGCTGTGGGAGCCAATGAAAACGTTGTTAGGCCCAGATATAAATATTTTGTTCCTTTCTGCCAGGCACCGTAGTTTATGACAGGAACTGCGATTTAAAAATTCACAGGCAAATGTTATAAATTTGAGAACATACATTGGACCCCTTCCCATTCCAATAAGCAGGCGCAGGTGCAGTTTGCATGAAATTGTATATTTAGGGAGGGAGTGGTTGGGAGGGAAAAGCGAGAATCGCATGTTCTAAGCAAACTGTATTTGCATACACATTATGCATGTACCCAACACACACTTGTGCAAAGATGATTAAATATGTTCTGTGTTGGCAGTCTCTTACTCTGCTTCCTTAAAGTGGGAATAGCAAATAGGTTTGTCTTGCATTCCAAACCAATCCCTGTGCAGTGGCTGTTTGAAGTGGTATGTTGAGAAGGATTCAAAGGTCACGTCTGGGTTCATCCAACAGTGTTTATTTTGTGCCTACTGTGTCCCATGCACAATGCAGGCTGCTACATTCTATTACTCCCAGCGTGGGAGGTACATTTCCCTAAGTCCAGCACAATTGGTGCCTCCTGGAGTGGTGCATCCCAACAGCCCTCGGTGTGAGGCCCTGGGAGCTGGGGCAGATTTAGAGAGAGAATAGTGACAAAAAGTATAGTGACACAGCATGGGGGATGGCAATGTGTGTGTCATGTATTTGTTATCCCTGGTGAAAAACCATAAAAAAATACTCACCTGTCCTGGCTAGTTTTTCTTAGTGGTTAGAGAGGCAGCCCTCTGACCCAAGGGTCAAGGGTTCGATTCTTGGTCAAGGGTATGCACCTCAGTTGCAGGTTTGATCTCCTCCCTCAAGGTCGGGGCCTGTTTGGAAGGCAATCAATAAATGTTTCTCTCTCATGTCGATGTCTCTCTCTCTCTCTCTCTCTCTCTTTCTCTCTCTCTCTCTCTCTCTCTCTCTCTCTCTCAAGTCAATGGGAAAAATATCCACAGGTGACTATATATATATATATTCACTATATATATATATATATATATATATATATATATATATTCACCTTTCCACATTACCAACTAACATGCTTCATGCATCTGAACAGCATAGTGTTCACAGTTGGGACAGAGCAATGCAAAAGGTGGTAATAAAATAAAATAAAAGAACTGCCATATTTAATACAGTGGCACAAAAAAGGGCCATCTTGGTGCTCCATCATTTTCATCAAACACCAGGGCATATGAAATTCCTTGTACTTTGAAATTCAGTTTTTTCCTTCTATTCCCAAGTCCCTATTCTCTGGTTTATCCTTTTAGCTATTCTTGCAGAGTGTTCACTGACACCCTTGAACACCAGAGAGGAAGGGGCCTCAATGCTTTCTGTGGGTCGTTCTGCTGCCTTTGGCGGAAGCACATCCCAGAGAGCACAGGGTCTGTTTTACCCCAAACGGATTCCCAGGTGCAGAGCCCACAGCCAGCCTGCAGGCTTCAGGCCTCTCTACATTATTGAGAGAAGGGCCTCCAGAGGTGGTCGCTGGGCTCTGAGAATGAACACCATGCATGTTAAAATATTCCATCCTTCTCCCAAACATTCTAGAGGTTCATTGAGGAGTAAAGCAAGACAATACTTGCTTTAAGGAAGAGAATACATGAACTAAACTTGATAACAGGGCTCATAACTTGAGCCCATTAATTGCCACAGACACTATCATTTCCTGTTTATTCCTAGGCCTACTTAAAAACTACATATGAAGAAGCCTAAAAAGTTATTAGAAATTCTCTCCCTCTTTTTTGTTTACATGACTATTTTAGTTGATGCTGCTTAGTCATGCAACAAACAATGAGCTATAAAGCCTGTTAGGATTCTTTTTTATTCATTCATTTAACATACATTTTTGAGAACCATGGACAGACAGACTCAAGCACATGCTCAGGAAGCTCGATGCTCCCTACTATTTCAAGGCAATCACAGGAATATGTGGTAACTGCTGGGAAGGAGAAGCTAGAGTGCTGGGCAGGCAAGAGGGAGTGTCAAGAAGGGCTTCTTAGATGCCCTGGCTGGTTTGGCTCAGTGGATAGATTGTCAGCCTGCAGACTGAAGGGTCCTGGGTTCAATTCCAGTCAAGGGTACATGCCCAGATTGCAGGCTTGATCCCCAACAGGGGGCCTTCAGGAGGAGCCAATCAATGATTCTCTCTCATCATTGATATTCTCTCTCTCTCTCTCTCTCTCTCTCTCTCTCTCTCTCTCTCTCTCTCCTCCATTCTGAATCAAATAAAAATATATTTTAAAAATTTCAAAAAAAGAGAGAGAAAGGCTTCTTAGAAGATGCAATATTGACATTCATGCTTGAAGAACAATTCCTGACCTTCAGGGCTGGCTTAGGATAAAAGAAAACTATGCTAAATGCCTTAAAATGTTTTCAAATGTGCTTCTCCTTTGAACCAACAGTTCCATTTCTAGAATATTCCCTAAAGAACTAATCAGACAACTGCATAGATATATAGGTACAAGAATGTTCAGCATCTATAATAGGAGAGAGCGGGAGAAGGAGAGAGAAGAAAGAAAAAAACAACGTAGATCATCAACAATAAGAGAATGGGCAGCCAAATCAAGGTGCATTCAGATGACGAGGTATAAATGCAGCCATTAAAAGTCACTTTTTAGAACTGGTTTTTGATATGTGAAAATGTTTTCAATAGGTTCCGGAAAGGAAAAAAAGTCAGGCTTTCAGAAGGATGTGCCACTGTTTAGGAGCTTGCAAACCATGGATCAAAAGATGGTCCCTGCCGTAACCGGTTTGGCTCAGTGGATAGAGCGTCAGCCTGCGGACTGAAAGGTCCCAGGTTCAATTCCGGTCAAGGGCATGTTTCTTGGTTGCGGGCACATCTCCAGTAGGGGGTGTGCAAGAGGCAGCTGATCAATGTTTCTCTCTCATCGATGTTTCTAACTCTCTATCCCTCTCCTTCCTCTCTGTAAAAAATCAATAAAATATATATTTAAACAAACAAAAAAAAAGATGGTCCCTGGACCAGCCGCCACCCGGCAACGTGTGAGAATGCCGAATCTCAGCCCCACCCAGACCTACGGAATCAATATCTGCATTTTGACAAGAGCCTTATGTGCCCCAAATGCGCATTGTCACGTGAGAAGCACCGGTCTGGACTGCAGTCTGCTACTGGTCCACAGTGAAGTTCCCACGGTCCATGGCATTGTGAGGGGGGAAGGGGCAAGGTATTGAGTTTATCACAACGTTAAATGTATTTAATTTATAGCACTGTTCTTTATGCTGAGACTATAACCTTGCTTTTAAGGGGTCAAACTTTCTTTTATATAATGACAGTGACTTTGGGATGGTGGGTTTAGTTGGTTATTTTGCTGGTGTTTCAGTGGTCTTAGTTGGCAAAATAAACACTTGGTATGGCCATCCTATGTATTGTTTTGAAAATTTTACTAGGAAATCTGGGAATGCGAAAACACACTACTTTCAAGTAACATATTATGTGTTGGCAGTTTGGGGGAATGTAAATTACACATAAATAATGGGAGGTGGGACGATGTACACTTTCAGCATTTTCTTCTTTTCTGAGATGTCTATGTTCTCTGAATTTAACATTAAAAATATAGGTCTATGTGGAAGCGGGAGGAGCTACGGAAGGCAGATGTTTCATCTGGGTAGCTTAGGAAGCCTGATGCAATGATATTGCGCATGGACTGTGGACCCAGTCAGCCTGGGTTCTAATCCCAGCGCCACCACTTTTGAGCAGAGAAACCTTGCCCAGGCCACTTGCTGTCCTTGTGTCTCATGTTCCTCATCTATACGGTGGGTTATGATAATTATAGTACCTCATTCTAGGATGGTTCTGAGGAGTGAATTTAGTACATGTCTTATTTTGCCAGGGCTGCTGAAACAAATTACCACAAACTGCTTGATTCAAAGCAATAAGAATGGATTCTTTCACACTTCTAGATGCCACAAGTCCAACATCAAAGTGTCAGAATGTCCTGCTCCCTCTGAAGTGTCCAGAGGAGAATTCGTCCTCACCTCTTCAGCTTCTTGCGGCTGCAGGCGTTCCTTGGCTTGCGGCTGCATCACTTCAGTCTCTGCCTTTGTCTTCACCTGGCCTTATCTTCTCTCCCTGCGTCTTCTGTCTCCAATAAATACACCTGTAATTGGATTTAGGTGTCCCTGGGTAATCCAGGCGCATCCCATCTTGAGATCCTTAAGTACATCTGCAAAAACCAACTTTCCAAAACAGGTCACATTTAGGTCTAGGACATGGAGATATCTTGGGCCACCATTCAGCCCACTACAGCATATAGAATCAACTTAAAACAACATGTGACATGTAACAAATATAATATAGTTTTATCTCATTTCAGATCTCTGGGAAGCTTTTGTTTCAGGTTTTTCTCTAAAGGCTCTTGCTTGGGAGAAGCCCCTTGCTTTCCAATTTCCAACCTAAGTGAATTATGAGTATTACTAAGTATTTCCCTCTCAAAAACCATTGTCATTAAAGGGCTCCACATTTCTGTTGACTGTGATTACCACTGAAAATGGGAGAGTTGAGGAAAACAGCATTAAGTCTTAACAGGAATTCTCTCTAGATTCAAGATTAAGTGAAGGGAGCCCACAGAGTCATTGTAATCTACAAAATTCCATTTTTTGTTCCTTTCTCCCAGCAGTGATCCTACATTCTTCTAACAAATAACTATTCTCAAAAGGACACAGGAGAGACTGGACCTCAGGGATAGGACATTTGTCATGCAGAGCAGCCTTCTATACGGGGGCCTCCAAAGGCACAGGGAGAGGGCTTTGGGAAGGAAGAGGCCACCTTTCCTGGAGTGGTCATCTGGGCCTGTCACGACCTTCTAGCAGCAGTTCTCCAGACTCACCCAAGCAGATTGCTGTCACCTCCACCAAACACCCCACCTTGGCTTCAGAAAGCTGAAATAACAAAAGTTCCTTCTAACTGTTTTAAGTTCTCAAATGAGGTAAAAATTTTATAAGGTCATTCATCAAGATGTAAGCATAATGTTTGACCTGTGGTAGGAGCACAGCACGTTTTGATGAATGAATGAATGAATGAATGAATGAATGTGGTTCTGACTTCAGGAGGCTTCAACTTTGGAATTCAAGAAGTAATTTGTCGCCGAAGCCAGTTTGGCTCAGTGGATAGAGCGTCGGCCTGCGGACTGAGGGGTCCCAGGTTCGATTCTGGTCAAGGGCATGTGCCTGGGTTGCGGGCACATCCCTGGTGGGGGATGTGCGGGAGGCGGCTGGTCGATGTTTCTCTCTCATCGATGTTTCTGACTCTCTATCTCTCTCTCTTCCTCTCTGTAAAAAATCAATAAAAATATATTTAAAAAAAAAAGTAATTTGTCATTAGACAAATTATGTTCATTCTTCAAGTAAATGATCCCCGTCCTCCACCAGTAAGGGTTTCCCTAAATGGGAAACTGAGCGGTGGGGATGAGGCAGCCTTTCCTCTATCTGCCCGAGATGCATTTGCAGAGTCAGGACTAAGGAGAGGACCCTTGAGTGTGTTGAATGTGAGGTGCCCAAACACAGCTGCCTCCCCTCCTGTGGGTCCTCCTCCTACCAAGGAGGTCAGCATAACCTCCAAAGGGCACGCCCTATATTTGAATAATGATATAGGAGAGTCACAGACAAAATGCTTTCCTAAATCTTCCCAGGCAACTTCCAAACTCAGAATTGTAAATCCAAGCTACAAATTCTCTTTTCATAGAACACTGTAGACTTTCCTTGGTGCATATTCAGGAATGCATTTGTGGCTCTCACTGGCTGGCATAGAGACCACCCCTTTTTAATATCTCTTCAAACCGACTCCCTAATACTTAACCCATAAAATGGTCATCTCTGCATACGTAGAGACATAAAGCTGTCATTTGCTGATTTCAGGCTGAAATAATTATAGCCTCTTGAAAAATTCAGACAACTAAGGCTGAAATCAAAGTTGTTATTTAGATGAGCAAGAAAATAAAAAGCTTCAATTCTTCCTTCAATCTTAGTCACCTCTGAATGAAGTTTCAAATGACACACTGGCTATTAGTTCTGTCTGGACTCTGGAGTTAAACTCGTTCACACTGAAACCATTTCAAAAACATCTATAAGTAGACACTTCCAAATAATTAGAGCCAGCAGTAGCTGCAAGCTTCACAACTGTCCTGTGCCTAGCTGGCTAATGTGGTCACATCAGTGACAGTGGTGGTGTTTTTATTTCAGGCTACAGGCAGGCTTTGTAAGAATGTGAAAATCAATACAAAAGGTTTGTCGAGGGTGACATGTTTGTTAATGCTTTATTGATTATGCTATTGGTTGTAAATTTTCTAACTTAATAAAGCTCAAGATTTTTTGCAGTAAAAGACAGAGGTTATTTAATTAACTGGCCACTTAATGCAAACTATGAACATGATACACTGTGACTGCTTCAAATTGACACCCAATTCATCACTCTCCAAGTGGGCATGATGTCATACACACACACACACACACACACACACAGACAAGAATATTATACCACTGAAAGAACTAGGCAAAAGAAGGCTGATATAAAAAGGAAAAGCATATACATATATACCTAATACTAAATGATTCTGGCATTGTGCACTAATACTGAAAGAAGGGATGAATATGCATATAGCTGTTTTCTTGATAAAGGAAATTAGGAATAGACTTTTAAAAAATTAGGCCAAATTACAGCTGCTCATAATTCAGGCAGCATTGTCAAATATTGATGATAATCTATGTTCTGCCTCCAGAATGAAAATATCGTGACCTAGCCCAATGAATTTGTGGCATCGCAATGATTTATTTAACATATTTAAGAAATCAGTCCTGCCAATGTGGCTCAGTGGTTGAGCATCAACCTATGAACCAGGAGGTCATGGTTCAATTCCTGGTCAGGGCACATGCCCAGGTTGCAGGCTCAATCCCCAGTGTGGGGCATGTAGGAGGCAGCCAACCAATGATTCTCTCTCATCATTGATGTTTCTATCTCTCTCTCCCTCTCCCTTCCTCTCTGAAATCAATAAAAATATATTAAAAATTAAAAAAAAAATCAGATAAATCTAATCCAGCAATGATTAATGTTACTCTTTCCTAAAACTGTTTGGTCCATTCTATACAGGTGGTATACAGTTGTTCCCCAATATTCATGAGGTATTAGTTCCAGGGACACCCCTTCCTGTACCAAAATTCAAAGATGCTCAAGTCCCTTATATAAAACTAGAGGCCCAGCACATGAAATTCATATGCAGGTACAGTCCCTAGGCCTGGCCTACAATCAGGGCCATTTTCCCCAGCTGCCTGCAGCTGGCCCTGCCTTCTGCTGCCACCTATCCCAGTTCCCATTTGTCATCGGGGAATGGAACCAAAAAGTGGCCAGTGCACCTCATAGTGACTGGTCAAGCAGTCGTTCTGGTTGTTCTGCCATTAGGGTCAATTTGCATATTACCCTTTTATTACATAGGATTATTATATAGGATAGAGGCCTGGTACACGGGTGGGGCCAACCGGCCTGCCCTGATGGGGGCCCCGGATCAGGGTGGGGGTTCCCGCTGGGGAGAGGGGCTGGCCAAGGCGAGGGGCCATGGGTGGTTTGCAGGCTGGCCACACCCTGGACCAGGGTGGGGGTCCCCACTTGGGGGTGGGGCTGGCCTGGGCAAAGGGCCATGATTATTCGGGTCTCTGGTCATTCTGATCATTCTGCTGTTTTGGTCGCTGGGCTTTTATTATATAGGATGGTGTAATATTTGCATCCTCCCATACACAGTACTTTAAGTCATCTCTGGATTACTTATAATACCTAATACAATATAAATTCTATGTAAATGGTTGTTATACTGTATTGTTTATGGAACAAGAATAAGAAAAAAAGTGTGTATATGTTTAGCACAGATGCAACCACGATAGGCCTAATTACATAGTCCACATCAGCAAAAACATAACTTTTTCCCCAAAAAATATTTTCTGTCCAAGGTTGGGTGAGTCTGCAGATGTGAAACCTGCAGAAACAGAAGGCTGACTGTATTCACTGTACTAAGCTCTGTACTAAAAGGACTTTATGTTCCTCTCTATCACATGAGTTCTAACTATCTTCTGATGTAGGTCGCCAAAGCACAAAGTTGTTAAACTTGCAGCATTTACCAATGAACCATTAATAACACAAGCTTGTCTTTCTTCAAATATAAATCCATTAGGAAAGGAAATGTAGGTCACTGAACTTGATTCTCCGTGTGTGTGTGTGTGTGTGTGTGTGTGTGTGTCTGCTTCCTTCTGTAAACCCTGACATAATATTATATTGTTTGCAACATTCCTAGAATTATATTGTGGTATTCAACCTTTTAGGGGGGTGGTTTCTAGTTTCCCATGGTGGAAGTCAGCTCTCAAGCCTGCCAAGATGTGACGGAAGAAAGCACAGTGCCGTTGGCAATACCCATTTAAGTCCTGATCACTTCCCACACTTGTAGCTAAACTGGCATTAATTTTTTAAGACATCTTCCAAATCACTTTCCTCAGGAAATTGTTCATAATTGTTTTGTAGTCACAAAACCCTCTTGAATCATCAACTCTTCCAAGAAATTTTATAGATTCTCATGGAACCAGTTCAATAAAGCATTTATTTCCATAGAAGAATGGGAGAGTGGAATAATTACCATCCTGAGCCTTCATTTCCCCAATTAGCATCAATGGGGTTTCTCACCTGCCAGGTTAATGCCTGCCTGTTCTATCCCCACCATATAAAAAGTCTCTCTATCTGGTAATTACTTTCTCTCTTTCTCACTCTTTCTCTTCTTCTTCTTTTGGAATTATTTTTAACTTGTCTTTTCAAGCCTTTTCAAATGTTCTAATGGAGCCCTCATGTGAATATTTCAAAATTTTCTTCCATTGTAAATCTCATATAAGCTCTTCCAAATTCTCAACAGTAACTCCTGATTAATAAAAATTTCACTGGGGCGCGAGTTCTTTTCTTTCCACTAATTTAAAAGCCTCCCACAGTGGCTTCTTAAACTATTTGGGAAACAATTTTAAATGAAAATAATTCTATAAATACATAGCCATGAAAGTGGATTCTCTTTGGGCTTAACCTGGTAGTGGTTATAAGTTAATACATCTTGGAAAGGCCTCCCCCCCCCCTTTTTATACAGCTTTGTATCTTTTATTATTAGTTTTTAAAAACACTGAAATTTTGCCCTAGCTTGTTTCGCTTGGTGGATTGAGCATCAGCCTATAAACTGAAGGGTCCCGGGTTTGATTCTGGTCAAGGGCACATGCCCGAGTTGCAGGCTTGATCCCCAGTAGGGGACTTACAGGAGGCAGCCCATTAATGATTCTCTCTCATCATTGATGTTTCTCTCTCTCTCTCTCTCTCTCTCTCTCTCTCTCTCTCTTTCTCTCTCTCTTCCTCTCTCTCTCTCTCTCTCTCTCTCTCTCTCTCTCTCTCTCTCTCCCTTCTTCTCTGAAATCAATCAAAATATATATTTTTTAAATAGTAAAAACACTAAAATTTATAAATTAAAAAATTTAGAAGTTCTTATAGATTAGATAAAATATATAAACATTAAAAGAACAAGATTAGGAGCACAAGATTATAGATAGAAGAAGAGAAGATGTACCATCCTGGAATGCTAACAGAGTAAAAGTCATTGTCAAGGTCCTAGTTTTACATTGGCTGATGAGTTCAGGGTGCTTATTAAGTAAATATGAATGAATGAATGAATGAATGAATGAATGAGGACATACATGGAACCGATATTGAAAGTGTCATAAACAAAGATTATGATTAATTCAGATCTGTGCATTTGAGGCCATAAGAAAGCAAAGTGAAGAAAAAGAAATACATAGCTAAGATTTTAATTTGTAGATACTAACAAATTATGCTCCAAAACAGTAGTACAATTATACAACCTACATGGTGTTCATTCACCACTTGCCTTTAAAGTCACTACAGTATGAAATGTGTTATCCTCTAGTTTTGATCTCAGTGTCCCTGATTAAGAATGATTGGGCGCTGGCTGGTTTGACTCAGTGGTAGAGTGTTGGCCTGCAGACTGAAAGGTCCCAAGTTTGATTCCAGTCCAGGGCACATGCCCGGGTTGCAGGCTCGATCCCCAGTGTGGAGTGTGCAGGAGGCAGCCAACCAATGATTTTCTCTCATCATTGATGTTTCCATCTCTTGCTACCTCTCCCTTCCTCTCTGAAATCAATAAAAACATATTTTTTTAAAAAAAAGAATGACTGGAGAATGTTTTTATATGCTTACGGTTATTTTTATTTCCTCTTCTGTGAATTGACACATATTTGACCCACTTTTCTGCACTTGGGGAAACTGAAGTTTCATTAACTCAAGAAGACTTCAACTTCCAGTATTGATATAATTAAAACCTCTTTCAGAAATTGTAAATAAGCAGTGAAAAATTGTGATCCCTGAGAGAAAGATCAATGAGATGAGCCCTGCAACAGAAATTGATTTGTAGATATCAACACCCACATATCCTCTGGATGCCAATCTGTTGTCTGTTTCACATATGCAAATATAGTCCTTCAGTCTACAGGCTATGTCTTGTAACACTGAAGTTTTTACTTTGATATTGTTAAATTTGTGTATGTTGACTTTTGTGGTTTGGTTTTCTGTATCTCTTTCAGGAGGCCTCCCCAGCCCACAAAGTTATAAACAAAGTCTCTTCTATTTCTTCATATATTTTAAATTCTTCCCAATAGTACATTATGAATTTATCTTTGTAACTGGTATGAATTAAGGAGGTTAATTTTTATTAAATGAAAAGCCAGTGTTTTTGTTACTATTTCTTTAAAAATATGTGGAAATGTGTAATCCTTGCAGGACACTTGGAGTCGCAGAATGCCAGACCTACAGAGACCCGAAAGAACATCCTGTTCTATTCCCAGTGCTTCAGGTAAGGAAGGTGGGGTCCAGAATATTCAGGGGCCCACCCACAGCCACCCAATTGGGTAGGGGCAGAATCAGAAATAAAATTGGGCTGCCTGAACCCCAGCACTCTCTCCCCTGACCCGCAATGCCTCCTCTAAAGCCTGTCATCAAATATCTCCTGAATGTGCCTCATGAACCCCATGCACACTTAAATTAGTTCCAATCATTATTCTAGTCTGAACACTTGGAGAGAGAGAGAGAGAGAGAGAGAGAGAGAGAGAGAGAGAGAGAGAGAACACAGTGTGAGTGTATGAGTGTGTGTGGTTTTGGTACAAAAACTCTTTGTATTACACTACTTCACTTAAATTTGCATATTGACCTCCTGGGCAGTTTTGGCCATCCTTGGCAGGGGGAATGAACCATAGACTATCCATGTCCCTAGCCAGCTTGGTATACAGTATATTTAATAGCCAAATGTATAACATGTTTAGGTAAAATCCCCTTATTTCCAGGCAATCTACACAACTCCAGTAGGAATTTAGCCTGTCTTGACATTGCTGCATGAAAGCAGAATGCTCAATTTAAATCTTCAATTTAAAGGGTCTTTCTGTTTGTTTTTAGTTCTAGTGATCAGAGATTAAAATGTAAGGTTGAGGCTGACCTCCATGCATGCTCCCCATATTTTTAGCAGGAGACAAAGTATTCACATTGAACAGAAGACCCTGAGGGATGAAGAAGAGGTCAGTTAACCTGAATGTAAGGCTGCGTTGGGCATGAGAGAGGGGGGAAGGGAAGAGAAGAAATGTGAGAAACTAAGCCCACTCCAATACACTAAGGCCACAGGGCTTCTGCAACTAGTCTAGGTGTTTAGTCCTGTATCATTAACAGTGTAACAGAAACTGCAACAAATAGTGGCTCAAAAAGTAAAAAGAGGGAGGAGGGGAGTTTGCCTCATGCAGTAAGTCTGAAGACAGGCAGTCAAAGCTGGTGTAGAAGATCAATCTTGCTCTTTTTATCTTTCCTCTTTGCCATGTCTAGAATGTTGGCTTACAACCTCACAGTCACAACACGGCTGCTGATACTCCAGGCAGCACAGCTGGGTTTAAAGAGAAAGAATGAGAAAGTGGTGGTGCCAGTTGTGTAAGTTACTCTTAGAAATGCTTTCCTAGAAACTCCCCAATAGACAGAATTTGGTTTGTCTTAGTGGCTCAAACTGCATCACATGACCATCCTATATAATAAATAGGTAATATGCGAATTGACCATCACAACCTCACACAAGATGGCTGCCCCCATGTCATCACAAGATGGCCACCACAAGATAGCAGGCAGGGGAGGGCAGTTGGGGGTGAACAGGCCAGCAGGGGAGGGAAGTTGGGGGTGATTGGGCTGGCAGGGGAGGGAGGGCAGTTGGGGGGGACCCAGCCTGCAGGGAGGGCAGTTAGGGGCGGCCAGGCTGACAAGGGAGCAGTTAGGCATCAATCAGGCTGGTAGGTGAGTGGTTAGGGGGTGATCAGGCTGGCAGGCAGGCAAGCGGTTGGGAGCCAGCAGTCCCTGTGGGATTGGGCCTAAACCAGCAGTTGAACATCCCCCGAGGGGTCCCAGATTGGAGAGGGTGTGGGCTGGGCTAAGGGACACCACCCCCCATGCACGAATTTTGTGCACCAGGCCTCTAGTCTAATAACAAAAGTGTAATATGTTAATTAGACCAGATGTCTTTCCAGATGTCCTTCCTTCTGGACAAAGCTGTAGCGGGCAGGGGCCAAGGCAGAGGTGGCTGAGGCCTCTGGCCAAGGTGGTGGCAGGTGGCAAGGCCCTTGCATGAATTTCATGCATTGGGCCTCTAGTCTCTAGATAACAAGAAGCTGGGAAACAAAGTACAGACATTTCATTTCTGCAGCTGCTAGGGTAGCAGCAGCAAGTGGAGGCTGAAACTGGGTGACCCTGTGTCTGCCACATGTTCACAATAAATAGATCTGGATCTAAATAATTCCAGGGTTCATTGTCTCTTCCAGAAGCCATGGCACCACCACTATTCCATGGCCTGAAACCACATTTGAAAAAAGGAGATTCATTTCTCTAAGACCATAGTCTTCAGAGTGAGCTGATGGAGGGGAGAAATGACTGGGTTCCCAACCTAAGAGAGAATGGAGGTCTTGGGCTAGATTCACCCATATTCTCAACAACCACAGAAATATAGCCTTGAAAATTTCATTATCCTCCCTAAGACATACTTTCATCTGTAAAATGTGAATAATTATTCCTATGTTGCAAGTTTGTGAAGAGATTTTTTTGAAATCCTGCAAAGGATGATTATTTTCAGAATGAAGAGAAAGAGCTTTGCTGTCATATTTAAATGGAACTTGAACACCTACTAGAGGGGTGATTTTGAATGATTCAACCTCTAAACACCTCATGTTTTTTGTCTGTAAAAGGAGAATAATTATATTTACACTATTTCCTAGGGCTGTTGTGAGGTCCAAGTAAAAACAATCTTGTGAAGCATTTAAAACAGTGCTTGGCATATGTTATGTACTTAATAAATATAAGTCATTCCTATATTTATGTATAGGTAGCTAACATGAATGTGAGATGTAATAGATGATCAATAACAATGAGTTTCCCTTTCTCATGTCACAAGAATTGAATGCAAACTAAACAAGGTGTGAATTGTGAATCTGCTTGGTGAGTTCTAAGAAGTTATTGAATTGAAAGGAGTTATTCTGACTATGGCAAAGAGAGGGGAAAATGACGGAGCAGGCACTTGGGGCAGCCAGCACCCCACTGTGTCATCTGGGTGGATGCTGGGTTCCACCACACCTACCCCATCCCAGTCAAGCACATTAGCCCCACAGAGATAAAATTAGAAATGCACAGCTCTCATGCCTTGGCCAAACTCAATGGCTTTCCAGTAGACGGAAGGCATCATCTTCAGGGAAGTTGTCAAAGAAGAAATGAAGTCTCCAGGAAGCAGAGCAGCCCGTGCTGCAGAGTTGTGGCTGTTTTCTCTTGGGTGGACCTCATCTGGTGGGGAGGGCTCCGCAACCAGGGGGGCAGGGCCATAAGCAGCTTTCCTGGGGGACTACTGAAGAAAAATTTAGGGCTCACTCTGCCAGACCAGGACGGTATGGGAGATGGAAAGCCAAGTGTTCTATCCCCTGGGGAGCAGGACCTGTCCCCCAGCCTGCGGAACGTTCTGCCCTGACATCCTGGAGAATAGCAACATTTGCCTTAGGAGGTGAGCAAGGTGCCTCAGGCTGCCCAAATACTACACATCTGTCAGCAGGGACTAGGTGGGCAGCTGGTTCCTTTTGCATTTGGAAGGCATCTGCTATGAGAAGGAAAAAAAGAAATATTTCTCTCCTGTCCTAGATTTCCCCCCATTTAATCAGCCCGCAGACCCCAGTCCTGCTCTGGCCTTGCAGAGGATGAGGAGGTGGTTTACTACAGAATGGGAGCAGCTCTTGCCAGAGAACTTGCTGGAAGCTTCCAAGCCATAAAAGCAGAAGATCAGGTGCTCAAGACCTCCTGAATCTTCTGTAGTTAGGGCTTCATTATCATGCTCAACTTCTCCACAAAGCAGCTCTTCTTGGATATGATTTGGGATTCACAACTTCTCCTGGCTACCTGATTATCATGTGTAGCACTCACAGGCAGAATAACTCATGTAAAGACTAATTATCTATATTTATAAAAGCCTAATATGCAAAGTGTCCCCTCGGGGATTCGACCAACCAGGAGTTTGATTGCTTGCTATGACATGTGCTGACCACCATGGAGTGGCAGGGAATGAAGGAAGGCCCCGGCCAGCAGCCAGCAGCCTCTAGGGACCCTACCCATGCACGAATTTCATGCACTGAGCCTCTAGTTCAGCAGTTCTCAACCTGTGGGTCAAGACCCTTTTGGGGGTCAAATGACCCTTTCACAGGGGTCGCCTAAGACCATCAGAAAACACATATATAATTACATATTGTTTTTGTGATTAATCACTATGCTTTAATTATGTTCAATTTGTAACAATGAAAATGCATCCTGCATATCAGATATTTACATTACGATTCATAACAGTAGCAAAATTACAGTTATGAAGTAGCAATGAAAATAATTTTATGGTTGGGGGTCACCACAACATGAGGAACTGTATTAAAGGGTCGCGGCATTAGGAAGGTTGAGAACCACTGCTCTAGTTAATAATAATGAGGGTATGTTGAATGCTGATGCTAGGCACTTACTTTGCTCAGCATTTTATATGCATTAACTGCTTGTTTCTTCGTAAGCATCCTCAAGGGAGGTACTATTTTAACCTCCATTTTAGAATGAGGACACAGAACCCTGAAGAGGTGAAGTAACTGCCTGGCATTGCAGAGCTAGGCGTGGCAGACACCATGTAGGCGTCCAAGTTCTCTGGGTTCCAAGCTTTAGCCCTTCATCACCATGTGATCCTACCTCCCTGAGGAAGTTGCATACATCCAGTTGGAGCATAAGATATTGAATCTGAGGGTCAGCAGCATCCACAACTCTGCAAATATTAATTAATTATGACAGTAGAGAGTGTTTTTACTCAGTACTAATGAAGCCAACAATAGGACTCAATTAACAAAGGCATAATGGTAAGAACAATAGAATTTACTGTGCCTATTTACATCCAATGGAATCTACGCAATTTAGAATAGAGTCTGACATTCTTCCTCTGGTCATCTTAGAGATGTGAAAATCCAAAGTGTCACATGCAGTCCCATCTCTTGTAATGGTGCCTGCTCTGTAATGTCTCCTTAAGTCTCATCCTAACAAGTCTAATCATTGCTTACAGATTTTACTAAGCATTTCCAGCCTTGACTCAATGTCAATTGATTTCTGCAGGTATCTTTGCTTTCTTCCCATATGCATTGCCAAGTGCCACCTTCAACCTCTGGCAGCCCCCGTCTGGGAAGTCTGAGCTCTCTGGGTTGGTCGTCACCTCTGGGTATGTTCTCCGGGATATTGTGGCAATGCAGGGCATGGCGGGCCTGCAGGCTTCCTTGTGGGAGCTGGAACCTCAAGCGTCCTCTCCGAGGGAGATCTGTGAATGCCACAGCAATGGCAGTTCCCGTGTGGCACCATTAAATGTCCCTTCAACAGCCATAGCCTATGGACATGCTGTTGAATCATTTAATGCATTATGTCATGTGGGCCTGAAGAGCACCTTGGCTAGCATTTCCCTTGGGCCTCTGCTCTGGGTGGCTCAAACCAGCTCAGATAAACATAGACACACCCAACCTTCCTTTCTGCTTCCCAGGAGTGTCACCAATCAACAGGTAATTACTGGAGACTTTTTCCATTTGACAGACTAAATCAATCTCTGTCTACAGTTTCTGAAATTCACCTCTTCAAGGCGATGTTTCCTGCTGCAGCTTCACCAAGTCTGTGTTTCCATCACTCTTGTTCTCTGTGTTCTAACTGATACTGTGCAAATCCAAGCAAGGTTCCATCTAAAGATGGCGCTGCCGCCCCTGGGTCAGCTTCCAGATGCGAACCCTCCACTGCAGCTCTACTGCTTCTGTGTATAGACTCCTATGGCTTTTGGCGAACAGAAGGATGTCTCCTCTGGCTGAGCTCTGCCTGAAAGTTTTCTTCTCCTCCACTGCCCAGTGCACATCCTCTGCAGTGGTTCTCTCTTGTAAACAAAAATCTTTCCTTAGGGATGGGTTGACTCTGACTGAGCTGCTACAGAGCTACTTGACCACACAACCAGAGGGAAGATATAGGCACCAAAGTTATTATAGTGTAGGTGTATCCGTTTCCTATTGCTGCTATAACAAATTAACTGCTAAGTCAGTGGCTGAAAAAATCACATAAATGTGTTATTTTACAGTTCGGTAGGTCAGAAATGTAAAATGGGCCAGCAAAGCCTCCTTCTCTGAGCTCTGCTGAGACTGTTTTCTTGCCTTTTCTAGCCTTTAGAAGCCACCTGCATTCCGTGGCTCATGGACCCCCTTCACCACCTACAAGCCAGCAGGGTGGCATCTTCAGATTTTTCTCTCTCGCCCTGACACTCATGACCTCCTTTTATAAGGACCCTTGCGATTACATTGAGCCCACCAGGATAAGCCAAGACTATCTCCTCACGTCAAGATCCTTAGCTTAATTACCTTCACAAAGTCCGTTTGCCATCTAAGGAAACGTGTTCACAGGTTCCAGGGATGAGGGTGTGGACATGTTGGGGGTTGGGGGGAGGGGCATTACTCTGCCTGCCACACTAGGGAAGGAAGAAGACAAGATGAACTAACTGAAAGAGTAAACACTTAATAGATTACTTAACAGCACATTCGTAGGCCATCCAGGAAGCCCATGAACTATCAACTAACACCCTTACATGGAAGCCAAGAACTATCAACTAACACCCTCATTTAAAGAAGAGGAAATTGAGGCCCAGAGAAGTGAAATACTTGTCGCATTGGCACAGCTGCTGAGTGACCTCCCAGGGCCTGGAATCCAGCCCTTAACTCCCAGACCAGTGCTCTCCACAGAGCATTTGCACCCTTCCAGTCCACATTTGCTCCTCCCGCTTCTTAAAAGAAACACGCTGCCTGATGGAGCCTCTCGGTGTCCTGGCTGCTTCTAGGACAACAGGCTTCTCTTGAAGCTGAGGACCTTCCTGCCGGCCTTCCTGTCATGTGCTCTACAAGCGCTGTGCACTGTGCAGTCATATTCTTTGAAGATTCTTTTCTTTTATGTCTGCTTAAAATAGCACCTGCCATGGTGTTAGCCTCAGAAATTTCAGAGTGAGGGCCCAAAGGAATGGGTAAATTTATCACCTAGTGAACTGACCTACATTTGGCTTAATTGTTTTTGGCCTGACCATTACCCCAGGCATCAGAGTCAAAGAGAAGAAAAGAGATGGTGAGATCACAATGTATATGCATTTTATGGCGCTGGTTGATCCTGAAAACGAATAATTGTCAGGAAGGAGTTTAAAGAAAAAAGGATCTTAGCATATAGTTAATTTTCCGAAAGACCCACTTCTGCTGGTGTTTCGGGAAGAAGAAATTATTAAAATGATGACTTGTGGGTTTCTCAGAGGTAGATCATCTGATCTGGCTCAACTGCTCTTTTATTACGATGTGTTGGGTCAGGTTTTACTTTATTGCAAAAAGACTAAGTTGAAAGCCATATCTTTTTTAAATATGAGCATTTTTATGTGAGCAAAAGACATCCATGTCTCTCTAATGTACAAAATGCTTCATATTATCAGATATAATTGAAGAAACAAAGGTTTTTGTGAAACCTGAATTAAAGATATCAGCAGATATTTAAGATGTTTCTAAAGTCACTATCAAAGGCATATTATCTCCCTAATTTTTTTTAACGCTTCAGTTGTAAATCCTTTTGGAGAGCTTAAAAAAGACATTTATGTCCTTCTAGTCTGATCTTTGAGAACATTTGCAGCTGTTGAGTTTCATTTGCTAACCTGATTCCGATGGATGTGTACATGGCATGGCTTCTTTAATATAATTTATTGCTATGCTTCAGCATTCATGGTATTATCTGCCTTGATGTGCAAAGAGGGCCTGGATAGATAACTGTTTCTGTTTTTTGTTTTTAATTTTTAAACCAACACGGGTTTTCTGCACCTTGCAAAGTGTAATCAGTGTCAATAGTGTTTATGCATTTTAGCAGAAAAATGCTACTTCTTCAAATCTCTCCAAACAGTTCCCAGACCTCAGATTATAATTAAAATAAGATAAGTAAAATAGCATATGAATGCCATTTCAAAAGAAGCTTCTATTAGGTAAAATAATTTTTTGTTCCAGTTTCAGAGATCAAACAAATGAAACTGTTAATCTGAGCACAGCATGGTTTACAGATACACTGTCCATTTGTATTTTTCAGGTCCCATGGAGCCCTCAGACAAAACCTGAACTCAACATCATTCACCCAACTTCAATCTTTTCTTCATTTCCCATCTCAGCACATAACCACCATTCAACCAGCTGTGTGATCCCCTTATCCAACCACCATAGCCAATCACCAACCTTGTCAGTTTTTATCTTCTAAATATCTCTTGAATTCATCCGGGTCACTCTACCTCTGCTCTCATGGCCAGAGCCTTATATGACTTCAGTGGGCCTTAGGCACTTTTGCCTTCATGGGCCACTTATGCCATAAAAAATATTTAAAATTATGATTTATGGCTTTGTTGGTATAAAGACAAATGTAATCCAAGCTTGATTCATTATTATATGTTCATCATTATTATATTATTTTAAAATTCTGGTTCTAAGTAAAACTAGAATTAAACTTTTTTACCAGCCACTAAAATGTGCTGTGGGCCTGGGCACTGTGTTTTCTGTGCCAAATGGCTCTGTTGGAACTGCTAATGGCCCTGACCCTCACCTGGGCTGCTCAGATTGTCAGTCACCTGGTCTCTGCATAACTACTCTTAGCAATTCATTCTCCAGCTGCAGCCAGAGGACCTAAATATTCAAATTTGCTTGCATCCCATGTGATGTTTCAGTTAATAGTAGTTCATATATATGAAAGTGGTCCTATAAAATTATAATGGAGCTGAAATTTTTCTATCTCCTACTGGTGGTGTAGCCATTGTAACATCATAGGACAGTGCATTTTTCATTATCTGTGTGTTTGTGGTGATGCTGGTTTAAACAAACCTACTGAACGACCAGTTCTAAAAAAGTATAGCACATATGATTACAGTAGTAGGCTACACCTAGTGTTGTGTAAGTATACTCTATGATTTTCTCACAATGACAAAATCACCTGATGATGCATTTCTCCAAACATATCCTCATTTTTAATTGATGCCTAACTGTATTTTGTAGTAGTTGCTAGGTAGTTACAATTAACATCTTAATTTATAACAATGCAGTTCAGATTAATACCAACTTAATTTTAATAGTATACTAAAATATTGCTCCTATACCACTCTATACCCTCACTTTATATTGTTATTGTAACACATTGCATCTTTATAAATTGTGTCCCTATCAACTTCTATTCATTGCTTTATGTAGTTGTCATCTAAATCAGATTTAAAAAAACAAAAACAAAGACGAGTTGCAAAAAAATTACATTAATATTATCTATATATATAAAAGCCTAAGCGACCATAGCAACCGAACAAACGACTGAACAGGCTACGTGGGGCGACCAGGTCAGCAGGGGGGTTAGTGAAGGGTGACCAAATAACCGAGCAGCAGGCTGCATGGGGCAACCAGGCCCGTCGGGGGGGGGGGGGCAGTTGGAGGTAACCAGACTGGCAGGGGGGGTCAGTGAGGGACGAACAGGCTGGTGAGCGGGGCAGTTAGGGGTGATCAGGCAGGCAGGCAGGTGACCAGTTAGGAGCCAGTGGTCCTGGGTTGTAAGAGGAATGTCCCACTGCCAGATGTCTAAACTGGCAGTCGGACATCCCCCAAGGAGTCCCGGATTGGAGGATTGGAGAGGGTGCAGGCTGGGCTGAGGGGACCCTCCCCCCCCCCAAGCATGAATTTCATGCACCGAGCCTCTAGTCTTTTATAATTACTTATGTAGTTATCTTCCCTGGTGTTCTTATTTCTTCATGTGTGTTTAAATAACTATCTAGTGTCCTTTCATTTCATCCTGAAGATCTCTCTCAGCATTTATTGTAGGGCACATCTAGCAGAAATAGACTCTCTCACATTTTATTTCTTTGGGGATGTCTTAAATTTTTTATCATTTAAAAAAATAATTTTTCCAGATAGATTTCTAAATTGGCAACTCTTTTCCCTCAGCACTCTGAATATGTTGCCCCACTGCCTTCTGGCTTTCATGCTTTCTTATGATAAGTCTTATGTAAATCTCATTAAAGATCCTAATACATGATTAGTTGCTTCTCTTGTGTTGTTTCCAAGACTCTTTGGTTTTGGCTTTCAACTGTGTGATTAGAGATGATGGTTTAGTAGGGTGGAAAATGCAGTGGCTTCCGTGGGAGACAAGCCTGGGTTTTAATCCCAGCTGTGTCACTTTCTAGTTGGTTTTCTTATGTTTGGTAGGAATATAATAAAATCTACTATTAGGATTATTGTGAAAATAAAATGAAAATGTAAATAGGGCATAGAAGGCAAGCGTAAATCATTGTTCAATTCACATAGATCCAGGGCCTGGCTCAGCCCAGAGTAGGCTTCTCTTTCATTGTTGACTGGTTGGCATTACCACCATTTTATTCATCCTGTACCATTTTTTTTCTCCACAAGGGATTACTTACATCTGCAATTTAAAAACGCTACTCATGTATAATTTAGGCTGTTTCAGTGGTCTACCCAAACCAGTAATATTCCTCTTAGGGTATCATTTTGCGATGCTCAATAGAAAAGATAATGTTGTCACCTTGTGGCCCTCCCTGAGATACAACTGGTACCCCTAGCATTCCCTAAACAACACATTGTGGTAACAAACTGCCTTCAACTATGGCTTGGTTTGGTTTTGTAGTCACATTTTTGTGTTTTATTTTTGTGTTATATTTCAGCTCTGCCTCTTCAAGGATTACTAATTCCATGGGTATAAGGCAAACATTTTTGGCCCTGCCTCCTGCAGACCTCACTGGCAGATACGCAACCTTCTCCAAGGAGGTTCATTACTGCAAGCCCCAAACTGCCCATCCCTACAGACATGATCGAATGATACGAGGCAAAAGATGCATGTCCTATGTGAGAGGGCTGAAATCCTTGCCTACTCTCTCCCCTCCTGGACTCTGAGTCCTGCCAACTCACGTCCATGCACCTGCCTACTCCTTCCTGCCTGCCCGCCCGCTTTCCCTGGACAAGCTTCTGCCTCTTGTTCTTACCGATTCCGGTGGGCCTCCCTGCTTTGGCTCAGGTGTGAATCTTCATGTTCCCTAGTCCTGTTCACTTCACTCGGCAAAGAGTTATTGAGCACCTAGTGCCTGCAAGGCTCTGTCCCGGGGGAGTTACACTCTAGCTCACCCCTAAGATGCAGGCATAACGAAGAGTTCACTGCCCGATTTCAAAAAGAGATCAGCCAGGGTCAGTCTGTGTTCATCAAGTGCTAGCAGATCCTCTGTGAACCTTGAGGAAGATAGAACTTTAAACCCCAGTGGATTCTAACACTCTTCTCCCTGAGAGGCAGTGATTCCTTGAGTGTTCTGTTTTTCCCTGTGTTACTTTCCCCACTCCCTTGCCCCCAGCTATGGAAGGAAACTGTCCCACTGCATTTCTTGGGCATAATTTGGAGATTTTTCTATGGATCACGGATGGGAGTCTTTTGACAATCTTTTCTTCTCTGCTAATCAGTCAGTGCCCAGAGGCCATTTATTCCTGCCTATCGTACACAATGCCCAAAACTTATAATTTTGTATTTCAGTTACATCTAAACTCTTGGATGGGTAACTTGGAGACCCAAGGGTTTTGTTTTTTAGCCAGTTATTTTGTTCTAGAACAACCTGCGATCTTATAACTATTTTTTAAATACATCCGACCAGTTAGCTTCAAAAGATAATATGGAATTGTTAATTGCTCCAACATAGAAACCTAAAAGAGACCTCATTAAGCCTGTCTATGTTTCCCTCTGGCCCCAGACCACCTTCTGCTACATGATTATTAAGTGGCTCCTATGGTTCTGTCACCGACTTCCTTTTTTACATGTATAAACTTTACTATCGGCTTTTGAGTCCATTGAAGTGATGCGATTCCTTAATTTTTTTCCTAGTAAGTACATATTTTAATTAACAAGATTAGTTTTGTGCATTTCTGGATCTCTATTATCAAGCAATATTTTCATTTTTTTAAACAAGTGACTTCTTTCATTCTGCCAGGTAGCTATATGGGAGGTTTTTCTGAAGAAAATTAGGGCATTTAAAATGCTCACCTCTTTTTTTTTATCTTTTTTTTTTCTTTTTTGGTTTATCCTCACCAGAGGACATTTTTTTCCATTGCTTTTAGAGAGAGTGGGATGGAGGGTGGGAAAGAGGGTGGGAGGGAGGGGGAGAAGAAGAGTGGGGAGAAACATCAATGTGAGTAGACACATCAACTGGTTGCCTCCCACATGCACCCCAACCAGGCCAGGGATTGTATCTGCAACCCAGGTATGGGCCCTTCACTAGGAATCAAACCTGAGACCCTTCAGGGCGCAGGCCAATGCTCTAACCATTTAGCACACCGGCCAGGGCAGCATCTTTTTTGTTTTGTTTGACCATCTAACACATAATCTTTGGGCTTTCTATGTAAGCTCCAATGATAGCAGCACCTTTTTCTGTTTCATGTGTTGTTGTAGGTACTTAAGTAGTTACTGATGAGAAAACGAATGAACAAACTTTTAATAAATGATTTTTTTTCCATTTTCCAAACTCATTTGTATTTTGGTTGTGATTCCCTTTTCCAATTCTGAGGAGCCATTTGGTGGATTTGTTTGCTCTTTTGTAGGCTGGTTTGTTTTCTCTTTCACACCTGAACACTATATCATGCTTTGATCACAGTGACTTCACGTTCCAACACAGACAGATGCTTTCAGTACTTACTCCTTTAAAAGCAGTTTAAATGATTTCCCTCCTCATAAGTCTAAAATTCTCCAGATCTAGGAAACAGAGGAGAGCACATCCTACTCACACGGTAGTTTTTGCAGGATGAGTCTTGGAATAGTGTGACCAATAGGCCAAGGCTGAATGCTTCCCACAGTGGTGTCCACAGATCTGAGATGCTCCATAAGCTAAGTGTCGCCCATCTGCAATAAGTCTAGAAAGTGAGAACAAGCACTTAGAAACTTTTATGTGCAATTTGACATGGCCACAGCATTCGAGAATTGACTTCGTGTTTTATAAAAGCATCAGTCTGTGATTTACTGCAAATAAAAAGCTCTGGCTCTTCACCACAAAGAGTGAAAGAAGCCTCAGTTGAGTTCTCAGCTGGATCCAATGTAGAAGTAGCTCATTGTGCCTACAGAAGAGTCAGTGAGCTTGAGGTCAGTCCACATCACATGACTTTTCAGAAAAACAGTAAGTCAGAGGTGATGATTCCCAATGAATGGGTATATGTTTCCATGGGAAAAAAAAAATTCTGTTTATGAAATAATGAACATTACCCATAAGTTATGCAGTATGGTGCAGTTTCAAAACTAATTTAGCTTCTTTCTTTGCAGCACACAAATGTAGCTGCTCTGCGAGGAAAACCTCATTCGCTGGGATTAAAAGGCAGCTGAGCCAGGGGAGGGAACAATAGGTGGAGCCTGTACTGAGTCAGAATACACCTCATTGACACTAAAGCTGATTGATGAGCAAGGAGACTTCTGAGTCCAGAGGAGAAAATGGAAAAGAGATAGACAAATGGCAGCAGGATGTATGAGAAACTGTAGGTGTGACACAGATGTGTGTTCTCTGTGCAAGAGAAGATTAGGGTCTTTCAAGGCTGACAGTTGTCAGTGCAGTTGACATACATTTTGCTAATGTTAATGGAAATGTACTTGCGTGATTTACCAAAGCCATTTACAGCTGTTGTGTTAGCGTGAAATAGAAAGCAATTGTAGGAGGAAGAACCCAAGAGGTTTCATGCTTGTGTGTGTGTGTGAACAAATGCATATTTTAAAACTGCTATGTTCATAGAGTTTTCCCCCTAGTGTGGTAATTTTTATTTTTCTTTGAGGTTATTATCTCAGATCTTAAAAACTACAGCAAGGTCTTTGGTTCCAAGAAGCCTTCTCATGCTCTCTTTCTTCATTTTGAGATTATCTTTCTTGCGTTAACAGGCTTTTATTTCTTACTATACTTCTTGCGTTAACAGGCTTTTATTTCTTACAAATCCATATTTCAGAAAATAACACTCTTTCATCATTCCTCGTAATGCTGGAATTAGACCTTCTCATATGTGTTGGGTCCTGAAATATTCTGGAATGCCAAGACATGGCTTCCAGCCATGGAACGGCAATGCCAAGGGCATGGGAAGTTTCTATAGATAATGGGTCAAATATGCAGAGCATCGAAGGCCAACATTGAAGGGCACGCGATGAGGCACGTGGCATCTCCAGGCTGCAGCAGTCAGTGTTTGCAAAGCCAGCCCAGAATGTCGGTGGTGAGAGGACACTGCCTCCAGAGCGGGAATATCACCTGGCACAGAGGAGGCAACTGGGTGGCCTTCCACCCAGGACCTTCTTCAAGTAGCCGAGCAGCGCAGGCTGTCCCTGAAGGCTCGAGTGGCATACAGGCGGTCAGACGTAATGGCTGGGGCAATCGGAAGCATTCTGAAAAAGAAAAAATAGGGAATCGAGCAAGGATAGAAGGTGAAAGGGTAGGTAAGCATTGTGGAGAATTCTTCAGGGGATAAAGATAGGTTACATTTTATATATATAAAAAAATTAATGTGAACTCCTGGGCTGGCATTTTACATTAAATGAGTTAGGGTGGGCCAGGGAAAGAAAGAGGAAAGAAAACAGCTCTAGTGACTGAAGCCTCTGTCTACCTAAGATGTGAATGTTCCCCGCCCTCTCCATTCCTGGGATCCAGGAGCAGACAGCTCTAATGCCATGGAATGCACTGTTTGCATCAGTGTTTTGCCTCCTCTGAGCTGCCCAACTTCCCTCTTTCACTTGATGCCTTCGGCTGACCCTCTGGCTGTCTATCAGTATCACTGCCAAAAAGGACCCTGGGAAAATAGGAGGCCACAAGAAAGAACAGAGAATGGCAATTTTTTTTCAGAGAGAAGAAGGGAGGAGAGAGAGAGATAAAGATCAATGATGAGAGAAAATCACTGATCAGCTGCCTCCTGCACTTCCCCTACTGGGGACTGAGCCCACAACCCGGGCATGTGCCTTGACTGGGAATTGAACCAGTGACATCTTGGTTCATAGATCGAAACTCAACCGCTGATGCACACTGGCCAGGCAAGAATGGCAATTTTTAGTAGAATCTTGTATAGATCAAGTTGAAGCTCTATGCTGGCTAAGGTGGGTATAATCCTTGCTTCCCGGAGCCACACTCAACTCTCCCAGAAAGTCTGTAGTTTCACAATGACAATGATTTTTTTCTCTGTAGTCTGTGTAAACTAGCCACTTGAATTCTGTGTCCCCAAGTCCTCTTCTCTTTCTGGGCTCTAACCGGCTCATCCACCCATGGGAAAACTCTCTGAAGTTTTCTACTGACTTTTTTCATTACTTCTCACACACCTCTGCTCCTCCCTCAGGGAGACTCTCTCTCATTCAGAGGCTTCCTTGCTGAAGCCTCTCTGGTCTTGTCTTTGCTGCTTCTTTTCCCAGATGGACTCCCTGAATCTCTTCATTATCCTTTAGGTCCAGGCATGTGGTTTCTTCTTCAGACACTTCAGTTGCCCTTTACAAAATGTCACTCTGACTGGCTTTTTCTTCATTCAATCCACAAGCTTCTATTAAGCATTACAGTATGTTAGGTCTTTAGCCAGGAGCCAGGCTCTGGTTTCTTTCCTATGGCATGTTTTTCAGCATATTAATGCTCTGAAGCTCTAAGACCATGGCCTAAGATGCAGCTCAAGCCCTCATGGCTACAACAAAGGCAAAAAAGCCATAAACGTGGGGCTATGGGTTATATTAGTCAGCAAGGACTGCTCTAATGCAACAACCCCTGACTGTGGTCTTAAAGAACAGGAATTTGTTTTCTCACAGTTCTGAAGGCTGGAAGTCAAAGACTAAGTTCCTGACAGAATTGGTTTCTTCTGAGGCCTCTCTCCTTGGCTTGCAGACAGCCACCTTCTCCCTGTGTCCTCACATGATTTTTTTTCTCAGTGCACTAGCCCTAGGTTCTTTTCCTTTTCTTATAAGGACACCAATCCTATTGGATCAGGCAACCATCCTTATGACCTCATTTAACCTTAATCCTCTTCTTCAAGTCCCTGTTTCCAAATATAGCTACATTGGGGGGTTAGGGCTTCAACAAATGAATTTGGGAAGGGACATCGTTCAGTCCATAGCATGAGTGGAAATGCTTTCCCCTGCAAGTAGCAGGCACTCAACTTGAGCTCAGCTCTCCTGTTGGGTTGTCCAAAGGAAGAAAGTGTCCACGGTTCATTTAGGGGCTCAACAGGAACACAGGTTTAATAGCAACCATTGAAATTATGTCCGGTCTTGTGCATAGATACAGACAGTTTTCAAGTTCTAAAACTATTTTAAGATATGGTGGGTCTATTCTGTCCAAGTCCATTAATATTTGTGAGAAACACCACCAACACACCATAAACCAGCTATATTATTGCAGGGTATATTCTCATCCCCACTGGAAATGACACTGACCTCACTTTCCTAGTTCATTTATCAAGAGCACAATTAATGATGACTAGACATTTTCAAGGTCTCAAGTTAGAAACTTTCAAAGCCACCAAAATGTCTCTACTTTGTTTTATGAATTTCAGGACACTCACACTCACACTAGAAGACAATTTTGAAAATTCAGATGTTTAAAAAAATATAAGTAAGCAGTAAATAAATGAATGGTGTCATTCCTTAGAATCAGTTTGTACTTACCAACTACACAATTACTTACAGCAAAGATTCACACGTCAGTGGGCACCAGAAAAGGCTCTTGTTCCTGCTCCTTTTTACTGGTTAGTGTTTGGAGTGAGCTTTTCTTTGTTTTTTGTTTTTGTCATTTTCTTAAAGTATTACAACTTTCAGCAGTTTTCTCTCCTCTTCTCTTTTCTTTTTACAGGTTTTATGTCCCTTTCCTTTCGTTTCGCCCCTCACCCAACAGCCCTTGCTTTTAGTTCTTGTTCCCCTGCTTGTAATTCTTCCTCTTCTCCTTCATGTCTCCATCCACCTTTCCCAACTGACTCCTTGAGAGACAGACTCCTTCCAAATATCCTGGGTCAGTGTTTTAAACTTGTCTTTAGGGAGTCACTTCTTTCCACATGTCAACACTTCAGGTGAGAACCAAGAGCACTGTGTATAGCCTCGGTCTGGGAGTCTTGATCATAAAGCTCCTCCTAAACATGGAGCGGGAGCATTGGGTATTCTCTTTGAAGAAGGCAAAATTCTTTCATCTCAGAGCAGAGCCCAATTTTATGAGCACACTGAAGGCTAGATTGCAGCAGGTCAGATCTCAGCCACTAACTTTAATAACTATCTTGCCTCACAAGAGCTGTATGTTTGGGATAAATCAGATTTTTAAAAAATAAACAAAGATGCAATCTTGTGTCCTTATTGCTCCATTTCATGTTTCTGAACAGTGTGATTGCTTGTTATTGGCATTGGATCTCTGTGGCCCCCAGGTACCAGAACACTTTCTTGCTACAGAGGCAGAATTGCTGGAGTTCCACTGTAGAATTGAATTCACTCTGCCATTCATAAAAGCCAACAGCCTGACTCAGTCTCAAACCTTTGTGCAGAACATAAGATGTGAACATGTGCAACAAGGCTCAGGACTAGGTAGAGCTGAATAACCGGAAACATTAAAGTTTCTCCCAACAATGATTATTAAACTATTTTGATGAGAAGATTTTTAATCAATCCTAGAAATTAAAAATATTTAGAAGTCCTAAAGCCACATGCCTTTGAGATTGGACATAGTCCTCATAAGAGAAGCCCAATGAACTGAGGGGAATACTTGAGGACAGGGCCATCCACAGAGTGAGGACTTTTTTTAAAAAAGTAAATAACAATGATATGACTTGTTTTCTGCTATGCCTGTTCTTCATTTCACCCTCTGGATGGCTCTTCTACTTTCACCCACTGAGCAGCTAACTTCCAGCTCCCAACATGGCTTGGTTTCTTGGCTACTATTTTGTGTTCTCCCTTCCTCATGGCTACTGAGATAGATCATTTTGTTATGACCGTTTTGCCCAACTTATCCCTGGAACATCCACACTAAGGCAGAGTCCTTCCAGCTCTTTCACAACCTTGGCTCAGTTTCAGTGTCAGGAGAAAACCAGATATGACAGAGAATAAACCAACAGCAGTAAGGTGGGTACCCAGTCTCTCTCAGGAAAGAACAATGGAGAAGGCTTTAAAACAACGTTTATAGTTACACCGTTCATAGGCAAGTTCTCGGGGCATAAGTGATGAAGTTGAAGTCTAAGAATAGAAAATAAATGTGATCTCATGGGCTCAGATGAGAATTGGCGGCTAATGGGTAAAAAAGTTTAAGGGTAGTTGTAGTTTTAAATGTGGGTGGATCAAAAAGCTCAAATAATGTCAGTAAAATAGAAATAAAATGTTTTGCTCGTGTTTTCTTCTGTGTTCTCATTGAAGGATGATTGATACAGCCATAGAAAGGAGTTTACTTTCTATTAGTAAACCCAACGTAAAGAACTCCCATTCTCCAGCTGTTTCAGAAACTGCCCTGGGCTCTCATTCTTTTGGTTTCCTATGTTATATATCCCCGAACCAATCACAAAAGGTAGGTGTTAGAAGTGCTCCTGTTAGAAGCGGGAAGAATGGTTTCCCTAAAGGAAAGTCAGAGCGCTGCTGTTGAAGAAGTGGTCAGTCAGTGAGTAACCAAGAACACAGATGTCCACACACTGGTCAGGGGCTCTTGACTGGATGTGGCAACAGAAGAGAAGTTGTAGTGCGTGTGTGTGTGTGTGTGTGTGTGTGTGTCCCCATCAGGCTTCTATAAAGGATTTTCTACAATCCACAAAGGCAGAGATTTTTAAAAATCTGTCTTATACACTACTGCATTACCATGATCTAGAACAGTGCCTGAAACATAATGAGTTCCCCCCCAAATAGCTGATGAATAAATGAGTATGGAAATCCTTGCATATTAAAGGGGAAAATCAGTGGAGAGTGTGAATGGAGACTCTGGGCATATGCTCCAGACTGTCCTGCCAGATAGAGGATATTACCGATGTTTTTTAAAGATCTTCCCCCTACTAGCGATGGATGGAAGTTCTCCAGATATGTGCTAAAGACTGAGTACACTAACTGCATGGTTTCTTTGACTTACCTTGCTAATAATTTTATTTTCAGAAGGTAGTAGAAGTTGTGTCCCTTAGAATTGCCTCTGACCAAAATGTGAGAATCATTTGAAATGACAGTGGAAAAGATAAGAGCCTGGAAAGAGAGTGACTACGGTATATCATCAAAGTTTTAAAGATATTGTAGATATTTTCTTCAGATATGCACTTATAAAAATGCAAACACGGTGATTCAAAATTTCATATGGACAAATAAACATATTTATTTGGAAAATTATGAATAAAAGGAGCAATGAATGGGGAATATTTATACCAAATATCAAAACATATCCTAAAACTAGGAAGTGTGATACTGCCTCAGAATAGACAATGAAACAAAACCAAGAGCCTAAAAATATTTTTAAAAAAACATGTATAGATGACATCTTAAATGAATGAGGAGAAAGTGGATTTTTGATCAGTAGTGTTGGATCAACACAGAAACCATCTTTTAAAAATAATGTTGGATCCAACCTTATACCTGGATAAATTTCAAATGTAAACAACAACAAAAAAAAGTTGTAAAAGAAAGCATAAGGGAATTAGTAACTTTATAATGGAAAAGACTTATCCAATGGACATAAGAGTCAGAAGCCATCAAAGAAAAAATTGAATAAATTCTACCACGGGAAATTAAAATAAAAGTTCTTCATGCAAGAAATATTATAACCAAAGTCAAAATGACAAACAACGAATCAGGAAAAAACTTATTCCATCACAAACAAAGGCTTAATTTCCCTAATATGTAAGTTCAAATTAATTTTTTAAAAAATCATCAACCATTTAAAAATGGACAAAAAATATAAACAGTTCATAGAAGAGTAGATGTAAAAAGGCTCTTAAAATATGAAATATGTTCACCATCACTCAATGAAAAAAAACAAATTAAAACTTCAATGAGACACTATTTTCTTACCACTCAATTGGCAAAGATCCAAAAGTCCAATAATATATTGGGTTGGTGAGGCTTGAAGTAAAGGAAACACATTTATCATTTATCACTTGAAGGGGGATAAATTGAGGGTTATGAAGGTCAATATGGCAATATTTATTAAAATTACAAATGTTCCTGCCCTTTGACCCAGCAATTCTATTTCAAGGCCTTTATTCTACAGTCATGCCCACATATATGCAAAGTGATGTATGTACAAAATTATTTGTTGCAACATTGTAAAAGCAAAAGATTGAAAACTACATAAATGCCCATTAAAAAGGGACCCAGACAAGGCAATATTATTCAATCATTATTAGAAAAGAAATGAACAATCTCCTACTGGTTGGTAAAAAAGAAAAGTATGAAACAATGTGCAAAAAGGTGGGAAAATATATACATTTATTTTTTAATGCATAAAAATCTCTGGATGGATACCCAGGATATTGGCTCACTGAGAGCAGTTAATATTCAAGGGGAGAAGAATTAGACTCTATATTTTGATGGCAGGAGTGGCAAAGAATTTGAAAACATATCACATTAAGTTTTTTAAAATCACACTGTTTTTACTTTCCTAGAATTCTGAACCATATGAATGTATACCCTACTCAAATATTAAGTAAATTAATCAATTTTAAAGACAATGAATATCTATGGGTTTCCAGGTTGTAGCAGTTTGCTTTTATTAACAGAAAAGAAAAATTCAACTATCTCCAGAATTTTTTGCAAATTAGGCTTGATTTTAGCCTTCCAAGAAGTACTAAGAAAGATTCTTTCTAGTTTCTGGTGGGGATCCCAGCCAAACCAAAGAGAGAGCAAAGAAAGAGAAGTATGTTGCATCTGTGGTAGTTAGCGATGTGGTGTTGTTATGGCCCTCTTTATATTTCTTTGTAATTTTTAATATTTCCTTGATAAGCAGAGATTACTTTTGTAACCAGAAAAACTGTGTTATTTTAAAACTTACATGTCCTTTAATATTTACATATTAGTTACAATTCACATATTGCTGATTCCCCTGCCTTCTAATGAAGGCCAAGCTTTAGGAAACTGTTGCACCTGCTAATGGAGTGCTAACCTGAAGGCACCAGTTGGAAAATCTAAATGAGAACCATAGTCACCTCCATGAAAGAAAGAAAGAAAGAAAGAAAGAAAGAAAGAAAGAAAGAAAGAAAGGAAGGAAGGAAGGAAGGAAGGAAGGAAGAAAGGAAGAAAGAAAGAAAGAAAGAAAGAAAGAAAGAAAGAAAGAAAGAAAGAAAGAAAGAAAGAAAGAAAACAAACAAGAGTGGATGTGCAGAAATACAAGAGAAGGCAATGGCTGATGCAAGCATGGCTGGAGAGGTAAATGTCACTGGGGCAGAAAGGAGCCTTGACAAGATTGTCAAAAGTGGAACAATAAAGACCTTGGGTGGTAACATTAGATATATTCAATACATTAGATATCTACACTCTTAAAAGAGAAACATGCAAATTAACCATCACTTTGTCACTCTGCCACTCCACTACACCCACCAGCCAATCAGAGCGACTATGCAAATTAACCCAACAAACATGGTGGTTAATTTGCATACGCAGGCACAGAGTGAAGACTGAGGACAACTGAAGATGGGGACAGCCACGGAGCTGGAGCAAGCAGGAGGCTTGGGTTGCTCCCGGCAACAGAGGAAGCCAAGCTTCCCGCCCGCCCTGTACTCCTCTCAAGGAGGGGCTGGGGGCCTGGGTCGCTGGGGACAACCCAGGCTTCCAGTCCACCCTGGGCTCTGCTGGAGGAGCTTGAAAATAAAAAAAAGGAGGGGCTGAGAGCAGCCAGAACGGAGAAGCCAAGCCTCGCTGCTGTGGTCAGACCAAAGTCCTGGGTCCCGGGTGCCGGAAGAAAACCAGTGCCGGCAGCCAGGGGAAGGAAGGCCTATTGCACGAATCTTTGTGCAACAGGCCACTAGTCTTTAAATAGAATTCTATGATGTTTGACCACATGGTGTGTCTCGATTTCTTTGTGAAAACATCAGTAATTTTTTATATATATACACAGTATTTTTCAGACCACCCTCCCCCCTCCTCCAAATGAATTTAGCTGAAGAGGAACCTGTGAAAACCCTCCAGCTGGAGAAGACAGGGCAGGACATAGGAGGGTCGAGACCAGAAGTGCAAGATGGTCAGTTGGCTGGAGCATGGGCAGGGAGGGGCAGGAGACGGGCTAGAAGGCAATAAACAGGATACATCATGGAGGCCCCTCTGCCTTGTAGGACCTGTGGACTTAATCTCATACATTATGTGAAACCACCGAAGAGTTTTAACCGAGAATGTCTTAGATTTGTATCTTAGGCTGATTATGTGGCTGCGACTAGAGGGTAGATTGGAGCTGTCAAGACTAGAGACAGGGAGACAGATGAGTTTTATTTTACAACAAACCTCATACAGGTGATGGATGAGGATGGCAGATTAAGGACTGGTGGTCAGGCAAAAGAAACATAACAGCTATGCAAACTCTTCAGAGAGCAGAATCAGCAAGACAGGGGTTGTGTCAGTGAGGTCAGGTGAGAGAAGGGTGTTGAGATGCTTCCTAGGCTTCTTAGCATGAATACGGTCGACAAAAAAAAGACAAAAAATATTTAGAAAAGAGCAATTTTGCATGCTTGTTTTATTTTTGCTTTCTGAGTGTGTGTTTTTGTGTGTGTGTGTGATAAGAAAACTATGAATTCAGTTTGAAGATGCAATATTCATGCATATATAAAACTTATAGGACAACCAAGTAGAGATGTTGAGCAGATAGTTGGATACCTGATCTACAGTTTGGAAAACAATCTGGACTAGAGGCGTAGAAATCACTAGGTTATAAGCAAATAAGGGAGATAAGAGATGTGTTTGCCTCTGTAATATCAGCCCAGTAAGACAATGGATCAAGCATGAAGCCCTTAGAAAATGATGTCTGGAACTAAAGATGTGGCTCTAGGGTTTATGGCTTCCATGACTGGGTGGCTGATGACTATTTCAGTCAGGCTTCTTTAGTTTCAGGAACAGAGACTCGCTCATTTTTTTTTTTTTAATAAAAGTGGAGTTTATTAGAAAGGTCAGGTGAACAGGAACCAGACCTAGAGACCTCAGTAAGTGAGGGTCTCTGTCTCTCTCCACCCCTATTTTTCTCTACACACCCTCTTCATTGTCTTAGTACAGCCAAGATTTATCACCTCTTTTCTAGGATTAACTACCCCAAGATGCAGAAGGATTATAAATATTCGGAAACTGCAAGCAAAATGTTACATATGTATATGTTCATTTGTACATTTCGCTAGGGCAGTGATGGCGAACCTTTTGTGCTCAGCGTGTCAGCATTTTGAAAAACCCTAACTTAACTCTGGTGCCATGTCACATATAGAAATTTTTTGATATTTGCAACCATAGTAAAACAAAGATTTACATTTTTGATATTTATTTTATATATTTAAATGCCATTTAACAAAGAAAAATCAACCAAAAAAAATGAATTCGTGTGTCATAGGTTCGCCATCACTGCTCTAGGGAGAGAGTCCATAGTCTTCATAATTTTCTCAGAGTAATCTAAGATCTAAAAAACCTTTCAAGCTTCATCATCAATTCTCTCTCTCTTTAGAGGGAGGAAAATTTTGGCTTGCCTCAGCCCCAACTCACCTTGTGAAATCCTTTTACATTCAGATCTATTGCAAATTATACAGAGTCTTTCATTTTTGCTAGTTCAGATTTCAAAATTAGAGAACATGATTGGTGCAGTTTTTTTTGGGGGGGTGGGGGTGGGGGGTGGGTTGTTGGTTGATTGGTTGTTGTTTTTTTGTTGTTTTTTGGGGAGTGGACCTGGCCAATGGTGATAGATAAGATTGCTGATCTTGAGTCAGGATGAACTAGCACAAGCAATGATGACAGTATATAAAGCCAGGCTACCTATGTAGGCAGGAGGTTAGGTTAAGGAGTTTCCCTTAGAAGGGATGTAGTGTAAACAGGATGGGAGGTAAGGGCATGGACTGGACAGCATGGCCATTAGCCACTAGGAGGAGTAGATTACATTGGGCATATTGGCTTGAATGATCAATAGCTGGGTGATTGAAATTACACAGAGATTGAGTTAATGGACTGATATTAAGCTGGAAAGAAAATGCTAATGGAATTCTGCAGAAATTGTTTCTCACTTTATCTTTTCAACATTTTTGTCAATAAAAGCACATCAAACATGTTTGCATTTATCAGAAAGCTGAGGGAAATATATAATATATTAGAAGACAGACCTCAGTCTCAAGAAGATCTTGGGAAATTGGAATAATAATCCAAATCAAAGATAATTAAACTTGGTGGGGATGAATAACAAATATTATATTTGGAATTATTAAAGTCAAACACATAACTGCAACATCAGGAACAAGAGGCCTAGCTATATGTTCACATAGAGCCTCAAATAATCTCTAACCAGTCTGAGCCACCAGCATAAGACAATTACAAAAAAGAAGAAAACCAGCACTCTGTATTAATAAAGGCTAAATGCCCAGATCCAAGTGTGATGGCCCATTCCTCATTGCTCAGGCAGTATCTACATGTAGTACCCTCTTACTGGGGCTGTAAATGTATATTTTTAATTTTCATTAAGGTTTTACTTTTTTAGAGCAGTTTTAGTTTTGCAGCAAAATTGAGGAAAAGTACAGAGATTTCCCATAGACTCCTGCTCAACCCACACAGCCTCCCCCATTACCAAATCCCCTACCAAAGTAGTACATTTGTTACTATCAATGAACCTACACCGTTACCAGTATCATCATAGTCCACGGTTAACATTAGGGTTTACTCTAGGTGTTGTCTATTCACTGGGTTTCTGGGCTACATTTTGAAAGGTACAGTAAGCACAACATACTCTGCCCCTTAGGGTGGCCTTCCTGGCTTTGATTTGAATTTCTTCCCAAGGTATCATCTTTGATATTTCTCTCCCGTGCTCTATTCATTCTGGTCCATGAAAAAATGATCCCCTTCATCCCACAACTGGCCAATTCTAGCTCTGACCTCCAGTTACCTTGATGAGCTCACTACATCCAGGACACAACTCTGGTCTTTGTGATCATGCAGTGACGCCTCGGTCCACACTTTGAAACGGACTCAGTCTTCATGGTGCTGACAACTGAAGAAACTGAGGCACAAAATCGAGTCTCAAAGTAAATGGCCATCACATCACAATCCAGGGTCAGACTCTACACACTTGACCCTAACAGTGTACCCAGCCCCAATCTAGCTTCTTCAGTTCCTCTCTGAGCTAACTAGTACCAATTCCCTGAAATCAATTTTAGAATAACCTATTTTGTCTCCTTGGAATTCTTCCCTTTTTATTACTCAAGTTGTCAGCCCCAGTCTGCTCTATTCACAAGACCTCAGCCTCTCACACGCTACCCTTCCTGCTCTCCCTCCCCCTCCTCAACATACAGAGCCAACTCGAGAAGGAAGGTTTCTGTTTTCATTTTGGCACCAGCCTCATCTGAGTCACTTCAAGATGCAGATAAGTTTTGGTTGCAGTTTGGAAAGGACAGGAGCTGGTGGCCCTGATGGTGTGGCTTACCAGACACAGTTGTAACGTAAATCTGCTCAACCCACACATCATCAGTGACATCAGTTTGCTTCCAAACTCAGCTGTGAATGTCCAAAGATCGGTACATTTCTTTCCACATGGGATGAAATTTAGCCACTTTGGAAATTGTGGTAAATTGCATATATGTGAGCCATGCAACAAATCGAACAAAACCAAGCAAATCCTCCAGGGTCACAGGCTTGTCAAGAAGGGAGACAGGCTTGTCAGTCACAGGAGAAAGGACAGCAGTGTCCATTTGAACTTCCTTGTGTAGACTGTGGAGTAGGAGACAGAAGTGAGGCCAAGTCACGGGGTGAGGGGTGGAGGGCAGTAAGACGGACCTGGCAAAGCTATGGGAAACAGTGAGATTTGAAAAGACCAAGTGTAATATCCAACAGAGCCAAATGCTCATGCCAGGTAAGATTCTGGGTGGACCAGCCTTTCCCCTATAGCAAGAACACAGGGCAGGAGCACCTGGTCTGCAGCAGAGATCCTGGCAAATCTCAGGCTCTCAGGGGCCTGTGGGACAAGAGGCTGGCCTCGTTGGGCAGGCTGTATAAACTCTGCATAGTTGTTTTCCTCAAACCTACCAGCAAGGCCAAGTGTACATTTTCAGGCTAATGGCCTATTAGAATGCCAAACTAAACTTCATTTAGTATTTGAAAGATTTTTCCATTTTTGGCTCTAGTGAAAGACTTGGCAATTTCACCCGGAGTTCTTACACAAGGTAATAACAATTAACCAAAGGCAACTGCATGCCTTAGGGTATCAGAGCCCCCATAGAATGTGCAAATGAGTCCCAAGGCACACCTCAGAGGCAGGCTCTGAGCACATCTACTCGTTCCCTTCCCCAAAAATCATAGCTCTATAAGGTCCTGTCCTCACTTGCCAAGAAAATGCTGCCCGGTGACCAGCTGCTGCCAGCAGTGACCGCACATGGCTCCCCAAGCAGCAATTCGGGGTGATCGCCCATACACTAAACAACAGTTACATACATTGAGTTGTAACGCATTTCAGATTCCTGTGGCTTGTGTGTACTTAAATAAAAATTATGGCCCACTCTTGGAAAGCATAATGAAAACTTGGTCTTTTTTAAGGGCTCTGAACTATTTAATTGCTCCAATAACATCTGTCCCTGAATCTAACACCATCACCCACCAAGTCACAGAGGGGACAAAGGTAGTGCCCTTACTCCTTCAGCCAGAGGGTGACATAGCTGGCTCCTCTCTAACTAGGTCCTTCAGCTTTTCCCCAGCATCAACCCCTAGTTGCTTCCCTTCACAAACTCTCTTATCCAACACATGGCCCACACTATCATTATCAGTCATTTAATCAAAAAGTCTACTAAAATGGGGAGTTCTAAAAAAACATGGATACATACTAATCAACCTTTTACTCTAACCTAAAAGGAAATATTAATGTGTGTGTTCATCCTTGAGTCAGCATGCATGCTTGCCTTCTGACCACAGTCAACTACGAAAATAAAAAGGGAAATCTTACACATTTCTCCAGACCTATGTTTCCTCACTAATCATGAGATAGCCTTGGCTTAGCAGTTGCCTGAGGAGTTAGCACATTCAACTCCTTTAATGGAATTGAAAATGATGTGGAATTTTTATCATTTTACAGATAAGTACAATGAAGTCAGTCCAAGAACGTTAGCAAATCTGGGAAAGCTATATCTTAAGTGCCTCTGAAAAGAGGGGTATCAGTGATAAATAACGATCTGCTCTCTAGAACCCTAGAAAGATTCAGGAATTAGAGGCCCTGGTGTCACTGAAGACCAGAGGGAGGCAAGAGACTAAGAACAGGAGAATTGATTGGAAACCATCAAGATCTCCAGGCTGCTCATGGGCTTGTCCATACTGGCAATTGGTCTCCATCTCCACTTACCACAAGATGCAGGGGTTTTATTTGGGGAGTGAAACCACCAGGTATGTTGGAGGGCAGGGGAGTGGCGTGCCACTGACATCAGGGCAATAAATCAAGTTCAGATGCTTGACCTAAGACCCCATTGCCACCTGGCCTCACCAGCTGCTCAGCACTAAGAAGGGTAGCAACGAGGCATTTACCCTAACACATGAACCTGGAGTGTGACAGAGGGAAGGGTGTGTGCAAAGGCCCAGGGGTTGAGACAGTTCTGCAAGTGGTCAGGTGGGGAGGACAGTGAGCCATGAGCAAGGTGAGATGGGAAGAACAAAAACTAGGGATCTTCACCCTCAGCTTCTAGACTAGAAGGGCTTGCAGAGGATTTGGAAAGGTATAGTGACATGATCACTTCAGCATTCTAACAAAATCCCTCTGGCACCCCAAACCGGTTTGGCTCAATGGATAGAGCGTTGGCCCGCGGACTCAGCATCCCAGGTTCGATTCCGGTCAAAGGCATGTACCTTGGTTGCTGGGACATACCCAGTAGGGAGTGTGCAGGAGGCAGCTGATCGATGTTTCTCTCTCATCGATGTTTCTAACTCTCTATCCCTCTCCCTTTCTCTCTGTAAAAAATCAATAAAATATATATATTTTTTAAAAAAATCCCTCTGGCAGCAGAGGGGGGTCAAATCGTTAAGGAGATAAAATTGGAAACATTTGGTTGGATATAAGTGATAATGTCAACTCTTCAAAGAGCACACACAAGAAGAGAAAGAGCAGATTTGAGGTCATAAAGAATACACTGGAAACGTTCAACTAAAAACCAGAGCCAGACAGCCTCTCGCTGACCTCTTATTTTAAATGGCTGGCCTCCAAACTCACCATGTTGCCCTTTTCACCTTGCTGGTTAATAGACCCATGAAAGATTTGGGATATTGGATGTGAAGGACTATTATAATTTGGGCAACATGGTTGCTATGATATTTTCAAACACTTTCCCATCTCTCACCAGGAAATGTTGTTTAATTTCAGGTTCGATGGATTTGCCAGGAAACAGTCCAGTGTGTGCGGAGGTCAAGTTTATAATTATGAAATAGTTCGCTCTTCCAGAAGCAACAGAAGCCATCAGGCCAAATTCCCAAAGAGCAGCTACTGAAATGGCACCCGCACAGCCCGCTGCTGTGAGCACACCAGTGACAATGACACGTGAGCAAGAAGTGCTTCCGGGCTCATAGCTGAGTCCGTGCAACCAGCCAGGCAGCTTAGGCAAGGAGACTGAGGCTGCTCTACAGACATCGTCAGCAAGGACTGGGCGCCCACATTCTACGTGAGCATCTCCCAAGATCCTCACGGGGTCCTCCCATGGATTGTTTGCACCACCCGTAGGATATACAGAATTGACACTAAGCAATTCTACTTAACGTCCACTTGGTACTGAAGATAACGTTAGCTATGGCCAAGAAAATGATAAAATCTGAATGCCATTCTGGCTTAAATAGTTGTCATCTAAAGAAATATTCAACAATTCATTTTCAGGCTGAAAAGAAATGCCAGGTAGACTCTTGAACCATTCTCCAAACAGCCCTGCCACTGATTCAGGCCATGCAAACAGGGGTTGAGGCCAGGAGGTGTCCATTTACCTGGTGTGCTAACCTTAAGGGAACACCAGAAAACTCAGGCATCAAAATAAATAATATTTTATGCAATATTTTAAAAGTAACTAATCTATCTTGAACAAGTATAGAAAGTTTATTAGGAAGTGCCACATCAAGTCATGTTGGTGTCTGAGGCAAGAGGAAAAAACAGTCATGTCAATGGTGTCTTTAAAATGTTGATATTTTTCTCATTGTGGATTTTTTGCATTAATTTAGATTTTTTAAAACATATGACATTCAACATTTTGTCTTGGTTGCTGGCTTTTCTGAAATCTTCCTAAAGCTTGCTATCAGAAGTAAGCGCTTTGCTTGCCTTGCTCTTGATCTGGCCATTTGGACATGAACTTGGACAGATATACACAGTCTCTTACAGCTTCAGACACACCCATCGCCACCCCACCGTGCACACACACACACACACACACACACACACACCAGCATGGAGTAATGGAAAGCTACTCTTTGGAAATGGAAGCACACATCCTGTTCATTTGTAGAGGTTATAGAGGGCATTCTTAAAACAACTTTTCTCATTTATCTTCCCAAGAATGCTGCTGCTCACCTTTAAATACACACCTGAGAACAGCGTTTGTAACAGAGCTGTACCCTCGGGTTGTGCTCACACACAGAAAGGAGGGAAATCAATTTCAATCCCCTAAGGATGGAATTACTGGTGCAGAGGTCACTAAATGCTAGCACTGTTCAGTGGGCTTGGAACAAGATCCTTGTCCTCACTGCTTCGCTGCACATTTGGCGGCAGGGGGAGGGAGGCCTGGAGACTCTCACTTGCACCAGGGAAGAGAAAGATGTCGGTTGTACAAGCCACAGGACAAGTACTTTAAATAGTGAAGGGGAAGAGGCAGACAAGTGCATGTGCAATGTGGAGTCGCAGACTTGTGTTTGCACCTAACACTCTAGAGAAATTGGCCAAGACTGGCTCAACGAACTGAAAACATGACTGTAATTCAATCAAGGTCACTTGTCAGACTGGGCCACTGCTCCCCGAGGGCTTGCTGCACAGATGGGCCTTACCAAGAGACATGGCTCACAACTGTCTCAGGGGAACCTCCAGGCCAGGTTGCCATTTTGTTCATGCCCTTCCCTGCCTGGGTATCTGATTTGGACTATCTGAGGTTTATAGGGGATGTATGGGCTGAGCCTGGAGCCTGCACCAATGCAGCCCTGAGCCCTTCCAGATGTCAGCAGGCGGGTGCCATTTCTGTCACCTTGGAGGTTATTATGAACATTTTATTGGAAACCACAGGAATGGTAGCAAGGTCTGAGGCCCAGAGGGGCAGTAAACCAAAGACAGCCAGACTCCTTCTACAGAAGACGTGTGAGGACTGCATAGCTGATCCCAGGAGCACACACATTCCCCTGGTGGGAGGAATAGTGTTGAGTGGAAAGAGCCAGGACAAAGAAGTCAAATGGATCTGCAGACCTAAGTCTGAATCCTGGCTCCACTCATGAGCTACAGGACCTGGGTCATTGTTTAACCTTTCTGAGGTTTGCTTACCTAGTCTAAAAAGTGAGAAAAGCAAATAGATGTAAAGTACCTGCCACAAAACCTGTGCTCCTCATGTGCCTACTCCAGCCCCCGGTCCCAGCAATGAAATGCCCCATGGGTCCTCTTTCTCACCATCTCTAAATTGGTCTGTGCATGTGCCCAAAGTCTCCAGGCCACCTTTGCTGCCTGTTACCATGGTCAAGGGTAGGTCTGGCCCTCTCTTTACCAAGCATTGGCACTGGGGACACGAGATTGGATTTTCATGAGAGAAAATGCAGTCATATTAACACGTCGGGTTCCCCACCAGCAGAGATGATGTTAGGCAGAGAGGCAGTGAGGAGAAAGAACAAAAGAGCTCCTCTTCCGCCCCCTCCTCCTCCTGTGCTCCTTCCTGTCTACTCCCCAGGACCTGGGACACCAGGAAAGCAGGCCTAGCTGGCCACCTCCCAGCCAGTCAGCTGTGACTCTGAGCTAAATTACGCAGAGGGTCACAAAGGAGAGCAGACTCCGGATGCTTGGTCTGGGATCTCCCTGGAAAGGCAGGGTGTAGGACCCTGAGGGAAGGTGAACATCACCCAGCGGGTGGGCGGGAGCTCTGGTCTACCTGAGCAGAAAATATGGAGACTTCTTTTTAACAAAAATTTCAGGACTCATTTGCTGGCAATGAGAGCGATGATTTGAAATTACAAATCCCCTCCCAAATCTAAAATATATGGCTGCCAACCTCAATAGAGAGATTATTGAAAGACTTTAAATCTAAAGGGTCTGGGCCTTCCTGGGGTTAAGAGTCTCAAAGATGAGAGAGATATAGTCCTAGTGCCTGGGGTGGAAATGGCTGGGGCGGGGGGGGGGGGGGGGGGGGGCGGGTCAATCAGGGGGGGGGGGAAGGAGACATATGTAAAACTTTAGACAATAAATGAATAAATAAAAATCCCCCCCCCCCCAAAAAAAAGATGAGGGAGAATGTCTGTCCCAACCGGTGATGCCCTGTGTGGGCAGGGCAGCCACAGTGACAGCTGAAATGGGTTAAAGAAAAAATTATTCATCACACTTGTTAAAGACTAAAGATAATAAGATAGACTTTATTCAGTGGGGGCCACTACAGTGGGGTTCTGTAGTAGGAGAGAGACTGAGCTCAACTCAGATCGCAAGAACAGTGGGGATTTACATATTTGACCCTTAAACAATGCAAGGGTTAGGAGGGCCAACTCCCAAGCAGTCGAAAATCCATGTGTAACTCCTGACTCCCCCAAAACTAAACTACTAATATTTTGTATGTTATATATACTGTATATTATATCCTGTATTCTTACAATAAAGTAAGTTAAAGAAATCAACATGGTATTAATCATAAGGAAGAGAAAAATGTATTTATTAAAAAAAAATGTGAGTATAAGTGGATCTGTGCAGTTCAAACCCTGCTATTCAAGGGTCAACTATAGCCCTAGCCAGTTTGCTCAGTGGATAGAGCATCAGCCCGCAGACTGAAGGATCCCGGGTTTGATTCTAGTCAAAGGCACGTGCAACCAATCGATATAAGAGAAACATCTCACACCGATGTTTCTCTCTCTCTGTCTCTCCCCCTCCCTTCTCCTCTCTCTAAAAATCAATGGAAAAAATATCCTTGGGTGAGGATTATCAACAACAAAGAAAGGTCAACTGTAGTGAAGGAGCAAGTGAAGGTCAGTGGATGGAAATTACTAACAGAGAGAGGAGCGGTAAGAGGGATTCTTGCTAGACTGACTCAACAGAAGTCTTGCTTGAGGCAGGCCAGGATAAGGTAGCAAGGGTGGCCAGGTACTGAGGGTGGGAAATTTTCCCTAGAATTTGTTCGCTCAAGTGGATTCTACAGGGACAGAGAGGAAGCCATGGTCGGGCCTAGTCAGCAGAGGGCGCTAAGGAGCCCAATTAAAGCACTATCAAAGAAGTCTTTGTCCAGTGCCTGGGCCCTACTGTGGGTCTTGGCTGATTGTAGAGGAACAGATGATTCTGAATGCAGCACTGGGGTGGTAGAAAATGCCCCCATTCCAGGAACTGAGAGAAATTTCAAGAAGTTAGCTTTTTATTTAGGAAGCTTTTATTGGTAAGAGAGGCCTTTCCAGCTTTTAAGGGCCCAGCAGCTGCTACAGAAATAGCAACAAATTGCAAGTCAGCCTCAGGAGACCTAAGCCACAGGAATGTAGGATGCAGTTGCTAAATCATTCCAGCAGGTGGCAGAGTAACTGCGGTATGGCCCTCCCAAAGGAAAGCATGATGGCTGGCCAAGGCCAATGGTGAGTCACTGGGACCCACAAGGAATTGGGCCTGTGTTCGGGATACCAGCCGAATTTGGTGGAGGAACTCAACATTAAAGATACTTTTTATTTTTATCAAGGCTTTACATATACCCTGGGTTATGTAGAGCCTGGGGAAATAAGAAGTTATACTAAAAACTTGTTTGCATTTATTAAAAAATGAAAAGACTATGAGCCATTTGGCAAAGATTGTTTCTGTTAAGGTAAATTAGAGTTCCCATTTAACTGAGATCAGAATTCACTTTCAAAGAAGGTTAGGTTGCTGATTCTTCGTTGGCCTGGTCTGGCAGGAGCAACTTCTACCTCCTTTCTTTGCACTGCGTGGCCCCCAGGCTGCGGAAAGGATTCCATTGACAGCTGAGATGCCTGTGTAGCTCCCCTTCTCCAGTTCCCTGGATGTGCACCCACGTCAGAGCCTGCAGGGAGAGAGGCTGCAGCTCCCCTGCCGGCTGGACCGCTCCCAGCAGCCCTCGGGGCCCTAGAAAAGGAGGCGAGGATCATCTTGGGACAGGGCTGACCTGAGGCAAAGCAGAGGAGGAAGCAGCTTCTCCGCAAACCACAGTCTAATGGCAGACTGAGTTATGTAGGATGGACGTGTCAGCAGGGCCACACTCTCTCCAAAGATTTTTTTCATTGCCCCTTCTCGATTCCTTGGCTTGGAGACACCTTACCCCGATCTCTGCCTCCATCCTCACGTGGCATTCTGTTCTCTGTGTCTGTGTCCAGATGTTTTTTTTTTTCTTTTAAGGGCACCAGCCATAGGAGATAGGCCCACTCTATTTCACTACGACCTCATGTTAACTTGACTGAATCTACAAAGAATCTATTTGCAAATAAGGTCACAGGTACTGGGTATTAGAGCTTCAACATGTCTTTTTGGAGGACACAGTCTCACCCAAACTGCCTTTTTCCACATGCAGGGCAGGCCTCAATAACAGGTCCTGGGGTTTTCTATGAACATGGCCTTGGGTCACAGGGAAGAAGGGCCCTCTGCTCTCTCTGAGTGCACACCCATGCATCGTAACATTTCTCCTCCCTCCGCCTCCTGCACACTGGAAATAGTGATACACAGCCGTCTCACAGAGCTGTGGGGCAATTTAATTAATGTTTAGAACGCACTCTGAGGTCTACGGATGAAAACTGCTGTGTAAGTGCAAAATTATTATTAGCTCCCAGCCTCCTGCCCCCTGGCTTCTGACATGGCTTTTGTTGTTGCTGAACGGGAGCCACTTACGGGCTGTCCAGCTGGCTCTTTCTGGACCAAGGCAAGTACATACACATTTGCAGATTTCCTTCCCTTTGAAAAAAGCGTTCCAACCCTGTGGGATGTCTCGAAGCTTTTCAATGTCTGAATTTCTCTCCACTTGTCTCAGTACTGTAATCTACAAGAGTAGATTGTAAACAGGCTACTTTGAAAGGGAGTGAGGGGGAAAATGGTCAATTTGAAGAAATCGTCCCTCTTGTAATGAAAAATAAAACAACCTCTCCTTCTCATGCAGAATCTGAATGAACCACTAAGTGAGAGCTGTCTCCCTTGCCCAGAGGGATGCTGTACGTGTTGATGCATCAAAAGGAGGAAAGAATAGAAGGTTTGCTTTCCAGGCCCAACCTGTGCCACCTCCCTTCACCCTAACTTCTCAGGAACCATGGAAACACCCGCCTGGATGATGCTTCCCTGATAGCTCTTCGTTACCTCACTGTGCCCTTGCCGGGAATCCCACAGGGAGAGTGAAATACAGAAGTGGAAAAGAAAAGAGAGCTATCTGCAAGTGAAATGGCTTGTCTCTGAAGGAGGGGATGGGGCTCGTGTACAATTTCTCAATCTCTGGGGCAACAAGCAGTGTTATATGCCACCATCTTCCTCTCCTCTAAAACGTATTCACACCACGCACCGCCCGTTAGGCTCCCTGAAGGTGTCTTTTGGTTTATCTTAATGCTTTGTTAGTCTGTTAGTCAGCCAACTGCTGGAAGATTTTATTTTTAAAAATATCTAAGGAGCAATTATGTTAACGTGTGATCAGTTGAACAAAAGTATAAAAAGGTACAGAACCAGTGAAAGAAGCAAACATGAGCTACGTGACTGTAGACACAGAACAACAAACCCACAGAGCTGGGGTGATGCCCTCCATGTTTCCTAAATCAACCTCACTGATCAAATATAATATCAAATTATAGGGGAAGCCAGGAGTATTCTGCTGGGACAGCAAAGTTGAGGCAGGAGAGGGAGGAAAGATGGATAAAACCAGCTCTCACCACGTGCCGTCTGTGACCGCAGCTCTCACCACATAATATCTGTGACTGCAGCAGCACCAGAGCTGTATGTTTTCACAGCAGCCGTGACACATGGGGACTTCTAAGATGATTAAGTTCTGCCTGTGATGCCGAGGTTAAGATAGAAGAAATAGTTTTTCTTTCCATTCTGTTATCTTTATAAAAGGAAAGGAGACCTTAGCAAAAAATAAAAAATATGTACAGCAGCTAAGAGCATAGGAAAACCCAGCACTAAAAATTGCAAAGATCAACGTGTAAGAGCCAGCATGCTTCCATCTCCTCTTCCCTTCCACTGATGCTATGCTTCTTTGGGCTTCCATCTGCTTCCTGCATAGTCTTCCTGCTTCCTATCCCCTACAGCCCTTCCATCTCATCTTTCACTTCGTTTTTCTGGTTATTGTCCTAGAAATGAATCTAATTATATGGCTCTCCAACCCAGGCCCCTTCAAAACTGTCCCACTGTGCAAATTCTCTCTAACTTGTCTGTCTTCCATTATTGCCTCCTCCCTACTTGGCCTGGACTGTGGGTGCCCTGTGCCTGCCAAGCTCTCATATCATTTCCTGTTCATGTGTGTTCTCTACCTTTTTGCCTTAAAGACTGTGCCTTTGCCATTACCACCACCTTTTCCCATTACTACCATTCAAAATCCTGCTTATCTTTCAAGTTCAAGTTCCTATGGACCCCACATGAATTTTCCTGTACCATTCTTTGTATACTTCCCTAATGTTAAGTAAAACAAGTAGCTGCACATACAACTCGAAGCTCATTTGTCTTTCCACTAGATTGTAAGCTCCTTGAAAGGAATGATTGTCTTGTGTTTTCTGAGTTCTACATAAAGTGCCTACAATAGTCTTTTGTCCAGGGTGTATGTTCAGCAAATATGCTTATGTTTAATTTCACTCACTCAACACACACACACATGCACGCACGCACACACACACAACAAAAAGACAGGTGGTCGAATTGTCATTTCTTATGCAATTTAAAGGTGAAATTTAGAGAATATCTAATCTCAAGGAGACAATGAATAGCAATAATAGACCCTGACCAAAGAACTGATTTATTGTATCTTACCAACCAATTGGCTAAAACCTGGCTATGTAAACAAATGGTTGCAAAATTATGAGGGACAATTATTGAATTAAGCAAACAGCTTCCATCTAAGATTCTTAGGTCTTTGGCTACTTTTACATGGGAAAGATGGAGTACTAAACAATCAGCTACATAATACAGCCAAATAAAGTTGCCAATGAGGAAAGAGCTGGAGAATCCGACAGAATTATTCTGAGATTCCCAGCTCTGGCTGTGCCATGGGGTCAAACACATGAGTCTCATGTGCTTTCTCTACCCACAGGCTGCTGTCACATCTTTTCCTCTGCCAGCCTAGCGAATAATCGGGCTCTGTGGGTTCCCCAGGTGCAGCCCAGTATTTTCTGTGGTGAACCAGGTTAAGAATTATTATGAGAACAAAAACCATAGGCCTTCTTTTGGAAGACTGTGAAATTGATATTCATGTATCTGTCTTGCAACATCACCAGGTTAAATTATTATAACTGTATTTCTAATTCCATAGACAAAAGGAAGCCTTGAGAACAAAGATTTCCCCAGCAGTGGAGACAAAAAATATGGTCCATGATTATCTACCTTCCTATGAACTACCTTGATAGGCCTTAATTGAGGCAGTGGAAAACACTCAGTCTCCTTGATAAATTCTGCCCTCCTCACCTCTCTCTCTCTCTCTCTCTCTCTCTCTCTTTCTCTTTTTCTTTCTCTCTCTCTCTCTCTCTCTCTCTCTCTCTCTCTCTCTCTCTCTCTCCCACACACACATACCTACCAAATATTAGGTATGAAATGTTGAGTCTACAACATTTCCATCAAATTTTCAGCATAAGTCAGTCCAGACTGATAAAGGGCTGCCCCGCCCTAGTTTTCCAGGTCCTGTAATTCTAAGGGCTGTGAAGCATTTAGTTTCATTGTGAATTAATCCTCCAAAGACAACATGACTCATTCAGCAAGTCTCCCCAGCACTTTTGGTAAATAGATTCCACTGAAAAGGAATCTATAACTTTTACTGCCATTTTATGGGCATTCATCTTTACAAAGAGCCATTTTCCAAAGTGGATTCACCTATGATGCTTTTATAACTATTACAGCCACTTGCACTAGTTGTCCTTACCATTGGGGGAGTAATGGACCTATCTGAGAATCTTGAGTGAAGCCCCATGAATCCCAGATACAGAGCTCATGACTTTACATACCCTTCTGAAGTAGAAACCCTCCCTCCTACCTATGGTCAGGCATGTCGTCAAGCTGATCATGCACTACCAGGTGGCAACACAATGCTAGGATGGATTCAGGGGCACCTTTGGGATTCAGGGGTGGGTGCCATTTAACAGAGGTCTACCTGTCATAAATGTCCTCTCTCTCAGAGGAGAGACTCAGCCAGTCTTTCATTTCTAGAATTTCAACCTCGGTTCAGGTTCTCAGACTAATTTACAGACATCCCAAACTCATTCCAAGGTCTTAGAAAAAAAATAAATTTTTTGGCTCAGTTGGTTGAGTGTGGTCACATGCACCAAAAGGTCACCTGTTTGATTCCAGGTCAGGACATAAGCCTGGGTTGCTGGCTTGATCCCTGGTAGAGGGCGTGCAAGAGGCAGCCAATTGATGTTATGTTCTCACATTGATGTTTCTTCTCCTTCTCCCTTCCTCTCTCTCTAAAATTCAATTTAAAAATCTTAAGAAAAAAGAAAAGGAAAAACATTCCCTATTCACATGGATACATTTAATAACATGAAATCTGTGACAAAGAGGCAAAAACCCTAAATCAACTTGGCATCCCTTTTACTCTCTAACATTAGTGTAGGTAATGCACACTCTACTAAAGGGGTAAAGTCTCTTTGGAAAACAAGTAGGGAAAGGGCCAAATTTGACAAGAAAAAACACAACACTTGCCCAAACATCTACGTAACATTTGTGAATTTCCTTCTCCCTGCGTCCCAGCGGCCCGACCCAGCGGCTTGTGGAGGACTTCTGGCTGGTGCTTCAGGAACAGGCGCGTGAACTGACCTCCTCACTCCCCAAAAGCACCTTATACAGAAGACTACAGGAAAGCCTCCCTTGTAGGGTTTTTTGTTTGGGACAATGCAAAACGTAAAAAGTAGAAGTCATTCTCCCCTGCCCAGAACACCACTGCAATAAGGATAATAACGCAATGAAACTTCAAATGTGTACAGTGAGTGCTTTATACTTTTTAGAGCATTTTCACACACATTATTTCAATCAACTCATACAACAGCTTTTGGCTTATAAACCGAGACAGTAGAAACTATAGGATCTTGCCCAAGATGATACAGGTAGTGGGGACAACTGGGACTAAACCCAGATTGCATGATTGGTCCAACATTTCCACCGGGTCACTAGCCAGTAAACGGGTCTCTGTCCCAGTGTTGTCACCCCAGCTGATATCCTCTCACTCTCTACAGTCAGGCTGCTTGTCAGTTAGAAATGATAGCTGTAGATATAAATTTCAAATGGAGAAAAAATACAAGTCCTTCTTTGACAAGCATTATAGAGATATAAAAATAAAGGTGGCATTCTTTTTTATTGCTTCTTTACACATGTCTTTCCCAGATGCAAAGGCCCTGTTGGGGAACAGTTCATCAACCTGATATTTCTATGTACACATAATACCCCTTAGTAATAGCAGAGCCTTCACACCAGGAAACCATTTGCTAAATATTCCCCACTGTCTCACAGCATGGCCTGTCCATTTCTTCCAGACATAAAACATCTGGGCTAGTACAAGGAACATAGCAAATTCAAAGAGATGTTTCCCAGATGTGCAGCTGTCCTCAAGAGTCTGTCCCAGGGCCAGCTCTGGAGATTCACATTTCCCAAGACCCTTTTCCACTGCATCTCACCATAGCTTTTATGTGACTGAAAAAAAGTTCAAAGAGGTTGACCAGATAGCTGAATAGAGCACTGAGAAGGTAGCTGTGAGGAAGCAGCACAAGAGAGCACCCAGCCGGTGGCCCATGCTATGTGGTCATGTGATGGTTTTCAAAATTCTATTCACAGCAAGTGCGGTGGGATTCCCTTTCAGATGTTTCGGTCGGGTGAAGGAATTCCCAGGAAGGCTGCCACCTTCGGTGTAGGGCGCGTTCTTCTTTGTCCTGGGTGACACACAGGCACACCACGGAGCCTTCGACTTCAGGAGAAACATCCTGCAGAAAGTTGCTCATACCAGCTCTGTCTTGGGAAGAGTCACTAGCTCCACAGGCTTGTTTGGGGAGGTGACTGGGAGAAATGCTCGTTCCATTACAGGTTTAGAAAAATCTGGAAAAATACTCTGTTGTCGTGCAAACTTCTGAAAAACACATTAAAAGAGATAAGTGAGAAGTGAATATTTGGAGAAATGCACCAGTTGTCACTCAAGTTTAGACTCCATTCACTAAGGGCTGCCTGGACATTTGGTTTGAAAGCCCTCATTACGCTGGCTACTCACTCACTCTACACTGGGCTTGGCCTATTTCACTGCTACTTCTAAACTCTAACCAGGAGATGCACTGGTTACAGACTGGGGTCATTTCAGGCCTCTACTGTTAGTTATCTATATGGAAAAATCAGTGCCCATAGAAACAGGCATTTGCAAAAAAAAAAAAAAAAAAAAACTAAAGTCACTCACTTTTAAAATTTACTGCCCAGTAATTCTAACTATCTTATATGCAAATAACTTTAAAGACAAAATTACAAGCTCTTTGAGAGCAGGAACTATGTCTTACACCCCTACAGTGCCTAGCTCCATGCCTTCTATACAGTAGGTGCTCACCAGAGTCTTTTGCTTAACTAATGTCTAGAATAACAACCAGAGAGAGGAGTACATGACCAGAGGGGCAAGATAGTAAATATAGAGATCCAATCAGCGGCCAAAAAAAGGAGCCCTGGCATAGCTCCTGGGTGAGATCTGTCCTGGTCCCTACGTAGCCAGCCCCTCCTGATGGCACTGAGGCAGATGGGGAAGATCATTTCCTCCTGGGTCAGGCCCAGAGAAGACCCTGCTCCCCCACAACCTCAGTCAACCGTGGTGAGCAGCTATGCAGAAGAGGCTCAGAGTCTCTAAGCTGGAGCCTGCTGCCAATAGCTCACGGGCATGTCAACGATGCCTAAGAAGTGGCCAGCCACCCCCTACCACAGGACACTCTCTGTGTTCCCTACTGCTCTGGCTTCGCAGGGTTAATTCTAAAGAAGTGAGTGGAAGTAACAAAATATAAGGAGAGAAGCCCTAAGAGGAAACAGTTGGAGGGCAGGTGAACGACACTGATCTTTCCCTGTGTGGCTGTGATGCTCACTGGCCTACAAGAACGTGCCTCTGTCCCGGCTGGGGGGCAGAAGGTGTTGCCCTTTCCACCACTGTAACCAGGAGGCATTTCTCAGATTTCCTTCAATATCTTACTTCATGTCTCATCCCAGCGCTCTGTGCAGAGCCACAGGACAAAAAACAAGCTGGGAGCTTGTTGTAATGATTCTCACAGTCCGGGGGCTCAATCAGTTCAAGGCACAGAGACTAGCTCTCTGTTATTAAATGACTTACACTGTCTACAAAACATTCAGATTGGTGCCCCGGGTGATCTTTTAGTAATAACAGATGTCTTAAGAAGATACTTACACAAGTAAAAATGATGAGTGTTAAGTAGAAAACCACCAAAGCCAACAGCAGTACAATCTCAGCTCTGTATTTCTTAAAAGTTGCTTCTCTGCGCCCCTTATGGCATCCTTTAAAAAAATAGGTGAAATATGAAGCCATTTAACAGGACTTTTCTATCATAATAAAAAGCTAAGATGCTTTGTTCCTGCTCGTTAAGTCCCTGTCTCCCATTACTGTCCTCACATCTGTGCCATCGGAAGAACAACAGTAACGACAGCAGTGGTGGTGATGGGGGCAGCCAGCGCTCACTCTCACTCTATCCAGCTGTGTGCAGTGGGATTGACACGTAGCATCTCACTGAATCTTCTGGGACAGGTCTGAGCATCCCATTTTACAAATGAAGGAATCAAGGCTCAGAGAGGCTGAGGGACTACGGCAGATGGCAGAGTCAGCAGTCAGGTCCAGACTTATCCTGCTGCCCATCAGTCTCCATTTCAAATGTCTGGGGTTTCCTGGCTTTTAATTTGCATTTATATCAGATGAACCACCAGTTGTTGATCTATCTATCTTCATTGTGTTGTGTAGAATGCTGGGTGTCCTGACATCAGGAGGATTGCAGGACTGTTGCTGGGTAAGTAGACACACTTTTGTACAATTATTACAGCTTCTCCACCAAGACTGATGGTAAGGGTGGCCTACAGAACAAGCTCCCCAGAGGGGTTAAAGGCTGTGGTCGCAACCCTCTGGGAGGCCGAGTGAGGCATTCAGCCCAGGAGGGGACATGGCGGAGACAGCCTCTCCCCACTCAGACATGACATCCTATGTGCTGCTTGGGGAAGCAAGGTTGCTAACTGAGTCTCCCTGAAGGCCAGGCAGGAGCAGATGGAGTGCAGATGATTGGGGGGTTCTTCCCAGGGACAACCTCAAGAAAACTGTCAACCCCTAAAACTGGACTTAAAAGTTAGTGCAATAGTCTAGGGATGAATTGTCACAGGAACCTGTGACTCAAGGTTTACAATCACTGGCCTAATGCTTCCTACAGTGTATTGGGCACACAGTCTACCCCAGGCACTGTACTTAGCATTTTAATGCAATATCTCGTTAAACTGTCATAGCAAGCCGGTCATAGAAATTATTATTCCATTTTAGAGATGAAAGAACTGAGGCTTAGAATCGATCAGAGATTTATCCAAGATCACATGCTAAGGAACAGCATAGCTAACATCTGAACCAGATCTAAGTGACTCTAGAGCAGTGATGGCAAATCTATGACACGCGTGTCAGAGGTGACATGAGAACTCATTTTTTGGTTGATTTTTCTTTGTTAAATGGCATTTAAATATATAAAATAAATATCAAAAACATAAGTCTTTGTTTTACTATGGCTGCAAATATCAAAAAATTTCTATATGTGACACGGCACCAGAGTTAAGTTAGGGTTTTTCAAAATGCTGACACGCCGAGCTCAAAAGGTTCACCATCAGTGCTCTAGAGTCTAACCACCTAGCAACTTGCAGGCCTTCGAAGAGGAAAAGAAAGAAAATCAGCTTTGCTTTCACTTCATCTCTGCTTTTCCCTGCTGGGTTTCTCCCGTTTCTATCATAATATTCATTGAGTGCCTACTTGTGCCAGAGACAGCAGAGATGAAAGCAGAGAATGAAGCATGTCAGGTGTAGGAAATTCTACAAAGACAAACAAAGCAGTGTAAAGGGCTAGAGACAGACAAGGGTTATGCTGTGATGGGTGTGTGCGTGTGTGTGCGTGCATGCGTGTGTGTGTGTGCGTGTGTGTGTGTGTGTGTGTGTGTGTGTAATAGTGAACCAAATCAAACACTGACCAATAAACACTTATTGTGTTCTTGGGAGAATCAGAATATTATCTTGAGTCAGATTCCTTTGAAATACTGGATGGGAAAAAGTAGCTATTGTAAAAAAAAAATCAGGGATTATGTGACAACAACATGTTTGTCATTTCAAGTCTCAGACACTAACAAGAATTGGGCAGAAGTCAAATGCAAAGCATATTTTAAGCTACATAAAGATGTTATAAAAAAAATCCAAGAAGGAGATGATCCTTGTCTTGACACTTGATTCATGCAGCAAAAATGTGTGTCAGTCACTGCAACATGATTTTCTTGCTGTGCTCTTTTCCTTTGGCCTGAGTTGAGATATTGGGAAAGTTAACCTCTATAAAGGGAGAGAGAAGTGCTGTTCTCATGTTAAAAAGGTAGAAACATGAAGCAACTATGTTTCAAGGCCCCAAATGAGCAGAATAGTACACAGTTATCTGGTGTTTGGGACCACACAATTTCTCTATCTTCCAAAAATCAGACTTATATACTTCCTATTTGCTCCACAGCATTCTTCCATGACTAAACGACAGTCAAGTTAATTACATGAGGCATCTTCCCCAGTCAGGCTGGGTGGATCTGTCCTCATTTACAGAAAAAAGGACAAGTGATGGCCTTCTTGCAGTAGAATTTAGCTTTCAGCCACAGATGTGCTCCAAAGCTTCTGACTTAGGCTCCGGCGGAGAGGGTCAATTTTAACACCTACAGAAAGTGCACAGGCATTTTGCAAGAAGAAAACAAGTACAGCAGACCACCTCACCTGTCACTTTCAAGGTCACTGTGCCACTTTGGTTTCTCTGCCCTCCCGGCCCCTCCAGAGTGCATCTGTATGTGCCCGAGCTGCAGGTGGTAGTGTTTTGGATCTTCAGGGAATACAGTCCTTCACTGGGGCCCTCGAAAGGGCCCTCCTGCTCCATCTGGTGATGGTTCTGCACCTCTATCCTCTCTTCACCGTTCTCTGTAAGCTGTTAAAAAAAGAATCATTGAATCATGCTCTACTGACAGATCCGCAAGCACTGAGCCTCCACACCAGTGTGCTGCCTCTTGTTTTCACAAAACCCACCCTCCACAGATGTCTGGAAACAGTTTATTGTATGGATGTGTGACCTTTGGGGGGTGGGGGGAGAGAATCGATGACAATTCTTTAAGGCTCTGTTTGTTTTGGAATTACATCAGGACTGTATTTTATGATCCTTCATATCCCATCCTCTACCCTACATGAAGGAGAGAGTGTTGCTATTGACGCTGATGATGTGTTGACAATGATGATCTGATGAAATGGGTAAATCACTTTGAATCAAATTTTGTTTCTGGCTGTTCTATATTAAATGTCCTCTTGTGTTCTTCAGCTACCAACTCACCCACCGACTGACTCTTATTTTTGTATCCCAGCCTTCGATTTGGAAACATTCCTAAATCTGTTAAGACCATTGCCAGACAATGATCTGACTTAGGCTGTTCTCAAAAGACCGCATATCTGTGTGGTCATCTGAGACATTACAGGAGGTACCACACTTACTCTACTAAAGTAGGAAGACAGGTGACAGTAGTGCCATGCGGAGATTCTGTGTCAGATCATTTGGTCATATCGAGACACACGTGAAAGGATAGTTACAGCTTAAATTACTGTACCCAGGACAGATCAGCCTGTAGATGTCAAATTTAGCCAAACTAATTGGGTGGGATTTCTTTCCCTGAACTATCTTTATGATTAATTCCTGGGGTCTCTTCGTCATCTCCTACTTCAAAGATTAGGCACCCGCTGCACTCACCATCAATTCTCTTTTCCCCAGGTATATACTTAATTTGCCTAATTAACTTGCCCGTCCACCTTCCAATGAAATATTTCAAAGCTTCTAAAACAGACTTAAACAAGCAGGGAGGTGAATCACTGTGTTCGGTGCTCAGCCCCTAGCCCTGTGCTGAGTGGCTGGAGACCAGCAGGAGCCTGGGTTCAGTGGCATTCCTTTCCTGTCCCCAGCAGTATAACGGCACCACAGAGCCACCCCAGGGTAAGACACAGCATTAGCAGGCTTCACTGTCACTGTCTTTGCCTGCACCTGCCACTGCTTCCTCCCTCATTCTGGGGCACCTTCAACTCCTCTCCTCCTTCTCAGAAGGGAATCGTCCAGGGAAATATATAACCAAGGGGTCAGGGGGACACCCAGTGATGCCAAGGCACCTAAGGAGAGAAAACACACACACACCCTCAGTGGTTGGTTCCTGCTTAATTTATTAAGTTAGGGGAACATGCTATGAAGTCACAAGAAAGCTCCAGTTCCAGCTTCCACGGCCTCGGGTGTAGTTAGCATTCCTGTGGAGTGGGCTGCAGAGACATCTGGTGGCAGATTTATCGCTCCTGCACGGAGCTCTGCTCCACTCACTGGCACGGGGCTGCTAAGACTAATGGCTTTTCTCAGGCCCAGTCTATGAATGTAAATCCTATTACTTGACGGTTCTTCTTGTGTTGAAAGGTTCCTTCCTGAATAATCAAGGATCTACAGACTGGGGCCTTTAGGTGATCAAAAATAAAGGGAAAAGAGGAGGTGTGGCCAAGGAACCTTAGAAAAAGTTAAGGCGTCCAACGGACTCTAAAACACATATAACATAGCTCAATGTTTCCCTTTTCAGGACTAATTAAACGACACACAAAGGCAGCGAAGGCGAACCTTTTGAGCTCGACGTGTCAGCATTTTGAAAAACCCTAACTTAACTCTGGTGCCGTGTCACATATAGAAATTTTTTGATATTTGCAACCATAGTAAAACAAAGACTTATGTTTTTGATGTTTATTTTATATATTTAAATGCCATTTAACAAAGAAAAATCAACCAAAAAAATGAGTTCTCGTGTCACCTCTGACACGCATGTCATAGGTTCGCCATCACTGCACTAAGGCCTCATCATGTGCTCACACCTGTCCCCTCCACCCCCCACCTGAAGAGGTGCCCCTTCCCACCAGAGCTTTAGATGGGACATGTGTCCAAGACCATCAGGGGCCGCCTGTTCCGAGACTCCCCATCTGTAGTTTGAACTAATCAAGTCAGCTAGGTCTCTGCAATTTGCACGGTGATGTCTTTTCAAACTTAACCTCCAAATCCGTTCAACTTGCTAACAGATTTCACTGGAACTGTTTTGCTAGAAATCTCTGCATCTGAAGAGACAGACACTGGCTGCAACAATCATTTTGAGGTGATCTGCCTCTGGTTTTCTCCTCTCCTGGAGCCTCCTCTCCCATCCAGTGACCCCCACCCTCAGCTCAGAAAGGCCCTAAAAGTCAAGATCAAAACTTCCAACCCCCTGGAGCAGGTGGAAAATAAACTATTGTGCTTATTTACTTAAATAGGACCCCACTGCCATGCTGGCTGCTGGGAGCCTCCCAGGCAAGTACTGTGTGCCCAGCTGATCAGAACTGCTGGCAGTGGCCTTCTGCCCATATGCAGAGGAGAATTCATTTCAAACATCACCAGTAACAAGAGCAAAAAGTAATTTACTTGATGGCCAGATTTTCATGGGCTTCTAGCAAAACCCTCCAGCGGGCCTCTAGTTATTTTCAATAGCAAAGCCAAGGCAGGGTGAGAAGAACAAACAGGAGGAGTAGGAAAAGGCAGAACAAAGAACCCCAAAGCGACCTGCAGAAGTGTGATGTCCTGAGCCACACAGCCAGCCATGGGATCACGGCAAAGTATCTCAACTCCCACGGGGTCATCTTCCAATGGCCCCTTCCTGGGTCTTCCTAAAAACCCAGAGAACAAGGAACACTACTGGCTTCACCTGGGAACTCTTGCCACAGTAACAAACAGCTCTCTTTGCCTGGTAACTCGCTCCAGCAAAAGGAACCTGTACATTCACACGATGTGCCTGGAAATAGTTCATAACCCTCCTCTGGCATCAAGCTGTGGGTGTAGACTGTAGACAATGCCTATTCCCCTTCTTTTTGTTATTGTAAGATATGCCTTTGTGGGTGAACAAGGGGCCACATACCAAACCTTGCAAGCTCAGGAGAGGCCTGCATGGCGGGCCTTACAAACTCAGAGAATGAAAGTAACTACATAGGGTGGTCTGAACATAAAAATTCCTAACTAAGAGCAAGTCCCAGCAGGTAGTCATGTCCTAAGCTTATAGCTTCCTTGACCAAGGCCAATCTTTACCTTAACTGAGCCTGTCTGTTGTGCTTTTGCATCTAATAGAGCATACCTTTGAAATGTCAGACTAATCTCCTTTTCCAGATCCCTCAGGGCACAACCCCCACCAGAACAGGAGACCACAGACCCCTCATTGTTATCTTGCTCCCCACACATCATCTCTATGTGCTGCAAATGTTAGTTACTACTGGTGCCCACCAGTGTAAAAGAAATACGTGTTTCTCCATTTTGCCTTTTTAGCCAGTCCCAGAGATTTCCATGCTTTGCTTTCTCCCGCCCCCCGTGACCGATCACCAGTGGATTGCATGTAACTCTCCTTACATCTCCTCCTTTGATTCTAATATATAAAATAAGCTGCAAAACTGCATTTCTCTGGAGCATTTTCTCAATCTGGTAGATTTTGCTTCCCGGCAACTGTCGTCAGTTTGGCTCAAATAAACTCAAAAATTCTCTACAGGTTTGGACGTGTCTTGTGTCAACACCTTCTCATGTGACTCCATCTGGGGAACCTGGGCCTTGTCTACAGCCACAGACACAGCTGTAGTGTTGATGTTAATGCTGCATGCTGAAAGTGGGAGTGCCCACTAGCAGTACAAAGACACTCCATATGTAAAAGTTCAAATCATTGCCTGCAGCCCTGTGCCCGAGCAGCCATCACACTGTGGGGTCAGCAGAGTTCATGGTGGCGGCAGCATCGGTGTTTAAGAACCGGACGATGATAGAGTAACAGCAAACGGGCCATCCTCAACTTTGCTTTGTTTTATGAGTTCTTATAAACATTCGAGCTGGCTCAAACTCAACCACTGGCAAGAAGGGCTCTTTAAACATTCCAAATCTAAACGTGTTTCACTGCCTCTCTGCAGACACATTATTGGAAACAGTAATTTATTACAAAAGGAGCCCTCCGATGCAGTCACAGCCGAGCGTAATTGACAGGAATGATTTAACACACCCTTTACTAGGACAATGCTGATATTGTTGTGCTCTAGACCACAACACGATCTGGGCAAATTAACTCCTCCAAACACTCATCACAATTATATTTTTAAAATCTTCATTCTCTACATTAACTCTTTTGCTGGCCAGTCTACCTTTTTGACTGAATTAGAAAAGGAAAAAATACAGGATCTCACTTTCAGAAAGCCTCCGGACTTTTGACTTGTCTCAAGGCTTCCAAATTGACTAAATTATTTACATACCATATTCTTTCTCTAAAATTGCAATTTGACCTTAAGAAAACCACGAGCCCTAAATTAAATCAACACTCTTTAATTTGCTGAATACTAAATCAATCAAATACAAGTATTAATTTTAAGGGCATATGAATCAAGTTCTTTTAGAAATGATGGACAAATTTGAACTAGAATAAAATAAATCAAATAAATAGTTGAATATGGCTGAAAATGAAACAATATTTTAGTCAAAATCTCTATTGTATAAAGTGCTTATTTAAATTTACATCATTTTATCCAAATATATGCTAACCTCCTGGATTACTATATTTGAAATAAGAGGGCAACACTTCTATTCTTATCACAAAGAAAGAATTTTGACCACAAACCTAAAATCCAAATTTATCATTCATGAGATCTATTAAGAACATGATAGGAAACTAACTACAAGAAAGAGGTTATTTGAGGGGCAATGTATATACGGTATGTATATAAATGTAATTCAATAATTTGATTAAACATATTTAAAAGCATAACTTGTATTTAAAGATAGTATTAAATTAATCTAATATATTCTGATCACACTGAACAGCTTTTTTTAAAATCACATTTCTCGTGCGCTAACATTCATGTACCTTGGTTTCTGACTCAATTAAAGTGCCAATATAATCACCATTCATCATAAAAACAGCTCTTTATAACGTGCAAAATAGTTTGGCTTGGAGGTTGATGTCATAATGAGGGTAGAATGTATGCACATTAACATCGTTTTTTCTAAGTGTAGTTTTATTGGAAAAATGATTTTCCACTTTGAAATTTAGTGGATCTAACAGACAGAGTTGAATTTATGGTGGTTAAAAGAGTCATGACTATGGCAGAGGCAACATAATGAACAACACAGACTTCGGACCTGGAACCAAACCCCAGCTCCACCACAAGTCCTGCTCTGGGCCAACTGACTGAACAGCTCTTGGGCTTCTTTTGCTCACAGAGATGGGGGGTTAGGTGGTAATTAAACCTCACAACATTGGCGTAAAGATACCTGTGATGATGGAGGTGTACATACAGCATAGTGTCAATCATATAGAAAGCCCTAAAAATGTTACTACTCTCTTTTCATAGCCAAGGTTTCATTCAGCATTCTAAATACGTCCCTGCACATGGGAAATATTCAAAAAGTATTTGCTGAATGAATGAGTGAATTTTAGATACAAGAGAATGTTACAAGTGCACTGGCCTTGGAATCAAAAGGCCTGAAGTCAAGTCCCAGCTTTTCCATCAGTTAGCTGGGTCATCTTTGGTAAATCACTTCAACTCTGAGCGATTTCCTCATTTTACTTACCTCATATCTCATGGGGTTATTTTAAAAATCAAGTTAGCAAACACATAAAGTGCTTTATAATTGACTAGAGGCCCAGTGCACAAAAAATTTGTGCACTCGGGGGAGTCTTTCAGCCCAGCCTGTGCCCTCTCGCAGTCTGGGAACCCTCGAGGGATGACCACCTGCTGGCTTAGGCCCACTCCCGGGGGGATTGGGCCTAAGCTGGCAGTTCGACATCCCTCTGGCAGCCCGGGAGCCCTCGGGGGATGTCCACTTGCCAGCGGGGAGCAGGCCTAAGCTGCAGTCGGACATTCTTAGCACTGCTGAGGAGGCGGGAGAGGCTTCCACCACCACCGCTGTACTGGCAGCCATCAGCCTGGCTTGTGGCTGAGCAGAGCTCCCCATGTGGGAGCACACTGACCACCAGGGGGCAGCTCCTGCATTGAGCGTCTGCCCCTTGGTGGTCAGTGTGTGTCATAGTGACCAGTCATTCCCAGTTGTTCTGATGTTAGGGTCAATTTGCATATTACCCCTTTATTATATAGGATAGAGGCCTGGTGCATGGGTGGGGGCCAGCTGGTTTGCCCTGAAGGGTGTCCCGGATCAGGATGGGGGTCCTCGCTGGGATGCCTGGCCAGCCTGGGTGAGGGGCTGATGGCTGTTTTCAGGCTGGCCATGGTCCCCAGCCATCCAAGCTCCCAGTGGAGGCTGGCTGGAAGCAGGTATCTGGGATTTATTTATCTTCTATAATTGAAACTTTGTTACCTTGAGCAGAGGCCACAGCCAGCTAGGGCAGTCAGGAAGCTTGGCTTCCTCCATCACCAGGGCAACCAAGCCTCCTGCTTGCTCCAGCTCCATGGCTGCCGGCAGCCATCTTGGTTGGGTTAATTTGCATATAGTCGCTCTGATTGGCTGGTGGGCATGGCTTGGGGCAGAGCAGAGGTGCGATCAATTTGCATGTGTTTCTTTTATTAGATTAGATAACATTGGTAATAGAAATGATCTCTGATAGCTTTCCACTCCGTTCTCTTCATTCAGTCATGCCTTACTGTTGATACTTCCAGTCTCCTCTCTGGCAACATTTCCTAAAAGTCCCAATCTCTGCTTTAGGAAGAAATTATTTTTCTACTCAAAGGGTCTCTAAAATATCCACAATGCTGAATTTTGTAAATTTTAGGGAAGTACTTTAGCCTAGGTCAGGTCTGAGCTAAGGATTGTGAGTAGAAAATTTGGGGTCATCACAGGAGTAACCAGGATGAGATCATGGAAACAGTTTTAGATGGAGGAGCACTTTTCTTAGGTAAGTGAATCTCTTTTTAGTCCTGCCCTTCATAAAACCTTCCCTTACATCATTGAGACCTTCTTTTAACTTCCTCTTCTTTGTGTAGTGACATAACCACATACAGAACTAAGACAATACAGTCCTCATGTGATTCAGCTTCCCCCTTTTAATCAACACTTGTTTAATGGAAAACAAGTGTTTGGTATTTTTTTTTTTCTATTTAACTCTCAGCTGTCTTCTTCCTCTCTACCCTCTTCCAAGCTAAAAGATTTTAGCAACATGGCTCTGTCTTGTCATTATTCAAAAATCTCAGTGATCCAGTATTCTGCTCTGGCTGAGACTTCTATTGCTCTGTCTCAAGCAGTCACATTCTGCCTTGCCCACTCTTCCATAGAACCACGTGGACAGGACTGGGGACCAAGAGGAAAGGGGAGGAATATTCTATGCATGTGTTCAAGTCTTATTGAGTTAACCTGATGGAAGTTTCACTGTAATTAAAGAATAAAGCCTCACTCTGAGATTCATCTTTCAGGATGAATCATATTCTGCCCTTCACAACAAGAAATATGACATTTTTCATTATGTCATCTTCTTTGCTTAAAAACTTTAAATGGACCCCTGCTATCTAAAGGATAAAGTTCAAACCCTTAGTTTGGCATTTGAGGTTCTTCACAATCTGTTCCCAGCCTACTTCTAACATCTCCTCTCAGCTTTTTGCTTTACAACTGTCCTCTCTAAATCACTAGTTACCCATAGCTTCCCCCAAATACTTGTGGATCCCTATGTCCATGCCTGTGCTCAAGATGGTCCTCTTGCCCAGCTGGCATGGCTCAGTGGTTGAGTGTCGACCTATGAACCAGGAGGTCACAGTTCAATTCCCAGTCAGGGCACATGCCCTGGTTGCAGGCTCGATCCCCAGTGTGGGGTGTGCAGCAGGCAGCCAATCAATCATACTCTCTCATCATTGGTATATCTATATCTCTCTCCCTTCCTCTCTGAAAATTAATAAAAATGTATTTCATAAAATAAAAATAGACAGTCCTCTGCCAAAACATCTGTATTGATCTTGGAATGGCCAATGCCAAGCCCAGAACTTAGCACATATTTGGGACTTAGAAATATTTACTAAATAATGAAGGTGTAAATATGACAGACATCTGAAAACCAACTTTAGGTCGTTCATAGTTTGACCTAAAGTGGAACCCATAAAAATGATTCAACCAGGTCAAGTAGTAGAGGTGCCAATGGGGACAGTATGATTTTTCTATGATGCTAAACCACACATTGTTTTCACTTTTCAGTGTTTTAGTGCTTCTATATTTAATGTACAAATGTTTCTTTTTCCTCTTAAAAACATGTTCTTAAATCTCTCTTACAATGGGTGGCATTCTAAAATCAAGGAAGTACAGTGAGTGGCATGCATTGGCTCCTTCATGGGTCCTTCAGGGTCTATGGCTGTACAGAGTACATCTACCCAGACCACTCATCAACGCAAGCCCCTCTGAAGGCACTCTGCTCTGCTTAGTGCCCCCTTGCTATGTAGCTCATTATTACATAAAATGGTAGAGACAGATAATATAATTCCACTGAATAGGAGTTTAGCAATGTGCATGGGAGGCAGCTTCTTAATGAATGAAGAACAAGAAATATCTGAGTGGTGAAGTAGCCTCGTCCAAGCCGTTAACCTGCTCTCCCACAGACCCCTTAGTCTCCAGGATATCCCATGATCTCCAACAGCTAGGACTCTTCTAAATATAATAAATGTCAAGTCTGATCTATTCTCTGAAACCATAGTCTTACTTCCCCTTTCTCCCTTCCTTTGGAAATCATCTAAAAAAGACACTTGTCTTGTGACGCATCTGTCCTCACCCCCGCAGTGTCACCCAGAGATGAACTATATATCCTCTTTCGTTATGCATCAACATAGGTTGTCAGGGCTCCTAGCATGATAAAAGATGGTACTACATCTTCTTGATTAATAGCCATTCATTAGTAGTAGTAGCAAATATCAACCATCCCCAAACATTCCACCCAGTGTCATCCTCTCCCTCCAAACCTAGTGCAGCCTCATTAAAGAGAGTGCAAACCCATGGTGCTCAGTCTGAAGCACAGATGTGGCCCTTTAATGGGTGGTCTTACTCCTGGCAGACATGGGATTGTGCTATGGCCTCTTATGCTAGAATCCAGCTCAAGGTCACAGCCTGTGGAAGAAGAGTGCTGGAGAAAAGTCTATTTGCAAAATTTCTCTAAATACCTCCTCAAACAACCACAATCTATTCACAACTTTAAAATCTAAATTTAATGGGTGTACTGTATTCACTTTTCTTTTTCTTCTCAATCACTCATTCTGCCTTAAAAGGTACAATATAGGAAGGGATGCGAGGAGGATCCACTGCTGGATTCCAGAGAGGAGGAAAGTAAAGTTGGGTTAACAAGAATTGGGCTATCTCTACCTACTCTTGGCTCCACTTTTTATTCCTCCCTGTGCATGTCTATACTAAGCCCTTTCTGGGTCCCTCTCATTAAGTCTTCTTAATAAAGAGAATGAAATGGACACTGTTCCTTCCCCATTCGCCCTAACATTATAAACACTGATTGGACACCATCTGCTTTGAGTCTTTTGATAAAAGGCACATGATAAGAAACACATGGTTTACACAGGTTCTTTTGTTAATCACAAGTGATCAGTGCCAACTGGATGGTGGCAGGATGCTCTGTGGTGCCTGAGAACTGAGTGGTAAATGGAATTTTGGATTGTGAGTCATTGTAACTGTAATTGTGACATGTAGAAGGCCTGCAAGAATGTGATTCAATCGGCAGACAGTGAAAACCCACTCTCTGCTTTACTTCTCCAGCAGGCAACCCACGACTATGCAAGAGGTTTTATAAACCACACTAGTGATGCTGAGAAGGTGATGTGAGCCAGGCTGGCCATAGTCACCAGATTTAAATTCCTCACTTTATAGCTACCTCTCTGCTTGACTAAAACGTTTTATAAGAAACTTGGGAGCGGGGGGGGGGGGGGAGGCGGGTGATGACAAGTCACTTAATCCTCTGTAAGATGAAGTATTTCAGTATTTCACCTTATTTCCAGAACACTCTATCCATTTTTCTTGCACAAGAACAATTGATGCAAAAGTATCATTACTGGGCTGGAAAATAACAAATATCTACAGAATAGGCTGAGATCTATTAAAAAGTCCTTGAAGGAACAATGTATAACACTTTGAGATATCTGATTAGTGCATTGGCATAGCATGGCTCTCCTATCCACACTACTCAATCACAGTTCACTTTCTTAAAAAATAAATAAATAACTATGGTATGAATTTTCAAAGACTCTATTCCATGAAACGACAGAAAAAAAAAGAGAATGCCAAGAGACTGTTGTCTTTTTTTATCACAGTTTTGAGAGACCTGCAGGGTAAATCATGCAAAAGTCATGTTCAATAAACAAGCACATACATTATAGAGTTACATCATCAGCTGACAACCAAGAAGCCAAAGGTTAATTGCTATGGTTTACTATATCATTCCAAGTGACCTCGTGCAAGAAGATTTAACTTGACAACTGTTTGAATTTTACAGAATGAAATTTCATCTGCTTGTTTCAGGAGTACTTTTTCATTACTGCCCTGGGGATATTAATATTGTTTTCTTTTTTTAATTACTCTCTGGAAAGAACAGTGGTTTCACGGTTTCCCTCTTCTTTAAAACTAAGTCCCTACCTGGCTAGCCTGGCGACACTTTCATTTTCTTTACCTTAAATCAGTGGTTTTCAACCTTTTTCATCTCATGGCACACATAAACTACTAAAATTCTGCAGCACACCAAAAAAATATATATTTTTGCCAATCTGACAAAAATATTGGTATAATTTTGATTCAATCACACTGGACGATTATTGTTGTGTTGTTGTTGTCATTTTTTTATTTGATATTTAAAGAAAAAGAGGTTTGTGCCCCTAACTAAATAGTCAGATATTGCATGTTTTAAAAATTCTTGTGGCACACTGGTTGAAAATCGTTGCCTTAAGTACTTAAGAGAGGAAACAACAAGATAGACTTTTAAGAACTCAGGCTGTGGAGTCAGACTACTTGATTGAGATCCCAACTGCACCATTTAGCCAGTTATGTAACAGTGAGCAGGTTATTTCACTCCCTAAGGCTCAGTTTCCTCATCTCTACGGCAGAGGTGATGGTACTGATCTCTTAGAAGATCTATTGGAAGGACTGAAACAGCTAATACAGGTAAATAGTTATCTCAGAGCCTAACAGATGGTGAGCACTCAAATAATATGGGTTTTACATTATTTTTGTTTAAATAGTATTCTTTTTTTTAATCCTCACCTGCGGATACGTTTTTATTGATTTTAGAGAGAGAGTAAGGGGGAGAGAGAAAGAGAAACATTGAAGTGAGAGTGAAACATCAATTGGTTGCCTCCCATATGAGCCTCTGACTGGGGATTGAACCCGAAATCTAGGTATTAAGCCAGAAACAGTTTGGTGCACGGGAGGACACTCCAACCATCAGAGCCACCTGGCCAGAGCTAAACAGTATTGTTTTTTACAATGAGAATAATTTAGAAATTGGAAATGTGTTCTTCGATCCCATGGTGAATACGGTGGAAATGAAGTGGGAATAACAACAAACCTACTTTCATACACAACACTGTGCCCCAAGGCTGCAGCACCACTTCCACTGCACATAACTCACCAAGGGCCAGCCTGGACTCACGGGGCACCTACCTTCGCCCTAGCAGGGCAAACAGTGGGTGCATTCAGAACACACAAAAGCAGTTGTGCAGCACTGTCTCCAGGGAACAGTCAACCTGGGTAGGCTGAGAGAGGTAACTGTCCGCTGCTCCTTGTTAAATGGCCAGATGTGTGTTCAGGTTCTCACCGCATCTGTTATGCTGGGCAGAAGAGAACCCTGCTTCGGTGGAAAGGGCCAATACATGGAGATTTGCTCCCAGGTAAGAGGTCAATGAGTGACAGCTGCAGAATAAGGCTGGGAGAGCGTACTCATTCTGCTTAACCTAGAGGCAGTAATCTCATTAGGGAAGGTGAACCAAGGACCAGTGATGGCCAGCAGCGGCGGCTTGGCTTTGCAACGCCACCAGAACCTCAATCTTAGAATGTGAAAATGTTCCAGTTCAGAGAAAACTTTAAAAATAGCCTCAACGCGACTCAGTCCTCTCATAGCAGAGGCAATGACGCCTGTTCTTACACGCGTGGACACTGCTCATACACCCTCACTGACACCCTCCTTGCTGGACCTCTCAGGATGGCCAGAGGGCGGAGAAGCTAGGGTAAGGGAGAAAGCCAAGGAAAGGGGATGACTGACAGGTAACCACCACCTATGAAACAACCTAGGCCACGCCCATCTCTCAGTCCTTCCTTTCCAAACGCCCTTCCCCCCCCCCCCCCCCTCCACCTCCACACCGATGGGCATCACAGTCACAAAACACCAAAAATCAGAAATCCTCTTGCCCAGTGTCTCAATAGGCCCTGGCTGCTTTCTCCCCGGCCCAACCACAGGTGGCCTCCAAATCAACCCGAACGCTGAACAGTACGTCTAATGTGAGTCATTCATTAGGGCCACTTCTAGGGGCAGGAAAGAACGGAGGTCCTCGGGAACAAAATCTAAGTCTGCCGAGTACCTGGGTGCGCGCAGAGTTGGGGCGAGGGCCGGGAGGTGTATGGGAAGACAGGGTGCTTGGAGTCCAGCTGCGGGAGACTCCCCGACCCCCAGCCGCATAAGGTCGCCAGCCTCAGGGAGGTGGGTCGGCAGCCTCCAATTGAGCCGACCAAACCCCTTCCTGCGGGCATCTGGGAGCTTACCTTGGCCCAGGAAACGCTGTAGGGCACCTGCGGGTCCCGGGGGGCGGTGCAGGGCAAGTCCACATCCTCGGAACAAGCCGCCTTCACTTCCCGCGCTGCTGGCGCCAGGCTGCAGGCTGCAAGAGGGAGAGAGACGGAGGCGTGAGCAAGCGAGGAAAGGGGGTGTCGTGGGGAAACGGGGGGCGACAGGAGGTCTCGGGCCCTACCGCAGCTCAGGAGCAGGAGCTGGAGGCTGCGCGACATGGCTGGGGAATGCCGGCCTGTGGCGCGCTGGCGCCGCGCTCTTGTACCCGCGCGCTCGGGAACTTCCCCCGGCGCCGGCCCAGGGGAATCCCCAGCGGGGGGCGGAAGCAGCAGGCGCGCCCTCCCCGCCCCGCGGCCACCGGGGCGTCCCCTTGCCCGCCCCCGGCGCCCGCGGCCCGCGCGCGTCCCCGCCCCCCGGCGCCCCCAAGCTCGCGTCGCCGCCGCCGCTGCTGCTGCTGCTGCTGCTGCCGCCGGGCCGCAGTGACAACTCTCCCCGCGGAACGCCCCGCGCTTTGGCTTTGCAAACCGCGCTCGCAGGCGTGACACCAGCCGCTGACCCGCACAGCAAAGCCTGCAGCCGGGCCAGTCCAGGCTGCTATGTTCTTTTTACGAAGGTGAAACCAGATTGAGAGAGGTCCAGTCGCTCCCCAAGCCCCAGCCTGTCCGCGGCGACGTCACAGGTGAACCAGGTCCTCAGTCCAGATTCTGTGAGATTCAAAAACTCAGACTCCAAGGAACGCAGCAAGACTGTAGCTCCTGGCCATGCCTTCTGGTGAGGGTTATCAGTCGGTATCATTCAGCCTCTTTAAATTGTTCCAACAAAGGAGACTACTATTAAAATAAAAATTATGCAGATAATCTTGGGGAACCCCCCCAAAAAAAAATCTAGACGAAGTTAGAAATCACCTATAATCTATCCAGAAGTAACTATTGGTAACATTTGGTGTCTTTGCTTCAATGAATAAAATATATATATATATTTAAATATATTTTTATTGATTTTTTACAGAGAGGAAGGGAGAGAGATAGAGAGTCAGAAACATCGATGAGAGAGAAACATCGATCAGCCGCCTCCTGCACATCCCCCACCCGGGATGTGCCTGCAACCCAGGTACATGCCCTTGACCGGAATCGAACCTGGGACCTTTCAGTCCACAGGCCGACGCTCTATCCACTGAGCCAAACCGGTTTCGGTGAATAAAATATATTTTTAATGGTCTACTCTACCTACTATTTTACTTGATTTTAGCTTAATATTTGTCAAGTGTTTCTACATCATTGAAGTTTCATTAAACAGTATCATTTTGGTGGCTCCATAATATTCCATCCTACAGTTGTACCATAAATTAGAACTGATTGGTGTTAGACATTATTAATCTAGTGTTACTAGTCTAGATAGTGTTAGGTTGCTTCTTTAATTATCAACATTACAGACAATGCTCTGGTTACTAACATGAACTTTTGTGTAAATAAACCTTGGCTGTAATAGTGGCTATTTTCTCAATAAGTACCTACCAGGGGTGGGAACCGTCTTTCTGCCAAGGGCCATGTGGATACTTACAACATCATTTGAGGGCCATACAAAAGTATCCAGTTAAAAATTAGCCTGCTATATTTGGTCAAACATTTAACTCACCCCTAATGCCTTGGCAGGGCCAGACCAAAAGATTTCATGAGCCAGGGCTGGAAGTTCCCCACCCCTGAGTCTTAGAGGAAATTATGCTAGGTCAAAGGAACTTTACAATTTTGTTAAACAATGCCAGAATTACCTCCACTGAGGTGTGCTCCAACTACAGAGTGTCCCCCAAAAATGTATAAACACTTTAACTGCTGACAGCTCAATTTTGAAAATGAAATGTATTTTAATAAATACTTATAATGATTCAAAGTGTGTGTATATATTTTTTGTGACACCCTATAATTCCCACCTGCTATGTATGAGAGTGTCTGTTTCCTAACACTCTTGCCAACACAAATTGTTACTAAACTTCCACCTTTGTCCATTCAAGTGGTTAAAAAGAATGACACCACAGTAAAGTTTTAACTTACCCTTGAAAATAGTTATACCTATTGACAGTCACAACAGCTATGTGTTAAGTCTTTTCTCCATAATCCTTACAAGGCTAATGTTTTAAATTAGGATACTTTTAGGCATACAAAAATAAGTATAGAAAATAAAAGAATCAAATGCATCTGAATGCAATCTATATATATAAAAGCCCAGCGACCGAATGGTGGAATGACCAGAACGACCGGTTGACCAGTTGCAATGATGCACGCTGACCACCAGGGGGCAGATGCTCAATGCAGGAGCTGCCCCCTGGTGGTCAATGCGCTCCCACAGTGGGAGCAGCCGCTCAGAGGGCGGGTCCACAGCTGCTCAGCTAACCGGGATGAGTGGTGCTCCCACAGCAGGCCAATCCCCACAGGTCACACACCCCACCAGTGCACAAGTCCCGTGCACCAGGCCTCTAGTATATTTAATAAAACCACCGTTCCTTGCTAGATCCCATACCTGGGCATTTAAGCTTTCTTCTGATTTTTTATTGTTGTATGAAGCTGGGGATGTTCAAAATCTGCTGGCCCAGCAATCTGGGTGCATTATTAGATACTACCATCCTGTCCTCCAAACTCATGTCTATTGACACTCCCCGCAGAGGGTTTGGCATCGTCAGATTTTCTTCCCAATATGATGAGTGCGAAATATCAGTTCCTCTTTGTTTAATTTACATGACGTTGACTACCAGGAGAGAGGAACATGTTATTTCTCGTGTTTTGAGGTCATTGGTGCCCTTTTGAGGATTGCCCATTCATACCATTTGGCCTTTTCCTTTGGAGCTGTTTATAAATTCTGGGCCAAATCCTCTCTTGATTGTGTGCGTGGCAAATATCTTCTCCATGTCTAAGGTTTGTATTTTTCACTTTGTTTATGATATCTCTAATGTATAAAGGGATTTTTTAATATTATGATGTAGTCAAATTTATTGATCATTTTTATTTATGGTTTGTGCTTCTGGTGTTGTGTTTAAGAAACATTTCCCTACCCTGAAAACATAAAAACATCCTGCTTAATTTTCGTCCAAAACTTCAAAGTCCTGCTTTGTCGTATGTTAAGTCTAATCTATTTAAATATGGTTTGATGTAAGGACTTTAACTTATTTCTTCCATATGGATAACCAATTCTCCCAATGCTGTTTGTTTAAAGTTCTTACTTCCCCATTGATCTGAAATAGCATCTCTGCTATATACAAATTTCCATGTGTATGTGGCCTATTTCTAGACTCTATTTTGTCTCTCCCTGCGCTAATATCACACTTTATTGTTACTTAATTGAACTATAATTAAGTCTTGCATCGGTGAGTGAGTGAGCCCTCATAGGTTGATCGTCCTCTTCAAAATTGTCCTGGCATTCTTGGTTCTTTTCTCTACCTTATACATATTTGAACCTCATACATGTTTGTGAATCTCAAAAACCTCGTTTAAATTTTACTAGGAACACTTTCAATGTGTAAATTGCAGAAATTTAACATTTTGGAAATTGATTCCACAAATCCATCAGTATTGGGTATCTTTCCATTTACTTAGACCTTCAAGAAATTTTAAAATTTCACACACACACACACACACAAAAAAAACATTTTCGACATCTTTTGGTAGATTTATTTCTCCTACCTTTATATTTTTATTGCTATTTTCACATATACTGTATATTTTCCAAACTAAATTTTTCTAGTTGCTTATTGCTGGTAAATAAAAGTTTACTTTTGTATAGCCAGCAATCTAATCTCACTGACCTTTCTTATTAATGTTAACAATTTATTCTTAGGCCTTCCATTAAGACACTTTTATAGTCATAAATTATTTAGAGGGCTTTTCCCTTAAAAAATCCACATATATGGTTTAGTTTTCATTGTTACTTCTGTTGTCTAGCAATTGACTGTTCTCAAAAATGTGGTCTGTATAATTCGCTGCTATTGAAGAAATGCTCTGTGGCCTCATATGTGATCTTTTGGTAAATGTGTCATGTTCTTGGAAAGAATGTGCATTCTCCGCATGGGTCCCTTTGACCAAGCTTGCACATCGTGTCATTCAGGTCTACAGCTTTACTAACTTCGGATCATTTCAAACTATCAATTACTGAAAGAGATGTGTTAAAACCCCCCTATGACTATGTAATTGTCTATTTACCTTTGAAATATTATCAACTTTTTGCCTTGTATAACTTGATGCTATGTTTTTGGTGCCTTCAAGTTATAATTATCTTCACTGATCCCAGAGAATTGCTACTTTTGGTCTTTATTTAGTGACCTTCTTCCCCTTAATATTCCCTACTCTTTTTTTTCTTCAAAGGCAACCTTATCCACTCTGATTATAACCACACCATTTTATTGGGGCTATTTTCTATACTTTTACATTCAATTTTGTTTTTGTCCTTAAATTCTAACTACATCTTTTTTAAAGCTGTAGTTGGATTTTTCTAATCCAATATAACTGACCAGTGTCTTTCTAATTAAGGGTTTAAATTTGCCCCTTTTCTGACTCCTACTATATTTGAATTTCTTTGGTTCATCTTGTTTCCTGCTTTATACTTAACTTGAATTTTTCTGATTCTTTTTGTCCTTTCTTGCATTTAGTTAATATTGACTAAAATGTTTATACTCAATGGTGTTCTCTCTACTGGTTTGAAAATTATGCATACAATTTTTCATCTTAAGTGATTACCTTTACAAAACTTTTAGTAAGCATAATTGATTTAATAGTCTAAAGTTAACCAATATTGCCACCTTTCTCCCCACGATGTCTGAATGCCTGATCTCTGCTCATCTCCTGCCCTTCTTACATACTTGTGACCAGTGCCTTCATTCCACCTTGTTTTTCTACTCCCAATTAGTTTTTTTATATACAGGATGTCCCCCCAAAAGGTATATACACTTTAACAGCTGATAGCTCAATTTTGAAAATGAAATGCATTTTAATAAATACTGCCTTTATAATTATTCAAAGTGTGTGTTTTCATTTTGGGGAGACATCCCAAAATTAAATATTTGGTCAAGTCTACCTAATATAATACATTTCACTGCTTCTTTTTAGGGTCAGTTTCTCCCAAAGCATATTCTTGATTAATTCTTTCAACAGAGATCTGTAAGTGGTAAACGCTCCTCGTTTTCATTTGTCTGAAAATATTTTGGGAATTTTTTCCCCATATTCTTAACACTAGAAAGACTGAAATTTAGTATATATCTATATTGCCCAAAAGCAATCAAAATGACTGCATTGTGAAAGAATAATATCGGAGCACTCTTCACTTGTGTTCCTTAGCTTTTCCAATAACTCACTTCTATTCGACATTTCTTTCATGAATTTAGGGCGCAAAAGAAATAAAATAAACAACTTATTAGAACAAGTATCACTGCATAAAGATTCGAATAACAAGTACTAGTTTAGCTTATTGAGCAACTGCAACTTATCAGGTATCGACAATTTATCATGTACTTGTATGTTATCATGTGACGGTATCGAAAAAAATGAAAACTGTTATTTCAATACAGAGCCGAACTGGTCATATAAGAAATTTACTCAATTCAATAATAAGAGTCATTTGATTATTTAAAATTCCCCCCCCCCAAGCAGTCAAAATGACTGCTTTTGGGCAATATAGGTATAACACATATATATATACTGGAAATGAAGGAGGGGGGAGGTAACTACAATTACTAATAAACGCATTTATATGTTGTACAAAAAGTCACAAAATTCTAAGACATTGTGTCCTTATATACATAATTGTTTTTCTAATTGAAATTAAAAAGCAGTCAAAATGACTTCCTTGGGCAATCTAGTGTTAAATGACAGTTCAGTTATAATGTAAGTTAATGGTTATTTTTTCTTAGGACTTTGAGTATATTATTCCACTACCTTCTGGCTTCTATCATTGCTGTGGCAAAGTCTGGACAATCTGATACTCCTTTGAAGGCAACAGTTCTTTTACGGAACTTTCTACTTGGTGTTGCTTGAGTTACACTATGTGTGTCTAGGAGAGAATTTTATATTACTGACTTGATAAGGTTTGTCTCTTTTTTAATTCTGGAAAATTCTCATTTATCCCCTTGAAATAGCCCTTTCATACAATTTGACCTGCATTTTTCTTTGTTACTTCCTTCTGGAACACCTGATAGCTGTGTTGGACCTTCCTATTCCACACTCCATGTCAGTAAGTCTTCCTCCACGTGTCGTCTCTCTTCATTTCTTTGTGCAGGCCTCTGAATATTCTTCAGATCTTTCTTTCCATCCACTAGTTATTTATTCAATGATACGTATAATTTTCAGTTTAACACATTAAGTTTTCAACTGTAATTTTTATTAATTTCTGTACTTTGATTTCTTATTTAACTCAGTCCAGTCTTTTTTGATAGTATCTTATTCTTTTATGGTGTCTTTTATTACTTCTTTTATGACTTTTATAACTTTAAAAGTGTTCATTTTAGCCCTAGGGGGTTTGGCTCAGTGGATAGAGCATCAGCCTGCGGACTGAAGGATCCTGAGTTCAATTTTGGTCAAGGGCATATACCTCGATTGCAGGCTCCAGAGCAAGTGCAGGAGGCAACCAATCAATGTTGCTCTCACATGGATATTTCCCTCTGTCTTTCCCTCTCTCTTCCTCTCTCTCTAAAAATCAGTGGAAAAAATACCCTTGGGTGAGGATTAAAAAAAAAAAAAAAAGATGTTGAAAAACAAACATAAATAATAAAATAATTTTTTTAAAAAAAGTGTTCATTTTAGCCCTAGCTGATTTGGCTCAATGGATGGAGCATCAGCCTGCAGACTGAAGAGTCCCAGGTATGATTCCAGTCAAGGGCACTTGCCTGAGTTGCAAGCTTGATCCCCAGTGAGGGTCATGCAAGAGGCATCCAATCAATGATTCTCTCTCATCATTGATGTTTCTATTTCTCTCTCCTTCTTTCTTCCTCTCTGAAATCAATAAAAAATATATATTTTTAAAAGTGTTTATTTTATAATCTACCTGATAATTACATTATCTGAGTTCTTGGGGTTTTAATAGTGACTTTTATTTTGTTTGCTAACTCTTGCTTTTTATGGATTGTTTTCTGGGTTTTGTAAATTTTTATTATGAATTAGTCTTTAGTTGGGACTTCACATAGGGGACTCCTGGGGTGTCTAGCTTCCCAGAGAGTTTTTATGTTTGTTTCAACAAGGTGCCCAGAGGTATTACCAGTCTGTGACAGCATTTTGTATTAATCTCTTGGTAGGATGTGTACTAGACCACTCTAGTAATATAAATTTAATCAGATCCCTGTGAAGGCACTCTGTGACTAGGAGTTTTAAGGAAAGGCGTTTGATGTTTTGTTTTGTTTAAAAAATAGGCTTCCTTGTCATCTCAATGTGTGAGTAACATGCGGAGTATGTTTTCACACTTAGCATACTCTTCCTCATGTTCTATATGGTCCTTCAGACTGAAGTATGAGCATGCTTCTGAGAAGGCCATTCCGTATGAAACATTCTTAAGTTAGCAACAGGCCACATTATAATTAAAAACAAAACTTCACAGCGTGTATCTGAAGTGGAAACGCTACAGTCCTGAGTGCTAACTTGGGGGTTTACAGTTAGGTCGATCTCACTTTCCTCAAAAGGAAAAACATGAACACAAATGAAGTGCTAACTGTCTTTCTGAAACTAGCTGTCACCTTCATGTCTTTCTGCTGTTACTTTAAAAAGAGGAAACCCCCAAATCATTAGAAAACACTGTGGTTACACGTTCTCACTGCCATTGGCAGGCATTCATTCACCTTGGGCATAAAGCAGAGCCAGCCAATGCCATCACCACCTCTGCTGACTCTCCAACACTCTCTTTTTACTATTACTTACACCAGGAATGTGGCTCTGTTATTTATTTTGCTCAGGGAGCAGGCCAGCAGAGCATGTCATAACATTCGGAACTCAGACATTTGAGGACCCGGTCAGAGTTTGGAGGCCAGGGAAGGAGGAAACTCTTGTAATAAAACTATGACATTAGGTCTCCTCACCTACCCTCTCAGGGCAGAGGCACGTATAGGATGAGCATGGAGGCCAAGGCATTTTAGTTCACTAGCAAACCTTCGTTAAACAGCATGTAGGTTGTGCATAGCAAGATTGTTCTCAAGAAGTTTATATGTGTTTCTCTAAGTGGACCTTGATTTGTCTCTCAATGCTACATGATTTCTCTCCTGAAGGTCTGAGGCTGGGGTGAGGCTATGGCATATCTGGGTGGAGGGCAATTCAGCCAGGACAAAAGGAGTTAGTGAGGAGAGCATTCAGAGAAGGGAGAGATTGGATAAGGAGAAAAAGGAAATGAGAGTAAGGCATGCCCTTTAAGCAAAAGTCCCGCAGGAGGGGGCGGCGAATACATTTTTGACACAGACACCTGTCAAATGCCGAGCATGTCACAAACAAGCAAATACGCTGTGACTGACCTGGAATAACTCCACTAGTGACTGCTGCTGGTTGATGGGGGCACGACCCCTGGTTACTGCCCTGGGTACCCACCCATGTCTCTATCCTGCTTCTTGCCTCTTGGGTTGAGGAAGTACTACAAAAGGGAAAGGTGAGGTCGCCCTTTGGCCTGAGGGTGTCTTCGGGACCTCTTCTCCAGAGGAGGCTTTTGAGAGAAAAGACTGCACTTGACAACATCCTGACAACAAATCTATCACAGCAGCTACCAATTGTTGGGCCCTGTCAAGAGTCAAGCTTTGTGGTAAACACCTTCTGATTCTCAGCACCCAAAACAGCCCTTTGTGGGAGCTCTTATCCCACAGCCCTTCCCTCAAACCCAGAGGATCTTGTCATGCACCCTCCACCAGTCACCATCTCCCAGCATCAACGCCCACACACCCAGGGGCCTTGAGAACCACAGATGGGCTCAGAGGGAAGCCCAAACAAAGATATGTAAATTATGTTATTTAATAAAATTTCCCCACTAGGATTTTCCCTTTGGGCTATTTCTTAGTCGCCCTGTACTTTCCAGTTATGTGCTCATTTGTTCACTTAATGAACAAAATAAATAGAGCTAACTCATCGTCCTGTACTTTTTTGCCCCCCCCCCCGCTCCTCCCTCCCCCGCCGCCCCCCCCACACACACACACACTTTAGAAATTAGAAGCATGAGAGGCACAGATCATCCTCTGTGAGGGAGGAAAAAGTCAGGGAAATGATTCCCACGTTGACTGTAAAGAAGAAACCACACAACCTAAGCAAGTTGCACAAAAACAAAACACAGAGAACTTGGCTTCAGGCTTCATCTGAAGCACTTTGGAGAAGCCTTCACCTGGCACGCCACAGCTCTCCCAGGACCACACGTGGGAAACCTTCCAGGGATGGAGCCCTGGTGTTTCACTAACATCATGCTAGGATGCCCTGTTCACTGGCTCCTCCCATATCTCAGTCTTGCTCATCCATCACTCTAGAACCTTCTCTTGCGTGTAGAACCTAAATTGTAGGTTTTTTTCGCCTTCATTTTATTCAAGTCTGTTCGAACATCAAATTTCCAGAAGCGTCTTTCTTAATCACCCCATATAAAAGAGCTAACCTCTACCACTAACTTGACTTGCTTTATTTTTCTCCACAGTATGTCTCACAATCTGACACTATCTCACATATTTGTTTCTTTTCTCTATTTTGTTTCCTCCACTAGATGTTAAGGCTGTGTCTTATTTGCTTCTGTTAGACTCAGATCCTAGAATAGCATTGGGCCTAGGGTAGGTGCTCAGTGAATGTTTGCTGGATAGATGAGTAAGTGAATACAGATGTACTTGAGAGGGCTATTTTGGCAGTTTGCATTATTACCTTCCACTTTCATCCCTCCCTGTTTCCATCTGTGAGAATGTAGGCCAAATGCAAAGTTAAGGAACAACCCACAAAAGACAGCTGCACTCACCTCTGACACAAATTCAAGTCCAAGGGGGTTCCCAAAACCACCCTCAATTCTGATAATTCATGAGAAGGACTCACAGAACCCACTAGTAACTATTATACTCTGGTTACGCTTTATTACAGGAAAAGGATACAGATTAAAAATAGCTAAGGAAGAGACACATAGGGCAGAGCCCGGCAGGGGTCCAAATGTGAGCCTCCAGGTGTCCTCTCCCCATGAATCCTGGACAATGTTACCTCCTCTCGGCCATGTTTTGTGACAACACACAGAGAATATTGCCACCCAGGGAAACTCACTCAAGCCCCAGTGTCCAGAGATGCATTTAGGGCTTGATCACATACTACTCACATGCTGACCACTAGTCTTTAGTCGCTTCTGGGGGAGAATTGATATCACTCTCTCCACCGAAAGCCTCCATCATGAATCATGTTGTTAGAGAGTCCAGTGACCAACCACAAGGCAAACAAAGACACTCCTACCAGGCATGGCATTCCAGGAGTTTAGTAATCACCTGCCAGTGGCCTGGGCCAGCAGGAGGCGACCCATTGCCTCTCATGGGGCGAGGTGATTGACTTCAGTTGAGGGAGGAAAATCATGCTGAGGAGAGGACATGACAAGTGGATTCCAAAGGCAAATTCTCCATCACCATTTGGCCCACATCCATTCCCATCACAGCTTAATTGGAGTCACTTAAGTATTATGGAATGATTCATTAACATTTTTCTTCTTTAGGGGTATTATAACACCCATAATAACCAGGCAAGGCATAAAGCATTTCTGTTAGTCACTTACATACATAACTCTATCATGCCTGAAAGCATCTCAAGAACTCCCAAGCCCCCCAGCAGCAGCAGCACAGCAGGGGTAGTCTTGGCCAGGAGCAAGGTAACAAGGTAGGAGACACGCCCGGCCTGCACAGGCTCACCCTCCACCAGGCACTGCCCCAAACACTGGCCCACTGTTGTGCTTCTCTGTTTACAGAATTCTGCTCTGTAAAACAGAGAACAAGAGGTGGGCTTTCCGTCTGGTGTGACTAAAAGCTATGAACATCAGCACCTGCTCTTTTCTCCAAAATGGAATTTAGCTGTAGACACAGCGGAGCTGTCAGTAAGTCTTATGACTGCCTTTCAGGTGTTTATTCTCTAGGATCGGTCCCGGTGTTGACTTCCCTCTGCTCTACATATGCAAGTATCATTATCCCAGAGACAAGTCATTTGTAAGATGATGGTATTTGTTTAGCACCAGATGTTGCTTGCTTTCCCTCATTTGCTTGCTGTTCCTAGCCCTGGGGATGCTGCACAAATGATGGTTCTGAGGAAGGCCAGGAAAGGTCTCCCCCACCCAAACAGACCTCGGAGCAGCTGCTGGAGGAAGAGCCGAGCTAGCTGAGTGTTCATCTCTAATTGTAATGGTGGCACAAAAGCATCTAAGGTTTGTTAAGGTTTTTATTTTCCAGGAAATATATCAACAGTGCCACGCAAAGCACATCCCATTAGCATCAGAAAGAGAAAAGAAAGTAACATCTATGAGGGGTACTCACCACACATACATATCATACTGTTTAATCCTTATGGTTATTCCAGTGTGTGATATTATAGTGTCTACTTTTATAACTGAGGAAATTGATGGCCTGACCCAAGAGAGCACTGTGAAATATGGTAATCATATGTCTAGAACATTCCAAAGTTTTAACGCTGTTCCGCTTCTTCTCTGGCTGGGACTTCAGAATCTGCATTCACTCTGTTGGCTGACTGGTCAGGAGCCCACTAGCCCCACTCTTCTTGAGTGCCCTATAAAATCTATTCCATATGTGCCCTCTAGCTAACACACATGAGGATCAAGAGCAAAGAAAAGAGAGAATTTAAATGTGCCCGTGGTCACTTACATAATAGAAAAGCAAACAAGCTAAAGAGAACTCCTCAAGAATACATATGCAGTAGCTTACATTAGAGCAAAATACTGTGATGTCACTAAATTAGAGGCTGTCTTTATTATGTCTCATGGATAATAGAATAAACCTTATCCTAAAGATCTACTAGTAAACATATAGTGCCATCAACTTTCTACTGTTCCAAAGAGGCCTGTGTGGAGACAGGAGTCCAGAACATATATCTGTAAAAGGAGGTCAGCCAACCAGGATCCTCAGATTTCACATGGAATAGAGATGGGTTTTCTTCCCTATACTCTCCAGTCTATGTAGGTATGAGTCAGTGGGCCCCAAATTCAATATTTACTTTTCTTCTCTTTTTTCTGTGTTGTCTGTTGTCTTTTTTTGTTTGTTTGTTTCTTTAAAGTATTACATATGTCTCCTTTTTCCCCCATTGACCACTCCCACCCCCCACCCCCAGGACAAGCCCCCACCGCCCCAGTGTCAGTGTCCATTGGGTATGCCAATATGCATGCATACAAGTCCTTTGGTTGATCTCTTACCCTCCCCTCACCCCTCACCCCCACCCCCCCGCCTTCCCTCTGAGGTTTGACAGTCAGTTCGGTGTTTCTCTGTCTCTGAATCTATTTGTGTTCATCAGTTTATGTTGTTCATTATATTCCACAAATGAGTGAGACCTCAATGAGTGATATTTATCTTTCTCCAACTGGCTTATTTCACATAGCATAATGCTTTCCAGGTCCATCCAGACTGTTGCAAATGGTAAAAGTTCCTTCTTTTGTATAGCAGCATAGTATTCTATTGTGCAGATGTACCACCATTTTTTAATCCATTCATTTGCTGATGGGCACTTAGGCTGTCTCCAAATCTTAGCTATGGTAAATTGTGCTGCTATGAACATAAGGGTGCATATGTCCTTTCTAATTGGTGTTTCTGATTTCTTGGGATATATTCCTAGAAGTGAGATTACTGGGTCAAATGGAAGTTCTATTTTTAATTTTTTGAGGAAACTCCATACTGTCTTCCACAATGGCTGCACCAGTCTGCATTCCCACCAGCAGTGCACTAGGGTTCCTTTTTCTCCACATCCTCTCCAGCACTTGTCCTTTGTTGATTTGTTGATCAGATAGCCAGTCTGACAGGTGTAAGATGATACCTCATTGTTGTTTTGATTTGCATCTCTCAGATGATTAGTGACTTTGAGCATGTTTTCATATGTCTCTTGGCTTTCTGTATGTCCTCTTTTGAAAAGTGTCTATTTAGGTCCTTTGCCCATTTTTTTATTGGATTGTTTATCTTCCTTTTGTTAAGTTGTATGAGTTCCCTGCAAATTTTGAGAAAGGATCTATTGAGGTGCCTCCCATTGCAGTGATCCATCACCTCCCAGCCACTGCCTCTAATTCATTAGGATCTGACTCACCGTCTCGCTATCACTACCATCACAACACAAAAACAACCTGCCCTACATTTTGGCTCTTTAGTCTTTCTATATTCTCATTGACATCTTTTCTTCTATCCCACCTTATACACTCACTCCCAAGATCATATCCTAAATCACTACTCAAGATCATGACCTCCCCTTCCAAAGACTCCAACATTCCTTAGACCCCTCCATGATCTCCAGTCATTTAGACTACCATCTTCCTTACATTCACCCCTCACATCCACTGCCCTCATTTCCCTCCTTACCCAACTTGGATCCCTGGCCCATCATTCTGCTCACTTGCGTTCATGCTTCCTCTACTACTAAACCCCTCTTTCCATTTGTGAGATTTGTTTGGCTCACAATCAATTCTCTTGAACTTCAACTTCTTGCCCATTCAGCTCCCAAACCCAAGCCATTATATGAGGCTAAAGAAAAACACATAACTGTGCTGATGGGTATTGCTTTATATTTATGACCTCACACTCAAGTGGGCCCTCAGCATTGCCTGAGTAATTCCCTATTCTCTCTGCAGTCCCCCTCCTTCTCTTCTCCCCTTTCCTCACTCTCAGCTAATGATCTTGGTTCTTATTTCACCGGAAAATGAAATCAGAAGAGAATTCTTCCGTATACCAACAAATATACCAACTTCCTGAATCTGTATCATCTGGCTCCTTGCAAACTTCTCTCCTTCTGCCAATTCAAGGCATCACAATTTTCCCCTTTCTCTGCTGACTCATCTCTCTACTTGATCATTCCCATCAGCCTGCAGATATTCTGTAATAACTCCTCTTTTAATAAAATATCCTATGAAAGAGGAATGATCCTACAAGATATGAATACACATTGTCAAGCCTCTATAATCAAAACAGTGTAATGCCAAAGACCTAAAAAGACAGACTGGCTAATGGAATAAAATAGAAAGTCAAGAAATAGGCCCAGATATGTTTAGAAATCTAGATTATGATAGATATCCCAAAATCACTGGGCTAACTGATATTGGACTAGCTGGATAGTCATCTAAAAAAAATGAAACTATTTCTTACACTAAACATAAGAATAATTATCAAATGAATCAGAGATCTGGATGCAAAATGAAATTGCACAAGAGCTAGAAGAAAGCATGAATAAATTTCAATATAACCTAAATAGGAAAAGATTTTTTAATAAGACTAAAAATCCAGATGCTACAAAGGAGATTGGTATATTTGACACACACAAAAAGTTGTGAAAAAAGCTTTAGCATAATCAAAACACAAAAGAAAACTGACAGAAAAGCATTTGCAGCATAGATTATAAAGAACCAATGTCTAATTTTTTTTTAATTTCTAAAAATAAAAATAGGCCAACATCCAATAGAAAAATAGACAAAAAACATAAACAGACCAATTCATTAAACATATGAAAGTATGATCAATTTTACTCATAATAAAAATGCAAACTAAGCCCTAGCTGGTTTGGTTCAGTGGGTAGAGTGTCAACCTGTGGACTGAAGGGTCTCAGGTTTCATTCCGGCCAAGGGCACATGCCTGGGTTGTGGGCTCAATCCCTAGTGGGGGGTGTGCAAGAGGCAGCTGATCAATGATTCTCTCTCATCATTGATGTTTCTATCTCTCTATCCCTCTCCCTTCCTCTCTAAAATCAATAAAAATATTTTTTAAATGCAAATTAAATCCACCTTGAATGGCATTTTTTTTACCCATCAAATTGGCAAAAAAAAAAAATCTAAAGCTTAACAACACTCTCTGTTGGTGAGGCTAAAGAAATAGGACCTGGTACATTGTTGGCAGGATATAATATGGTACCATCCCTGTGGAAGGGAACTCAGCAATATCTAGCAAAACTGTGTGTGCATTTACACTTCCACCCACTAATTCTACTCCTAGGAATTTACCCCAAATATATACCTCTAACAATATAAAAATACAAATACCCAAAGTTATTCACTGCAGCAATACATATAATTACAAAATATGAGAAATACCTAAATGCCCCAGCACAGGAGATCGGTTGCAAAAATTGTGATACATGCACAGAATGAGGTACTGAGATAGAAAAAATTAAGAGGAAGAGCTCTATGACTTGATATGGAATGACTTCCTGGAAATATGGTTAATGTGAAAAGACAATGTGCAAAAGAGCACTTTTAGCCTGCAGCCTCTCGTGTAAGAAAGAATGGAAATGACAAGAGATGCCTGTAGTTATTCTTTTTATAAAAAGGAGTATCGGACGTTCAAACAAAACAATAGTGTAGTTGGTTTCCTACAAGGTGTATAGAGGGATGGGGTGAAGAAAACATGGTATGGAGTGATGCTTCTCTGAGCATACCTTCCTGTCTAGTTTGGACTTTCAGTAACATTTCAACGTTCTCTGTGTCAAAAAAAGAATATTGTATCAGTAATGAAGGTTAACACCAACACCACTTTGCCCTTCTTGGGTTGGCCTTAGAAGCACTCCTCTCATATGCTCAGCCCATGGGTGTTTCAGGGCAGCGCGAGGGGTGGGTATGGTACACAGTTCTACATTTTACATTTCTCTGGCCTTAGAGGACAGGCCCAGGGTTGGGCACCTGACTGACTGACCCAGTTATACACCACAAGCCTTTACCTGCTATTGTTCAGAGAGAGACCACCAAACCTTTTTCTTAAATTGGATTTGAATACAAAAAGTTGTGCACGTGGAGTAACTGGCAGTCTTCTTGCCACCTTGAAATAAAGCCAAAATAGAGGAGCAGAGATGAGAGATCTAAGAGACCAATTTATGCAAATATGGCTCAAGGCTCTGCTATTTTAATTATGTGAGCCAATCATTTCAGCTCTTTGCTGTTGCCTGCTTGAGTTGGGTTATCTCTCACAGGCACTCAGAGTCTCAACTGATACACCAGTTCAAGCCTCTCATTTTACAGACATGACATCTAAGGCCCAATGGAGTGAAAAGAGAAGTCCAAAATCACACTGGAACATTGTAGCAAAGGTGATGTTAACACTCAGACCCCCTGAGTCTAAGTCAAGGCTACAGACTCAGTGTGATAGATGGACTTCAACCCAGGCTTACCTGAGAGAGACACTGGGAAAGAGGTTACAGCTAAGGTAGAAGCAGTTTGGTTCCTTCTCCCCTGGCCTAATGCACTCTGGACCTCCTTCAACAGTGCAGGTTAACCTTCCCACTGCTCACAGACAGTGGATTTGATCAGGGACCACTACACACCTTCAAGTGGAGACAGGAGATGGTCTGCAGCCATCATGGGTAGCCACCAAGGTTCCAGCTGTGGTCAATGAGCCTTATTGAAGAGCAGTAAGTCTTAGCCCTGACAGAAGTTTGGGAACCTGAAAATGCAGTGTTCAAGAGAGTAAAATGAAGTGTCTGTTATCCCACATGTGAGCATATCAGGACTGACTTACTCAGACTCATTCCCTCTGAGCTAAGTAGTGAAAAAACCTAGCAAGCCTGGCTGGCCGGCATGGCTCAGTGGTTGAGCAACAACCTATGAACCAGGCGGTCATGGTTCAATTCCCGGTCAGGGCACATGCCTGGGTTGTGGGCTCGGTCCTCAATGTGAGGCATGCAAAAGGCAGCTGATCAACAATTCTCTCTCATCATTGATGTTTCTATCTCTCTCTTCCTCTCCCTTCCTCTCTGAAATCAATAAAAATATATTTTTTAAAAAATCCAAAAACCTAGCAATGGGGAAATCAGACACTGTGGCAGCAAGACCATGGACTTGGAACAGGAAAGTGTGGGTTCAGATCCCGGCTCTTCCACTCATTCAGGTGGTTGTGTGAGCTTATGCAAATGAAATGAAGATAATATTAATACTCTAAGCCTTAGAGTCTAAGAATTCAAGTAACTTACATTATGGAGAGGCCAGGATAAGCCAAAGTCCACCCACCAGTACCCACAAGCCTGAACACAGCCCATAGGCTGTTAAATTAGGCCTCATAGAGTTTTTTAAATAAGACAGCCAGTGTTGAAAAATTAGGATATGTCGTATAAAAATACCAACTTTTGACTTATTTTAAAAACAAGCAAGCAAGATCGGGGGACAATGGCCAAAACTACAACATTTTGCCTCTTTTTGTCCAGGCTAATGTGTCTTCCATTTTCCAACCACCCACATCCACCTACTATAGCTGAACCTGGGGGTGAGTTTATGTTACCACTTAGTATCTCACACTGTTATTTTCTTATAGTAGAGGACTATGGGGAAGCAAAGGTTAGCTGGGAAGCCATGTTATTCTGCCCCTACTTCCCATGTTACCCACCAGCGTCATTCATGACATAATCTACTTGCTGCTGGAAGGCACCTGAGTTTATTGCACACTGTAATGTGAATTGCTAGGTAAAGGTAATTAATTAAAGAGAGAGAAAGAGAATTAGGACTCAAGTTCAATACTGTTGGTTGAGATACCAAACATAGGATATCTACCAAGATAGGGGGAAAGCAAATGATTGGCAGATGGACTAGTAGTAAGCTTGGGGGGTCAGTGCAGGAGCAGGATCAAGGACAGAGGGAAGCAAGTTCAGAGACAAGAAACTTAGCCTCTTGGTACCTGGCAGGAGAACCAGTAATGCTGGTGGCCTAAATCTAGGTCAGGGCCTTGTTTCCTGGTACTGTGAACAGGTACAGCTGTATGGGGGACAGAAAACCTGGCAGAACTTTTAGAAGCCTGGTTGAGACTACTTTCAATAAGATGGTGGCATAGGTAAATGCAGTACTCAAATCTTCCTATAATCACATCAAAATTATAACTACAGAACAACCATCATTCAGAAACACCTGAAATCTAGCTAAACAGAAGTCCTACAACTAGGGATTTAAAGAAAAAGGCACATCAAGACTGGTAGGAGGGATGAAAATGTGGAATGGGCTGGTCCCATGTCCACATGTGGCAGATAAACTTTGGGAGGGATATCTCAGCTGTGGAGGTCCCCCCTGAGGAGTGAGGGACCCTAACTGCATACCAGGCCCCACAGGACAGAGTTCCAGTGCAAGGAAGAGAAGTCCACATAAGTTCTAGCTGTAAAAACCAGTGGAGACTGTGGTTGAGTAAGATGGAGGGCCACTGGTGTCCCAGGCAGCTCCTCTTAAAGGGCTTGCACACTGACTTATTCAGACTCATGCCTTCTGAGCTCCAGCGCTGGGGCAGCAGCTTGAAAGGAATCAGGGACATACAGGGAGAAACTGAATTGTCTGGAATCAAGGTGAGAGCAGGGGGGGTCAGATTTCTATCAGACAAAAGGGCTAGCAGAAGCCATTATTCCTTTCCTGAGACACACCCCCACCGCCACCACCACCAAAACTCATGCACACAGAGCCAGCAGGCAGGCACTATATCTGGGTTTCTATTAACCTGGCTCCCATTGTTCACCTCACCCTGATGAGTCCCTGAGACCCCACCTATGCCGTGCCAGCAGAGCCTGAGGGGGGATGGCCAAGGATGTAGAAAAGACAGACAGAGAGAATAAGCTGGGTCTAGGTGGATCTTCCTGTGCCTGGCTGAGGCCACAGAGAGAGACCCAGACAGCAAGCTGAACCTTTATTTTATAGCCAGAGGTAAACAAGGTAGTGGTCACCATAGTTACAATGTTCTTGTGAGTTTCACTTATTTTGGCAGCACTTCCTGCATCTCCCTCAGCTCATTAGCTACCCAGATAAGATCTAGGGAGCCTCATAAGGTCAAGCCTAATTATGCTAAGAGGGCTGTGCCCTCTAAGCTGGGACTTGTTTATGGTTTTGCCAATAGGTCAGTCTGAGGCTTGACCCTATAGCCGCTCTCTACACCCATCCAACTTTCAGTTACACCTAAGCTGATTCCAGTGGCTTTTCCATTTGAATGGCCTGTCTTGACTTATGCTTCAGACTTCCCTAAAATCTCTCAAACAATCAGCATCTGGCCTCAGCATGCTCTATATCTCTTGCTAAGTGGCCCCAAGCCTGTCACTGACAGTAGTTGGCCTTGGTTTGCAAGTTGGCCTCACCTGTGCACCTCCAAGCCTAGCATAAGTAGCATCCATCTGCAGATAGCTTTGTAGATCAAGTTGGGTGAGCCCAGGAAGAACACAGGTGGAAGCTGACCTTGGCCTGCACCTCATGCACCTCATGGGAGGTCCCAGAGTCAGCATACCCAGTGGGCAGCTTTAGACTATGTTGAAGCACCACCCAAATACCTTCACAAGTGACACATATAAGGGGTAGCCTCGGTGGGCACCAGAGCCCTGCTAAAGTAAGTCCTATTTCATGGGGTGGGCCCCTGCACAGCTGACCCTCCACAGTGGTTACAGCCAGTCCTTACAACTGATTGGCCTGGGAGGTAAATCCCTCCCATTGATGTGCAAAAAGCAATCAAGGCTCAACCACAACAGGAGGTATACACAGCCCACAAGGAGGGGAGGTGAGTACACCTGGAGTGCCCAGCTTGGCTGATCTAAGAGGCTATGTGACTGGACCCTACAAAACACCTGCTATCGGGCTAGCAGAAGGGCTAGCAGAAGCCATTATTCCTTTTCTGAGACACCCCCTGCCACCACCACCAAAACTCATGCATACAGAGCCATCAGGCAGGCACCATATCTGGTTTCTATCAACCTGGCTCCCACTATTCACCCTACCCTGATGATTCCACAGTTTCAAGCCCAGGAGACAGCAGCTTCACCTAATACATAGAAACAAACACAGGGAGGCTGCGACAATGAGGAGACAAAGAAACATGTTCCAAATGAAAAAAAACTACAAAACTCCAGAGAAAGAACTAAAAAAATGGAGACAAGCAATCTACTAGATGCAGAGTTTAAAACTGGTTATAAGAATGCTCAATGAGCTTAGTGAGAACTTTAACAGCATGAAAACCATAAAAAAGAACCAGTCAGCAATGAACAATACACTAATTGAAATGAAGGATAATTTACAGGGAATCAACAGTAGAGTAAAAGAAGCTGAAAATAAAATCAGTGATCTGGAATAATAGGAAGCAAAGGCATCCAATCAGGACAGCAAAAAAGAAAAAAAGAATTTAAAAAATGAAGATAGTGTAAGGAGCTTCTGGGATAACTTCAAGCATACCAACATTCACATCATGGGAGATCCAAAAGGAGAAGAGAGAGAGCAAGAAATTGAAAACCCATTTGAAAAAATAATGACAGAAAACTTCCCTAACCTGGTGACAGGAATAGATATACAAGTCCAGGAAATGCAGAGTTCCAAAGAAGAGGAACTGAAGAGGCCCACACCAAGATGCATCATAATTAAAATGCAAAAGGATAATGACAAAGAGAGAATCTTAAAAGCATCAAGAGAAATGCAGTTAAATACTACAAGAGAGCTCCCATAAGACTATCAGCTAATTTCTCAACAGAAACTTTGCAGTCCAAAAGGGATTGGTAATAAATATCCAAAGTAATGAAAAGCCAGTACCTATACCCAAGATTACTCTACCCAGAAAAGCTATCATTTAAAATTGAAGGGCATATAAAGAGCTTCCTAGACAAGGAAAAGTGAAAGGAGTTCATTACTATCAAACCAGTATTATATGAAATGCTAAAGGGTGAAGAAGAAGAAGAAGAAGAAGAAGAAGAAGAAGAAGAAGAAGAAGAAGAAGAAGAAGAAGAAGGAGGGGGAGGAGGAGGAGGAGGAGGAGGAGGAGGAGGAGGGGAGGAGAAAGAGGAGGACGAGGAGAGATCAAGCATATGAACAATAAAATGGCAATAAATATATATCTATCAACAATCTATATCAGTGATGGCAAACCTTTTGAGCTCAGCGTGTCAGCATTTTGAAAAACCCTAACTTAACTCTGGTGCCGTGTCACATATAAAAATTTTTTGATATTTGCAACCATAGTAAAACAAAGGCATATTTTTGATATTTATTTTATATATTTAAATGCCATTTAACAAAGTAAAATTAACCAAAAAAATGAGTTCGCGTGTCACCTCTGACACGAGTGTCATAGGTTTGCCATCACTGATTTATATATATAAAAGTCTAAGCGACCGATATGACCAAACGACCAGTCGACCAGTCACTATGATGCACACTGACCACCAGGGGGCAGATGCTCAATGCAGGAGCTGTCCCCTGGTGGTCAGTGTGCTCCCACAGGGCTTACAGCTGGCAAATGCAGCTGTGGCGGCGGAAGCCTCTCCCGACTCTGCAGCAGCACTACCAAGTGGCAGCAGCAGGCACAGTGGGCCAGGATGAGCACTAGCAGTGTGGTGCCAGGTGCAGTGGGCCGGGATGGGGCTCCTCTCTGGTTGCCTGACACTTGGCGCACTGCTGAGGGGTCTCGGATTGTGAGAGGGTGCAGGCCAGGCTAAGGGACCCCCCACCCACCCCTGTGCACGAATCTGTGCACTGGGCCTCTAGTTGAATATGAAAAAAAAACACAAAATAAACAAACAAGCAGAATAAACACTCATAGATACAGGGAACATTTTGATGGTTTCCAGATGGATAGGAGTTGTGGAATGGGGGGAAAGATGAAGAGATTAAAAAGTACAAATTCATTGTTAAAAAATAGTCATGGGGATATAAAATACAGTACAGGGAATATAGCCAATAATATTCTAACAGCTATGTATGGTGTCAGATGGATAGGAGATTTATTAGGATGATCACTTAGTAAGTTATATTATGTCCAATCACTGGGGTGTACACCTGAAACTAATATAATATTGTATGCCAATTGTAATTGAAAAATAAAAAATTATTTTAAAAACCTGAAAAAAATAAAAATGAAAAGGCTGGGTGACATTCTGGTGGGTTCTCATGTGGAACTCCCAAAAGAACCAGGTTTGGTCTTGACACACTTATGAGGAAGTTCCCCTGAATTTAGTTTTATGCTTGACAGACTTATGCTTTAACAAACTTATGGGGAAGTTCCCCTGAATCTAGGTTTATGCTTTGGTGGTGGAATATGATTTGGCCTTGGGTGGCAGGCACATGGTGCAATATACAGATCATGTCATGGAAATGTAAACTTGAAACCTCTATGATCCTATTAGCTAATATTACCCCCAATAAATTTAATTTAAAAAATTAAATTAAACCAATTTTACCATCACCTTAAAAAAAAAAGTTCTTGATAAATTTGGTGAAAAGTCTGTCAAAGCTTAATTCAACTTTACCCAGAGTCCCCTGTCAATGAGCCAGACAAGTGTTGTTGGTTACACGGCTCATTCAACACCAAGTCGTGGTTCTCAAACTCTGCTGATATGAAGTTCTGATAAGATAGAATACTCCTGTACTTTAAGGTGTACTCATGTACCTTATGCCCATGATTTGAAAATCGGTGAAGCACCTGAGCTTATGTGGATGGTAGAGATGCACTGAAGATATAGGTTGATTCTGGATGTATTTATTCATTCAGCAAACTTTCATGAACTGAGTACAAAGAGTTTGCAATCCATTGTGCTTAACACTATGGAACCCATAACAGTGGATAAGACACTGCCTTTGCCCTGGAGCAAGTCACAGGCCATTGGGGTCAAATGTTGTCTGGGAAGCTGGAAACCAATGGGGATAGGAAAACCTGCGAAAAATAACTACCACACTTCTGCAGTGGGGCCCACGGCCAGATAATGTTCCCTATCAATAAACATTTCTTTGTAAGGGTTTTTAAACCGGTCTTCCCTAGCTGGGAAAATCTGAGGAATTTTTTACAAGGTCTTCAACCTGCAAATGGCAGTACGGCCTGAGGCTAGTGAATATAACAACAAACTGAATTTTTAAAAGAAAAAAACACACAGACATTTGATTGTTTCCAAATAATAGGATGGTTTTGGCATTGTCATCTGTTTTTTTAAGCTACCATTTATTAAATACTTACTATGTACTGGACATTGGGCTGCGACATTAACATACATGTTCTTGTTTAATCTGCATGACAATCCTATAAAGTAGTTGGTACCATCCCCATTGCCCATTGAGGATTCTGAGGCAGAGAGAGGTTCAATAACTCTTTAGTGTTGATTACTTCTGAGGGTCCTATGATCTGTATGAAGACTTTGCATAATCAATGGACATAAGACACTGGGGAGTAGGGGAGGCCAGGGGACTGTCAAGGGTGGGGGGGAAAAAGGAGACATATGTAATACTCTTTGTAATACTTTAAGCAATAAAAAAGAAAAAGAAAAAAAGAAAGTAGAATGTGGCCACACATATCAGGTGCCTGTTGTTCCCCACACACAACACTCTTCAGCAGAGGGATTCTTCTAAGGGGTGGAGACCATGCTTCCGGGGCTGCTATCTTCGTATCAATTAGCTTTCCCCAAACCACAAACAAAAAGCAGGCCCCCAGTCTTTCACTCCTCCTCCATCAGCCTCCAGTCAAAGAAACCAAAAGAAGAACTCACAAAGGCCGTCATGGGTCTTGTCATGTGACATTCTGACACTAAGCCACTGCTGGGGGTTTTGAGAGGGGAAGTAACACTGACATGACAGAAACACAGAACCGAAATAGATTTGAAGGGTTCATCTTGTCCAGTTACCTCTAAGAGACAAGGCACTGCTCTTTCTCCCTGAAGGGCCAAAAATGGATACGTCCCCTCTTTCAGTCATTTCTGCCAAAGTTTTGGTTCCCAAATGGAAAAGATGTCCTTTCAACTCAAGTTCTTATTCAACTTTGATCTGTTATTTTTTCATCCAGGAGATGAACTAGCAGTCAGCATCAGTCTTATCACAAACTTCCCAAATCTTAATGATAGTGTGACTATTAATCTTTTCATTTCAGGCCCACCAAGCACAATGATCTGAGTACATAGAGTTCTTCACTTGGGTCCAGTACTGTGCAGGGTTCTTATCTGTATTGTTTGCAATTTTCCTACTATTTTTTCAAATATGTGATTGTGGTAGATTGAATTATTGTTTTCCATCATCCACTCTTTGCCTGGTGTAGAATTATATATCCATGACCTTTGTCATGTAACTATGCAATAGCCCTCAATAGAATTAGTGCAGTGTATTTACCCACCCCATTGATACTTAGCTTGGCCATATGACTTGCTTTGGACAATAGAATGTTAGTGAAAATAATGTAACAGAGGCTTCAAGTGTGCTTGCTTGCTTTGAGTTGGCCTCTTGTATTTTTACCATCACCATGAATAAACCATGCCCCAAGTAGCGCCCAACCCCGAATGAGATATAGGAAGCAGGCCCAAAGTAGACTTGTAACTTGGAGCCCTGACCAGCAGAGTCCAGCCAAGATCAGCTGAATCTCAGCCAGCTCACAGACTTGTGAGGAAGAAAAACAAGTGTCTTTGATGTAAGCCACTGAGATTTGAAGGATCATTTGTTATACAACATTATCACTGAAGTAAGGTCTAATCCAAGCTATAGCCAGATCACTACCTGATCCTTGCATGGTATATCCTTCAAGTCCACCTCTTTCATAACAACTTTCCTGATTATTTCAGCCCCTTACTTCTTGACCACTCCAAACCCTTCTTCTTGTGTCTGATACTTTGGCACCTGTTTATATTCAATATAATGCTCTCTAAAAGCCAGCCTGATATAGTATTCAATAATTACATATTTTAAATGTTACCAATAAGATGATGAAGTTGTTGAGAACAGGGACTATATGAGTATAGTATAGACAATAAAAACCTTCTTAATTACAAATATTCTGCATCACTATCCCCCATCCTTGTCAGATTAAGGCCTCTAATTTTTAGTTGGAAACACATTACCATTCTATTCTCAGGGTCTAGCATATGACTATGCACACAGTGGTTATAGGAGGCATTCAAATATTTATGAAATATCTACTGGAAAGGCAAATTTAATTGGGTTTTTGACAATCGGATAAATATTTCTGACCCATTATCATTCAATTTCATATGCTTGTCTTCTTTTGATACTATTCGACTATCAATTCCACAAGATATTGAATATAAAAATTCCCTTTCCCATACAAAATATATCAATAAAAGTAAAACTGAGCTAGAGAAGTCAATATTTACTTATGAAGTAAAATCTTGTCAAAAGTAAATATCCACTCACAATTTGACTGTTTTATATGTTTCATTTTTATTAAGAAAATCTACTTTTGCATATGGGAGCCAATAATCTTTGATTTTCATATTCTATATTTGAAAGCAGAGACAATTCTTCGGAATCAGATATTTTTTTCACAATTTAGTTTCAAAGGCAGTACAGTTCCTCTTTTTATTTATGTAAGCAGAAAGATTTGTTTTATATTAAAGCATTCAATGAACTGTTCTTTCTTTTTAAGTACATATTTACTTTTCATATACAGGAACTTTACAGATGACTGGTTGAATTACTGCATTCGCATAGTACATTGATCTGGAGTTTTTTAAAAAAATGAACAATGGAATAAGCTAGTATTCCCTCCCATCTATGGACATAACTATCAAAGCACCATGACTGATTCTTTGATATGCCAGGAATCATACAACAAAATGAATACTGCTCCTTCAAATCAGTCACCTTATCCACTTATTCCAAGGAACTGAACTGCCAGTTCAAAGTTGTGCTTAAATTCTTTTTTTGTGATTTCTTTCAAAGCCTGCTGTACATTTTAACAATATTATTAAAGCATAAAACCTGTCCTTTGAGAATGAATGTGATTTTGTCAACAGAAAAAGTCATTTGGAAACAAGTTTTATGAAAAAGAGGAGAACTCGTGCTAAGTGACATAAAGAAGAAATTTAAATTTTCCTATAACCTCACAACCCAGAGATAACCACCCTCAACACATTGGCATGTTTTCATCCAGGAAGTTTTAATGCATATATTTTAACACAAATGCCATATATGCAGCTTGAATCCCCCTTTTGATCCCAAGTCAATATTCCTATTCCTCCCATTTATGGGGTTCAGAGAAGCAAAGTAACAGGCCAACAATTCTGCTTCATGGAGTCTCCTAACTTCCAGCTTCTTTCAAAATGTGTAGAGGCTGGTCAAGGTAAATAGTTACACACACAAAATGCGTATCTGATTTTCCACTCCCTCTTTCTTGATGGTAATATCTTACAAGAATATTTGGGCATACCACCATGATGCGTGATCAGTGAGAGAGAAACCAAGAGTGAGAGAGAAGGAAATTATGTGGTTCTGACAGAGACTAAAGAGAATGAGAAGTCTTGCCCAAGTAAATCATTCATGTAGACAGTGCGTGTGCGTGTGTGTGTGTGTGTGTGTGTGTGTGTGTACACGTGGCTTTCATTACAAGTCACAAAAGTTTATTTCCCAGTGCTCAACAATGGACTAACATCTCTTGATGGAGGAAGCACCACTGAGGCAGAGATCAGAAAAGATGGAATGACCATTTACATTTATGGGTCTTTTCCAAAAGTGAGAGGAATTATGCCATGTGTAGGTATTGGATTCTTGAGAAACTGCAGCCTGATTTCTAACCCCAAACCTGAGCAATCACTGAGGTCAGTGGGGCCCACAATTACCGTGAAACCTGGTGGATCCAGCTCCAGGATGGGGCACATTTTGCCTCAGACTTTCTCCATTTGGATTGTGTTCTGCAGATTTAGAAACAAGAGCTGAAAATGCTCCATCTCCACTTTGTCCCAACAACTGAGGCCATCTCCCCATGACCCAACAGAAGATCCCGATCAAATGCTGTTTGATTTTGTCCACACAAGTCATTGCAATCGTCGTACGGAAGTTGAGATGCCAGGAGATCCCCATTTTGCTCTAATTTTTTTTCTGTAGAGCAGATTAGCTGGTGGAGGGAGCACCAGCTTTTGAATAAGATGAATCCTCTTTTCCCCACTTGCTAACTTAGTCAACTTCGGCAAGTGGCCTCATCTGCCTCAACATCAGTTTCTCTGCCTATGACAAAGGTGAAGGAATCAGAGCATAAAATTTGCCCTAACCAATACATTTGGGAGGGTTCTCTGAAGCTGGGTCAGCCCAACCGAACCTAGATAAAATCCCATAGGTTGAAAGAAGAGAGAAACTAATAGGAGTAATACGTTGGCCATTGCAGTGCAGTTCCATACAGAGCCCTGTCTCCTGCCCCAGCCCACCCCATCTCCGGCCAAGCCCAGGGAAGGAAGATGAGCAAACTGAAACCCCAACTACTTTTAAAGATCCAAGAACATGTGTTAAATCTTCGAAGTCCATCAGACCTCAAAGTCCCTTGAGCCCAGCATGACGGAAAACAGTAGAGCAGAAATTGCTGGGTGACATATCAAGGAAGAAAGGGGATGCACCAGTACAGGTGGATATTTCTGTGCTCCCAAGGAAGGCAAAGGAGTCACTGAGGGGGAGCCAGACCCCAAGGGCCTCAGAATGAGATGGATGAAACGGGAGTGCTATGCTCATTACTGACTGGAGGCTAAGTGGGGATGAGGATGCATAGGTGCATGCAGTGCTGACAGAGGATAATGCAACCCACTCCACCAGCCCCACCCCAAAATGACTGAGATTAGGTTTTTGCAACTCTTTGGAATGAGAGTTCTAAACAGAAACTAAAATAGAAATAAGTAAGCTCATGAAAAGTTATATTGTTTGCAAAGTCTGTAATGAGTACTCACTATATGAATACACATGAAGGGCCTGTGCACATGGTAGTTGCACAATACATTCTAAGTGTTACCGTGTTGCTATTGCCTCGTTATATTTGTCTGCCTTCTTCCTGGGTTATTGAAGTTGAGGCAATAACCCAGAGCAGTGAAAATAAGGGCAGAGCCTCCCTAGGATAATAAAAGTTTGAGAATGCTTTGATTTTTCTTTATAGAAAACTAGAGGCCCTATGCATGAAATTTGTGCATGGGTGGGGGGTCCCTCAGCCTGGCCTGTGTCCTCTCACAATCCGGGACCCCTGGGGGAAGGTCAGGCCTAAACCAACAGTCAGACATCCCTCTCACAATCCGGGATGCTGCATGCACCAGTGACCATACTTTTCATACAGTTGAAAGGCATCTTGCTGTTGTATGGACAGCTACATTTTTTTGCCCTGATTATAAAAACATATACATAACATGATCCTTCTGAGGCAGTAGTACCATTTTCCCCACCTTATGAGTGGAAAAACTGAAGTGGAGAGAAGTTAAGTAATTGGCTTTGTCAGACAGTTATAAGTGTCAGAATCAGGGCTGACCACAAAATGTGCAAGCCAGAGTCCATGCATGTCATCGCTACATCATTCTATTTTTTCAGTGTTAGAGTAGCCTCACCAGGTTTTAATTTTTAAATCTAAGAGACTGTTCCCAATATATAGGGTAGGGTCCATAGGCTTGGCCAGTGATCAGGGCCATCTGTGGGGCAACTGGCAGGCAGGGCAATGGGGGGACCCTGCTGGCACCCGCCTAGGCTGGCAACCTGGCACCACCCACTGGCCAACCCCGCCCCCCACCACCACCTCTGGTCGCCTCCCTTTGTGGAGGCAGACACTCAACACAGGAGCTGCCCCCCACTCCTGCGTTGAGTATCTGCCCCCTGGTGGTCATTGTGCATCATATTGACTAGTCATTCAGCTGGTTGTTCTGCCATTCAGTCAATTTGCATATTAGGGTTTTATTATATAGAATGATTGAGAGATTTCTGCATTCTACCCCCTACCACCTAGAGAATATTATTTTATTCTTCAGTCAGTATTCATGCTCCTTGCCCAAGTCTTGGGATGGAGTGTCATTCCTTATCTTCTTGACTTTGGGCTTGGCTGTATGACATGCTTTGACAAAAAAAAATAAAATAAAATGTAGTACACATGGTAACATGCTAGTACTAAGAAGATTCTAGAAGGCATTGTGTCTTTTCACTTCCTATCTCATGCTCCTGCCATCCTCCATGAGAATAGGAAGCCCCAGATAGCCATTGGTCCTCCAGACTGGGTCTCCAAATGAAAGGCCATGGAGTAGATCTGAACCTGACCTGAAGCTTAGAACCAAGTCTAGTCAAGTCCAGTGGAGTCCAGCCAAGTTCAGAAGAGACACAGCTGAGCTTGGCTGACCTACAGTTCCATGACTGAGAAATTGATGTTTAGTTTCATAAGCTATTAAAATTTGGTGTTGTTTGTTACTACAGAAAAATCTAATACATGACCAAGTAAAATCACTCTAAAGCATTCAAAGTGAAGAGAGGGAAAGATGAATAGGTGAAACAGGGGCAAGAAAACAACTTTAAGAAATGAGGGGAAATTACCTTTCCAGGAACTTTGTTCCACAATCGTAGTATGAGATGGAATAAGAGCACAGCTAGGAAAGCAGGAGCCTGTGGGCATGGGAAAGAACGTAAAGGATCCCAAAGGTGTTTGAGAGCCTTAAAGAGCCCAAGGAGAAGGAAGGGTTCATGAAAGCATGTTTCTTCACTCTCAGATTCTCTCTTCCTTTAATTTTCTCCATTATGTACCATTCCCTACATCTTAAGACATTTACCTCCCTTCTGAGCATTAGGCTTGGTAAATAAACTTTAATGGCTTGCAGTGAATTCTGCTTTGCTAGCTCTCCTATTTCTATTTAAAATGCAGCAGGCTGTACATTAGATATTGATTTGGGTTTGTGATTTGTTCTTATGTAGGTATTTGTCAAAGAACACATGTTTTCCCCATGTGTCATCTGAGACGGGTTAAGTGTGCCAGGAGGGTGTAGTTCTACAGAGGTCTCTCCCTGAGCAGACAGGTTAGTTACAAATTTCTCTGTGGTTTTTCCTAACCCTGTAGTGGCTGGGTGGGGGGAGGAAGGAGAGAGAGAGGGAGACAAAACCCAGCAGCTGAATAGTGAAGCCATTTATTTATTTTGATTTTTCACTAAACTCTTGGGATTATTTAAATAACTTCTTAAATTCCAAATTGAAATGTGAAGTATTTGGCATACAAGGGAACTAAGAATCAAAATATGAACTGACTAAAATCAATTTTTCTTATCTCCAGACCTGTCCAATAAATCGCTTGGGGAAACTGAATAGAATTACTCCTTAAGTGACTTTGAGCATCAGTATTACATCTGTGTTTCATAAAACACGGGCTTCAAGTAACTGCTTCTTTCGTGGGTCTGCACTTCAAAACTTCACAATTAAAGCCTGGCCCTGGCCAGTGTGGCTCCGTCGGTTGTGCATTGTCTCATGCACCAAAAGGTTGCTGGTTCAGTTCCCAGTCAGGCACATGCCCCCTTGTGGGCTTAATCCCTAGCATGGGGCATGCAGGAGGCAGACAATCAATGTTTCTCTCTCCCCCTCTCCTTCTCTCTTCCGCTGTCTCTAAAAATCAATTAAAAACAAAACAAAACAAAAAGCCTGAAGCTAGCTAAGGGGTAAATCCCAGTCTCCTCTAGAAAGTTCCAGAATCCTCTCCCACCAGATCCACCTCAAGGGGAATGTTCTCCAGAACAGCTTTATCTCCCCTTCCTCCAGAGGCAGCTTAGATTGACTACCCATTGTCTCTGCTGACCTTTCTCATAGGCACATGTGAGCACTTGTTTTTCTCCCGCATTAATATCCGTTGTTTCCATCTGACCCCACCACACTTCAGGCCACCTTTTCCAGCGCCAGCCCTCCCTTCCTGCACACACCCAAAGCAGGAAATACACTGAGTGAACCACTCAGTGAACCACTTTCTACCTCCCCATCCCTTTTAAATTCAGCCCTGTGTTTCCATAGAGGCAGGACTGAGTGGTGGTTAAGACCAAGTGTCTGCAATCAGGATGCCCTGGCTATAGAAACTGGCTCTACCGGGTACTGGTGGTGAGACCTTGGACCTGTCATTTTACCCCCCATCTGTAAAATGAGGATGGTAATAGTATCCAGCTCACAATGTTGTTTTAGGAAAACATAACAGCTGGTATATGATAAACCCTCCATTGCTGAGCACAGCTCACACTCTTCCTCTGAGTATAATGCCCCTCATTCAGTCGACAGAGACTTACTGAGTGCTGCCCATGTGCCGTGCCCGTGCCCAATGCTGGGACCACAGTGGTGAAAGGTGCAGTCCTCGTCCTTGAAGACCTTACAGGCAAGTAGGGAGAGCAGCAAATACTAACTCCTGGGAGGTGCTGCCACGGTATTAGCCTGAGTGTGCATTAGAGTTGCTCAAACCAAGGTTGACCAAGGCCAAAGAAGCTTCTGAAGGAAGTGTGTTCTCTCCTGAGACTTGGAGGATGAGTTTGTGTTAGGAGAAGAGCAGCCTGGCAGAGGTCACAGCACGTGCAAAGGCCCAGAGTTGGGAGGGGCAGATCTAGAAACTGGAACTAACTTATGGTGGTTGACGCAAGTAAACTGTACAAGGGGAGAGAGAATAGGAGGGAAGAAGGAAAGAAGGAAGGAAGGAAGGGAAGGAGGGAAAGAAGGAGGAAGGGAGGGAGGAAGGGAGGGAGGAGGGAGGGAGGGAGTTTATAAAGAACTTCAAACCAAAGGCAATGAGTTTGGCTTTTCCTGAAGTAAATAGGCAGTGACAGAGTCATATTTCCCTTTTTTCAAGCTTTCTGTCTATAGAAGGGACACAGGATTAGAGACAAGACCCGAGGCTGGCAGACAGTTGTGCAAGGTATGCCCTGCTCAACAGTGCAAGACCAAGATGATGAGTGGGGTGGAAACCAGCTCAGCTGTGCCCACCAAGCTGGGTGCTTGGGCGAGGGGCAGCAGTTGTAGCAGAGAGACCCAAAGTAAAATCAGATCTATTTATTGCACTGTACACAAGAATAATTGCCAAACTCATGAGATCTAGATGCAGAATGAAATTGTATAAGTGCTAGAAGAAACCATGGATAAAAATAATTTTGCAAAAAAAGCAAGTAAGAGGTGAAGTGACTAGAACTAGGGTGGTGTCTGTGGGAACAGTGAGGGATGAGTCAATTCTATATATTAAAAAAGGTATAAATGGTTGGTTGGTTGTGGGTGGTGAGAAAGAAGGATGGGGTCAAGTATGAGACCCACTCTCTGGTTGTGCAACTGCATGGATGATGATGTGGTGTGGTATTCAACAATTTATTCAACAATTTACAACTTGGACAGCATCCCTTCTAGCAGATAGAAAAGGGCTCTGAGGAACTATACAAAATGAAAGACTTTTATAGGCAGAAGGGAGCAGGAAAAGGGAAGTTATATGAGACCAAAAAATGTATTATTACAAGGCTATTCTCCTTTAGGGGACTGCTCAGGTCTACGAGGCGAAGACCGAACTAGTGCTGACCAGGTATTCCTGATTGACTGGTTTCAGATTCCACTTCTGGGAAAGCCAAACTGTAATTAAGTCTGAGTTTGGCCATGTGGCTTAGCATAAGTGACTCCACTGTGGGCCTGTTGTCTTGTTTTTAACAGGTGAAAAGCCTTAAGTTATTATGTGCTGCCTGACATCTGGTAAATTCAGGAGGGCTTTGAATGGTCTAAGTGCAAGTTTCCCTCCCAACTCTGTTCCTGCAAATAAATTCCCATAGCCCAACAACCTCCTTTTCAAGGGGAACGGATGCATTTCTTCCCCTGCCAGCTGTGGCAGTAGCCACACAAGCCAATCGCATCCTCCCATGGGAACTAGGGGCACCCCGCCCCCCTGGGTTCCCATAGCTCCTGGCTGTTCCCTCTGTTCCTGAGTGCAGCCCCCATGTGGCCCTCTGTGCTGCAGTGTCCTCACCCAGGCTGTGAGCCTATGTGATTGATAAACTGTCAACAGTCTCTTCCATTCAGTCTTCGGTGTTGTCATTTCAACCACCCCTGTAACCTAGGGTGGGCACCGCTCCTTCACCAATGACGTGAGGAAGAGGTGGTTTAAACAGATGAGCTCCTCCATTCCATTAGAGAACACAAAGGGAAGTTGCTGAAGGGGAAACGTTTATAATTTCCGTTCTAGACAGGTCCAGCCCTTCTCACCTCCCTTATCTGGTTCATCTGGTGAAATCCAGAGCCTCCGCAGCTCCCCAGGCAGTGAGGCTCCCTTTGTTCTAACTTCGCCTGGACCTCAGAGGCAGAGCGCGGCCAGGTGCCCATTATAAAGTGTGAGTTCTCCCCTTCTCAACTGGAACCTCACGGCTGGGAGCTTTAGGGATTTTAGGAACAATTGTGTGCAGAAAATCACAGGCATTATCAGTAGAAGATAAGACAGGCTGAGTCGCCCTGTTTCATTGTCAGGAAACGAGGCCAAGGTCATGGGCGACAGATGAGTGAGGACACACCCGTGTTTGGTGCTGAGCTAAGAGATAAGCTGGGCTGTGCTGGATGTGCTGAGCCTGGAAGAGAAACTGGTGGAGCAACATGGCTAGCAGCATCTCATGGTGGCCACTCTTTGTGTTGATCTGAGTGTAACGGAAAGTGCCCAATCTGAAACCAGGTTATCTCCTTACTGCCAAAGAGGCAGATGTCACCTCTGAGGCCTCATGCCAGACCCTGCCCTGAGGCATATGTAGATTTTTTTAAACCTATTTGCATGAATGGAGTCTTTTTTAAATTTACTCTGATGCCGAGAAATCTAAAAGAAGTGCTGTTAGTATGTCAATGATAACCAAAGTGTAATATCCTAATGATATGCTAAGACCGCTCAACGGCTCCCTATGATGTGCCCTGACCACCAGGGGGCAGACACTCCAACCGGTAGGTTAGCTTGCTGCTGGGGTCCAGCTGATCAGGCCTGAGTGGGACGGGCCAGACACGCCCTGGAGCCCTCCCGCGGTCCCTCCCTGGCTGGTCAACCTCCTGTGTCCGTCCACAGCCCCAATCATGCACCAGTGGGGTCCCTGGTCCTGGCCTGCACCCTCTCACAATCTGGAACCCCTCAGGGGATGTCAGAGAGTCAGTTTTGGCCCAATGGCAGAACAACCAGTCACTATGACGTGCATTGACCACCAGGGGACAGACTCTCAATGCAGGAGTTGCCCCCTGGTGGTCAGTGTGCTCCCACAGGGGGAGCGCTGCTCAGCCAGAAGCCGGGCTCACGGCTGATGAGTGCAGCAGCAGTGGTGGGAGCCTCTCCTGCCTCCAATGCAGCACTAAGGATGTCCGACAGACAGCTCCAGGACTGAGAGAGGGCGCAGGCCAGGCTGAGGGATCCCCTCCCTCCCAGTGCACAAATTTCGTGCACTGTGTCTCTAGTAATAGTAATAATGGCACAAGCAATTACTGAGTGCATGTTAAGTGCCTAGTGCTGTTCTAAGTGTTTTTGAATGTATTTGTTCCCCACAGTAACTCTGGAGGGAGACTCTTAAATTCCCCATTTCATTAGTAAGAAAAACAATGCACAGAGATGTTAAGTAACATAACCAAGGTCACACAGCAACCTGGTTCTAGAGCTCATATGCTTAAATACTATGCTGTGTTGCCTTTCAGAGCTTGGAGTCTCATTCTTTTTGTCTCAGCATCCTCAGTGTCTGTGTCAGAATCACTAACGGAGGTGTGTACAAAGTTTTTATTTTATTGCACAAATAAGTGAATGAATAAAACATCATTTGCTAAGGCATCCACAGCTCCCCTTATACCAAGTTGTGATTTAAGAGAATAGCAACCAGGCCTTGGCACCAAAACATCACGGCCCATCTCCTATCACTGTGCCGTGATATCTGGGGCTTGTTTTTGTTTGTCCTAGAGGCTTTCCCTCTATAGGAACCACTTATTAAAGTGAGGGGACAGTTTGCAGTGCCTCCAAAGGGTGAGGACTCATTCATATACTCCCATCCTGCCCACTTTGGTCTAGAACAGCAATTTTCAACCTTTATCATCTCATGGCACACATAAACTAATTAATAAAATTCTGTGGCACATCAAAAAATGTATTATACTTTTTGTTGATCTGACAAAAAAAAATAGGTATAATTTTGATTCATTCACACTGGATGGCTATTGTTATGTTGGCTGTTGTCATTTTTTTATTTGACAATCTAAGGGAAAAGACGTCAGTGCCCCTAACTAAACAGTCAGGTATTGCATGTTTCAAAAATTCTTGCTGCACACCAGTGTGCCATGCACACCAGCTGAAAATCGCTGGGCTAGAGTGTTAGAGAGCACAACGCACCCCCTGTGGTCAGCAGATGGGGCAGCTGGGGCCACGCAGAGAGTTCCCTTCCAGCTCATTGCTGCTCCCTTGGGAAAGGTGACTCTGAGGGTAGAAGCCAGGTTCCTCCCTAGAGATAGCATCTAGGCCTCAGTTGTATTTCAGCTTCAAGCCCAGAAAAGCAGCAAAACCAGTCAAGAGACCCCACAGCTGACCTCAGGACCAGCTGCATTAGATAATGACCCCCTGGCCTGGAGTCGAACAATCAATCAGTGGAGACACAGACCCTGAAAGGAGACACCTGGAAAGCTGCTGAATATTCTATTGAGATCTTCCCCTGGACCTCCCCTAAAACCTCCACCCTGAAAACCTTTAGGATGGGGGACCCAGAGGGCTGTCCCTTCAGGAAGCACTCTGTGCCCTTCCCCGCCTCCTCTACTTCCTCTTCCCCCCACCCACCCCTACCCTAGGTGCATCACTTTTACCTTCCTCACTCCAAAGCTCCAAGGACCCTTCTTTGCCTCTGTAACTTGTTTCCTAAGCCCATTTCTTCTACCATTCAATTCTTCCACCTCGGTGATTTTCTAAATAAATGTTTTCTTATAGTTTGAATCTTGGCTCTGAATTCTTTCCTAGCCAGAACTCAAGTACCAAGGTTGCTGAACCCAGGTCCAATCTGACCCCCCTGGTCTAACACCTAGTGCCTGTTGTGCCCAGATTTCATGATTCCCAAGAACCCACAGGGAGCCAGCGAGTCCGATGCAAAAGCAAAGAGTCATTCATTTCAAAGCTAGGTTTGGCTCCCCTGCCACACTCACCGATGCAACGGTAAGCTCCAGTGGCCGAGAGAGAGAGAACTCTGTGTGGAGAGAGGTTTTATAGGGGGTTGGGGTAAGGGGAGGAGAAAGGACTGTGGGCCCTGCCGATTGGCCAGGCACGAGTCTGTGTCTCATTACACAGGATGTGGTCATAGTGATGGCATGCACTTCCCTTGACTATCTTCCAGGAAGAAGCTTGCTGAGCACATGGCCAAGGTAAGATGGAGGGCATAGCCCTTACCCTGGGGCAAGGTGGAGGGCGTAGCCCTTGCCCTGGGGCAAGGTGGAGGGCGTAGTCCTCGCCCTTTCATGCCGTTCCCCCGCTGCCAACAGACTCAGCCATGGTGGGAACATCACAGAAACTGGCTAATGCTTCAACTTAGGGCTTCCCGCTTCCCAGACAATTTGCCAGCACTTCACTACCGTGGACTTCAGGACAGAGCATCAGCTGGTCAACTTGTTTTATCTGTCTATATATTCACTTATTTCTCGTGTTCCTGATGGCTTGTTTTTTTATCACTTTATTCATAAATACTTTAATATACGTGGATATAAGACTTAAATCTAAATCTTGAAACCATAAAAATCCTAGAAGAAAACATAGGCAGCAAAATCTCAGACATCTCACATAGCAGAATTTTCTTCAATATATCTCCTAAGGCAAGGGAAACTAAGGAGAAAATAAACAAATGGGACTGCATCAAATGAAAAGGCTTCTGCAAAGTGAAAGAAACCGTCATAAAAATGAAAAGGCAACCCATTGCAGGGGAGAACATATTTGCCAATGATACAGCTGATAAAGGGTTAATATCCAAAATATATAAGGAACTCATATAACTTAACAAAAGGAAGACAAACAATCCAATAAAAAAAAAATGGGTAGCCCGGCTAGCATAGCTCAGTGATTGAGCATCAACCTATGAACCAGAAGGTCACGATTTGATTCTCAGTCAGGGCACATGCCTGGGTTGCAGGCTCAGTCCCCAGTAAGGGGCATGCAGGAGGCAGCCAATCAATGAGTCTCTCATCATTGATGTTTCTATCTCCCTCTCTCCCTTTCTCTCTGAAATCAATAATATATATTAAAAATGGGCAGGAGCCAGGCCAGTATGGCTCAGTCATTGAGCATTGACCTATGAACCAGGAGGTCACTGGTTGATTCCTGGTCAGGGCATATGTCCAGGTTGCAGGCTCAATCCCCAGTAGGGGGTATGCAGGAGGCAGCCAATTAATGATGTTCCTCTCATTGATGTTTCTATCTCTCTATCCCTCTCCCTTCTTCTCTCTCTAAAAATCAATAAAAACATTTTTTAAACATTTTTTGAATAGACACTCCTCCAAAGAGGACCTATAGATGGCCAATAGACATAAGAAAAAATGCTCAACATCACAATCATCAGAGAGATGTAAATTAAAACTACAATGAAGTATCATCTCACACCTGACAGCATGGCTACCATAAATGTATCAGCAAGTGCTGGCGAGGATGTGGAGAAAAGAGAACTCTAGTACACTGCTGGTGGGAATGCAGACTGGTACAGCCATTATATAAAAGAGTATGGAGTTTTCTCAAAAAATTAAAAATGGATCTGCCAATTGACCCAGCAATCCCACTACTGGGAGTATATCCTAAGAATCCTGAAACACCAATCAGAAAAAATATATGCACCCCTATGTTCATAGCAGCACTATTCCATAGCCAAGATCTGGAAACAGCCCAAGTGTCCAAGTAGATGAGCAAATAAAAAAGCTGTAGTACATTTACACAATGGAATACTATGCAGTTGTAAAAAAATAAGGAACTCTTACCCTTTGTGACAGCTTGAATGAACTTGGACATTATTATACTAAGCAAAATAAGTCAGTCAGAGAAAGACAACTATCACATGACCTCACTTGTAGGTGGAATGCAATGAACAAAATAGTTCCAGAGACATGGATGCATGGAACAGAATGACAGATCTTAGAGGGGAGAGGAAAGAGATTAACCAATGAACTTATATACATAAAGGCATAGCCCATGGACACAGACAATAGTGTGGGGAAGGCCTGGAAGGGGACAGGGGCTGGTGTGTGTGTGTGTGGGGGGGGGAATAAAGAGAAAACGGGGGACATCTGTAATATTGTCAACAATTTAAAAAACTTCCTTAGGCAGTTTCTTAAATTATTTGTGAGTAACTTTCTAAATTCTATCAGAACATTGTCTAGTAGCAAGTATGTGGTCGTACGGCCTTTGAGTATGTGCAGGACATAGCAGGGTTTATGGGAAAGAGCTATGGGTGAGGCCAAACTGGGCTCAGCCCTGGTGTCACCTCCTCCTAGGGTCGTGGCCTGAACAAGGGGTGAGTTGATTCTTTATCAAAGGATGAACATGAGAATGAAATGAGATGAGGTCTATTTAGTGCCCAACCACCGACTCTGCCAAAAAGGTGACACTTAAAATGTACTGGAGATAATTGTTATTTCCAATAAGCGCTTTCACATGCACTACCCTATCTTTGCTTTCAGAATAATCATTTAAGTTAATTATCATACCTGGCATCACTTAGTTTCAGGTTAAATTTATAACACAATGGGGTTGTATTTTTATGTACCACATCGTCATTTAACACATTGGTTCTCAACCTTCTGGCCCTTTAAATACAGTTCCTCATGTTGTGACCCAACCATAAAATTATTTTCGTTGCTACTTCATAACTGTAATGTTGCTACTGTTATGAATCGTAATGTAAGTATCTGATATGCAGAATGGTCTTAGGCAACCCCTGTGAAAGGGTGGTTCGACCGCCAAAGGGGTTGCAACCCACAGGTTGAGAATTTTAACATAAGTTCAGGCACCTCTAATATACTCCATGTGTACAACACTTATGTCCATGTACTGGACTTGTTGTTGTTGTGAATCCTCACCCTAGGATATTTTTCCATTGACCTTTAGAGAGAGTAGAGAGAAAGGGGAGAGATAGGGAGAGAGAAACATCAATATGAGAGAGACACATTGATTGGTTGCCTCTCACATAAGCCCAGACCAGGGCTGGGGATTGAGCCTGCAACCGAGGTACCTGCGCTTCACTGGGATCAAACCCTGGACACTTCAGTCCATAGGCTGATGCTCTATCCACTGAGCCGAACCAGCAAGGGCCATGTACTGGATTTAAATGGCGGTTTTACAAGGTAAAATAAGGATATTTTGATAAAAATAAAATAGCTGGTTTTCTAAGACTGCTGCTCATATCTTTAATTAATTTATGTGATGCTTGATCTTTAATCAAGACCACTGTTGGTCTTAACCAACAATTAGAGCAGGGTCCCTGGAAGAAAATATGACTCCACTTGTGACATTCTATTATGTGATTTAAAGTGCAAGAAGGAACCGTAGGGGAAAATGGAAGTATAAACCTCATTTATAAAGCAAGCCTTGACTTTTACTTTAGCTATTCCCTTTAAATTGATAATTCCCATGATTCAGAAGTCATTTTCCTTTGAAGCAAATATTCTCCCTGTGACCTTTTCTATAACAAGAGATAAAATTATCAAATGGCATTTTTGAACAGACACATTTCAAGACATTAAATCGTGTGTGTGTGTGTGTGTGTGTGTGTTCTACTGGTCTCAGCACATTTCCTTTCATACAGCACTTCTCAGACTGGTCTGCAGAGCAGAATCCCAGGGAGAGGGAATGGAAAGGCTGACCCATGTGCCCTCCAGACAAACAAACTCACAGTCCCTGGAGTGCACCCAGGCATCAGCATTTCCTGCCCTCCCCACCCCCGCCCCGCGGTGATTTGAATGTTTAAGCAGAGTTAAGCACAGATTTACTTAGTTAGCTTGTTTAAAATTTCAAGGGAAGCTGCAGGTGTTAAAAAGTCCAGTATTTCACTTTGTTGTGTCCCCACAAACTCAGGGGCTTAAGACAATGGTAACCTACCTGGCAGATTCAGGCCTATTGGAGTCTGAAGATTTCAGTCCTTGGCAGAGGACTTTGCAGGAAGTGGTGCCAGAAAAGCCATGCCCGTGGGCTTAGTGAGATGAGGCTTTAAAATGTCCAAGTGTTGAAAGCGGCAGCACCTCAGAAAGTCCCCACTTGTGGCTGGAGAGCAAACTCTCCCCTGTGGCCTCGGGAGGGATGAGGGACAAGGGACGAAGGACAGGGTAGGGACCAGACTGACCTCTGCAAGGCCAGTGCCTCCCCAGCCTGGCTCAGACCCAGGCTCCGAGGCCGCTGAGTAGGGGCACTGACATGACTGGCAGGAGTGAGTGGGACTGCTTGGCTTGTCTGAAGGTGACAAAGGCGGTAAGTTGCTCGCTCGATCCACATCCTTTATCATGAAAAGCACAGGTCACGGACCATTTTCTCACAATCACGGAAGGTTAGAGCCAGAATGGCCCTCAGAGAGGTCTATTCCTATGGCTCCTCATGTGTTAAAGCTTAGAATTCTTTCTTCAAAAGGCAGCTTCCACACACACCCAGCACAGAGGAGCTGCTCAGGTTAAGAAAGTGTGGTGCCTAAAGCAGGCCTACATCTTAAGCCTTCTACCCCTGGCCCAGAGATTTTGGAAGGGCCCGTTTAAAGAGCCCTGAGTCAATGCAAGCTTGTTTTTCAAAAGAGAAAGGTGAGGCTCTCGGAGAACTAAATTCCCAGAGCATGTTGCTATCTGGTATCCCTGAAGGGCGTGGTAAGGGCCAGAAGGCAGGTAAGGACAGGACTGAGACTAGAACCTACTGTTGGGTTCTACCTGCTAGTCTTGCCTGAAGGCTTTGTTTACACAAGGAAATCAACCCCAGCAAACTTTCTGTGGTACAGGAGGCCGGTGCTCACGAGAAGGCTCAGGTATGGGGCCAGGCCAGCTGGCTCCCAGAGCAGGGCCAGACCCAGGAGAGCTCTCAGCGCTCACTCGCCTGGCCTTGCTCCTCTGGGCTTCCGGGCACAGAGACTGCTGTTTGCACACGATCCCTGGCTACTGAGGCTGTCTCTTCAGGGCCTTCGGACAGGGAGTCTCTCCAGGAAATAAACATCTGCCTTCGCTGTTCTTCCTTGGCCTCTAATCTCATGCAAAGTAGCTACTTGTGGAGGTTTCAGGGTAGACACCACAGAATCCTATTGGAACACCTCCCCGTTACCAAGGGGCAGGTATTCCCTGCTCGCACCATACCAAGAAAGGCCAGGTGATCCAGGTGAGCCCACCCCAGACCTGCAAAGCTGAGGAAGTCTCAAGTCCCACCTCTCAGCAGCCCTCTGGAGCAAGCAAGATGTGGTTTATTCCTAGTCCTAGGGCAGGTACCTCCATACCCGGGGCAGACAGACAAGGGTGCAGAGGAACAGACTAAGTATTTTTTGGTTGTCGAATGAATGAAAGCCATCATAAACACTTATATAGCACCTTTCCCATGCCGGGCACTATTCTGAGTGTATTAATCTTCTCAGCAACCTATGAGATAAATGTTATCATCCTTATTTGACAGATTAGGAAATTATGACCCAGAGAGTTTAAGTTACTTGCCCAAGGTCACTCATTTGGTAACTGATAATTTGCCAAGATTCAAATCCAGTCTGTGTTTCTCGTTGTTGGGCATTGGTGGGCACCGGGTTCCTGGCTGGGTGAGGCTAGAGATGAAGCAAGGCCTAGCTCTCTTCTGAGGTGAGGTAGAGACAGAGCCTTATAACTGAGCCAGGGCCTCTTCTGTTGGTTGGGGCACGGTTGGTAAACACATTTTAAAGGGCAGCATTCTCTTTTAGATATAATTCCATAAAATAAAATCCACCCTTTAAAAGTGTACAATTCAGCCCTAGCTGGTTTTGCTCAGTGTTGGCCCATGGACTGAAGGGTCTCAGGTTTGATTCTGATCAAGGGCATGTACCTTGGTTGCACACTCAACCCCTGGCCCGGGTCAGGGCGTGTGAGGGAGATAACCAATTGGTGTGTCTCTCTCACATTGATGTTTCTCTCTCTTGCTCTGTCTCTCCCCATCCCTTCCACTCTCTCTAAAAAAATCAATGGAAAAAATATCTTCGGGTAAGGATTAAAAACAACAACAAAAAAGTGTCCAATTCAGGGGTGTTAGTCCATTCACAGAGTTGTGCAATCATCACCATTCTCTAATCCTGGAACACTTTTATCAAAAGAAACCTGTACCCGGTAATAGTCCCTCCACATCCGCCCTCCTCACAGACCCTGGCATTCAGTCTGCTTTTTGTCTCTGCGGGTTGGCCCAGCCTGGACATCCCACATGAATGCAATCACTCAATGTGAGGTCAAAAGCAACATGCCTTGTCTAAATGTTTCACCCTTTTACTTTCTCCTTGTTCCTGTGCAGGTTGTTTTGCCATAATTTAAATAAACATTGTGACAATTTATTAAAATTTTTCTTAAAATGCTCTCAGGGAGAGTAGATATTCCTCATGCTTCTGTTTCTCTAACTTGGGACATTTGTAACTGAGCTCAGGTCCCAAGGTTCAAGCTAAGCTAAGAACAAAATCAAGGAATCAGAATGACCAAGGCAGGGCTCTGAGGACTGAGGCAGAACAAGAGGCCACTAGGAGGTAGGAAGGCTGCGGGGCAGGGCTGGGATTGCCTTGCCCCAGATTGTCTTCTGGTTTTTAAACCTCGCTTAGCTGGTTCACAGTGCTCTGGGTCAGAATAGGGGTTTTTCACCAATCAGAAAGGATATCTGCACCCCTATGTTCATAGCGGCACAATTTACCATAGCTAAGATTTGGAAACAGTCTAAGTGCCCATCAGCAGATGAGTGGATTAAAACAACTGTGGTACATTTATGCAATGAAATGCTGGGCTGTGGTAAAAAAGAAGGAAATCTTACCATTTGCAACAGCATGGATGGAACTGAAGAGCATTATGCTAAGTGAAATAAGCCAGTCAGAGAAAGATAAATACCACATGATTTCACTCATTTGTGGAATATAATGAACAACATAAACTGATGAACAAAACAGATCGAGACACAGAGAAGCATCGATCAGACCGTCAAACCTCAGAGGGAAGGTAGGGGAGCAAGGGTAAGGGGGAGAGATCAGCCAAAGAACTTGTATGCATGCATATTAGCCTAACCAATGGACACAGACACCAGGGGTGTGAGGGCATGAGTGGGGGTGGGGGTGGCAATAGGGGGATAAGGACACATATGTAATACCTTAATCAATAAAGAAAATATATATATAAATAGAAAAAAAAGAATAGGGATTTTTTGTTGTTTGTTTATTTGTTTGTTTTGTTTTATTTTATTGTTGACAGTATTACAGATGTCACCAATTTCCCCCCTTTTATCCCCTTTCACCCAGTCCTGCCCCACCCTAGGCCTTCACCACACTATTGTCTGTGTCCATGGGCTATGCATGTGTGCATATAAGTTCTTTGGTTAACCTCTTCCAGTCTCCCTGCACCCCCTCTGAGATACGTCAGTCTGTTCCATGCCTCTGGACCTATTTTGCTAATCAGTTTATTATGTTCATTAGGTTCCACATATAAGTGAGATCATGTCTTTCTCTGACTAGCTTATTTCACTCTCCCGGTCCCTTCATGCTGTTTCAAAGGGTAAGAGATCCTTCTTTTTTTACAGCTGCATAGTATCCCATTGTGTAAATGTACCAAAGCTTTTAATGCTCCAAACAATAGGCCCAAGCAACGGAATAGAAAAATCAGAAACAGACTCTATGAAAGTAAGTTTTTCAAAATAAAGGGCAAAAGATGCATTCTCCCAACCCCATTGGTCACATACCTTCTTGACATTCAGCCATCCCAGCATCAGTTGGTAACTTAGATGTTCAAAAATGAAAACAAAAAGCTCTTGGGTACCCCTCACCCATCTTCCCCTAATATCATTTCCTGGTACTTTGTCAAGACAGGGAAATCAACATTGGTGCATTACTATTAACTGGATTCAACTTTATTTGGATTTCACCAGCTTTTTCATTAATGTCCTTATTCTGTTCCAGGACCCACATTTATTTGGTCATCATGCCTTCTTAGGCCTCTCAGGTCTGTGACAGTTTCTCATTCTTTTCCTTGTTTTTCATGACCTTCACTATCTGAAGGGGTACTGGTCAGGTATTTGTACCTGACTCTCAATTTTGATTTGTCCAGTTTTCTCTCATGATGGCACTGGGGCCACCTCAATAGATTTTGACTCAGTAAATTTAGGGTGTCCAGGAATCTAAATTTTTAAGATGTACCCCACACAGTTCTAATGCAAATGGTCAATATTTGAGAAATATTGTTAGTCACCAAAACAAACTGCAGGAGGATTAAAGGATTTAAAATTATAAACATTAAAATTGCTTTTTTAAATCAGGAAAAAGAACAAAACATTAAACAAATCTGTGGAAATGATACTTTTCTAAGACTTGAAACATTAGTAGAAATCATAAAAAAAGAGTTTGACACATTTGATCATGTAAATTAATTTATAAAATAAAAATTATTTGTCTCAAATATGAATAGCAAAAGGTTAATATCTATAGAAAAGTCCTTCCAATGTAATGAGAAAACATGAAGTACCCACTAGCAATCTCATTAGTAGTATGTCGATGTAAAGTAAAACAAGAACTATTTTATTCCCTCTAAATTAGCAGGGTTTTCTTAAAAAAAAAAAAAAAAAAAAAAAAAAAAAAGATCTTGTGCTGTGAATTTGTGATGAAATTAGAACATCCTTCATTGCTGGTGACATTGTCAGTTTGTACAACAACTTCTTTGCAAAGCAACGTGATAATGTACATCCACATGTGCTGCTACTTGATAAAGACAAAGACTGCAGGCTATCTTGAAAAAAATATACATAATGTTCTATTGAAACAATATGAACTATATAAGAAGATGTTATGTTTAGATTTGCATTAAAATGTTTACATTTAGACAAAAATGGAAAGAATATTTATGAAAACGAAATGTTTAAATTATTAAATATTTTATAACCTCTGGTTGATTCTTCACGTATTCAGTCCAAGTTATCTCACTGTCCATCATTTCAAAAAATAAAGGCCCTTGCCGAAACCGGTTTGGCTCAGTGGATAGAGCGTCGGCTTGCGGACTGAAAGGGCCCAGGTTCGATTCCGGTCAAGGGCATGTACCTGGGTTGCGGGAACATCCCCAGTGGGGGATGTGCAGGAGGCAGCTGATCGATGTTTCTCTCTCATCGATGTTTCTGGCTCTCTATCTCTCTCCCTTTCTCTCTGTGAAAAATCAATAAAATATATTTTTTAAAAAAAAATAAATAAAGGCCCTTAAAAAACAAGAGGTCTTCCCATCAGGCTGCACGCCTGCTCCCTTCAGAGAATTCCATGGTTTGTCTGTCGGCATGTGTTGAATGTTAAGCACAAGCCCAGCTTGATCATTGGATGTGGCCCAAAGGCTTTTAAAAATCCCTTTGGCTTTTCTTGGTAACAGAGATAGAAATAGGGAAATGAGTGGTGTGTCTGAGTCATATTAAGAATTTCCCTTTTCATAAAGAATCATCGGGATAAATAACTTTTTAAATTCCAAATAAATTCCATAAGCTGCCCTCCCTTCCTTTTTCCTTCCCCGTCTGGCCTACGCACTGTTCTCCCAGTTTTCCTCCTGTTACACCCATTTACAGCCACGCCCCACTTTGGAGAGTTGATCAAGAAGGGCGGGGGCTCAGCTTTCTGAGTTGTCTGCAAGTCGGAGGCTGCCTTCTCCCCCTGGCTGAGTCCTCCCCTTGACTTGCAGAAAAGCCACAGCATGGGCATCTGACCACAGTGGAACTCAAGCCCATCTAAACTGGAGACCTTACATGCCTACACTCCTGTAAGTTGAACAAGTACCAATAATGCTATTAATTTGGAGGGCGGGGAAGCATGTAAATGAAGCAATGTGAGATGGTTTTCTTTATGATTTGAAAGTATAATTAAAACACCTCCCTGGAGGTTTGATTACAGGGCAGACCCAAAAGAAATAGCTTTAAAATATTTCTAGAATTGGTAATTTTTTTTTCCTACACAAGATAGAGGATATTTTTATACATCTTTAATTAGTTTAGATACTGAAACTATTCAAGAAAGTTTGCCTCTAGTTTATTAAGATAAATTTATTGAGATTTGACAATCTTCTAACTAATTTCACCTCTCCCTACTTTTTAATTTTAACTTTTACTCTTCTCATGAAACAATTCATTTGGCCTTGAACACTAGAAACACAAACTGTTTCCCTAAGGAACATCAATCTGTGGATTTCCTAATATTTCTAGTGTCAACCAAAAAAGTTTTAGGCTGTAATAAAGAATGAAAAGCCTTTATTTGAGCAAGAGAATTACAATCTGAGATGCAGATGCAGGTAGCAACCCAAATCTGTTCTAGAGAGAAACAAAGAAAGGCAGGGTGTTTAAAGGCAAAAACCATAAAATGTAATTTTTTCATGCAAATGAAGAATTGCAGACTAGGTTAACTGGGATTGGTTAGTTCCAATATGCAAATGAGGAGATGAAAATACAAGAAGGAAGTAAAATCGAAATGTGACCATGTAGCAGTTATTGTCCAGGATGTTTATGGCTCCAGGATATTTATGGCTCAGCCTAGAGCCGAGTTTAGCAACTTCAGAGCAGCTCTGAGAACTGAGGCACAAGATGTGCAGAGGCCCCACTTCCTCAGTAACCTTCTGACTCTGCTGTGACTCCCCTAGCAATGCTCATTCCATTTCATTTTATCTATTTTCAGAAGGAAATGAAATAAAGCAGAGCTCCCTATTGGGGGTCGGCAGTTTGTGGCCCGAAGATCAACTCAACCTGTTAATATTCTTCTTCACCATATCACACTAGGCCATGGAGAGGACACAAACTCAGAACACACCCTACGCCAACCCATGTCCTCCATTCCAGAAAGACAAATACTGGGGGCAACCCCTGTCCCAGGCATTCTCCCTGTTTACGCACCACAGCTGTCTCTCTTGGCACACTGGTTAAGAGCTATTTAACTCAGCTAGTTACAGAGTGTTTCTCAACTCCTTGTAGTCCAGTAAATATAAACCAATGAGTTTCCTGAGATACTTTAAGGCAGATGTTTGTAAACTGAGGTCCCTGGACAGAATGTAGGAGTCTATGGCTGTGGCTGGGAAATAAATTCCACATTCACTTTTAATAATACCTGTGGTTTATCTCCAATGGAAATCCCCAGTATTTTTATAGCATGCTTCATCATTGCAGATATCTCTAACTGTGTTATGCTCATCACTCCCTCACAAGTATGGGGTTTCAGGTCTATCCCTGGAGCTTGCTGTTCAATGCATCAATGAAGAAGTGCATTGCTATGGACTGAATGTTTGTGTCACCCCAAAATTCAGATGTTAAAGTCCTAGCCCTAATGTTATGGCAGCAGGACTAATATACACATATACTAGTAATATATTTTAAAATAATTTGATAACTTTATTTGTCATAATTAGTTTCCTTTATAATCTTATGTATTCCCTTTCATGCCTTTGAAAGTGTTATTCTAAGAATGGGTCCACTGACTTCACCCCTGCCTAAGGAGATTATATTGTTTTATGTTTTGTTCATCCTCACCCAAGGATATTTTTTCCATTGATTTTTAGAGAGTGGAAGGAGGGAGGGAGAGAGAAAAAAAATCCATGTCATAGAGACACATAGATTGATTGCCTCCCACACACACCCTGACTAGGGTGGGGAATCAAACTGCAACCCAGCTATATGCCCTTGACTAGGAATCAAACCCGGGACTCTTTCCTGTGCAGGCCAACATTCTAACCACTGAGCACACGGGCCAGGGCAAGGAGACTGTCCTTTTTATCAGCCTTCCTTCTTGGCCACACCTCTACTTAACAAAACAGCTTCCTCCTGCCTCCCAGGCTGAGCAATGGTGGTTTAGAACATGGTGTTAGTTAGGCTTTTTAATGGTTTTTCCCCTTGTAGACCAGCATCTTCATCCACTTCTAACATCACAGACTTCTTCTTGGCCTCAGCCAGCATCTGACCCAGTGTGTGCTGTGGAGGGAAGGTGTGCCCAGAGCAGTGTAAACCCAGCGCTCCTGAGGCCAGACTCTCAAGCACACCAGGTCTCAGCACTGCTGATCTCTGAGGAGGACAGAGCTGTGCGTAGCAGGTGGAGCAGTTGAAAGGCCGCTGGCCATTTATTCAAAAGACATTTTGTTTTATATTGACTTGATGTGATTAGTTCATTTTAGAATAAAGACCAGACAAATCCTGTATTTCAAGCTTGTCAGCACCACTTACTAACTATTGATCCTTGAAGAATCTGTTACCTCTTGGAGCTTCAGTTTCCTCATCTGCCAAGTGATGGTTCAGTTCTCAAAACATGTCCTCATTCTCATTCTCTCTCTCTCTCTCTCTCTCTCTCTCTCTCTCTCTCTCTCTCCTATCTCTCCTTCTTTATTTTGAGATCTGCAATATTTTAATTTCAATAATATTATTGTATAATAATATACTTACAGAAATGGAACTTGAGCATCTTGAGGAAAGGAATTTAAATTTTAAAGTCTATGATATTGACCTAAACTCCTCGGACTGAAACAGCTTTAGGACAGCTCAGGGTTAGTTCTTGCTTTGCTTTGTTCTGTTTTGCTTTATCTAGAATCTGTGCTTCTACATGTCAGCTCTAGGTGGCAGTAATGTATCGTGAAGACTCGTCGTGAACTAGGCAGCCAGCATCCTATGTTTCAAGTCTGGAGGCTGAGGAGCACCCTAAGGAAAATGTGAATGTGATCACTGGGTGCCAAGGCTCCCCTGATGCTCTGCACACAGGTCAGCTCACCACCGCTATCTCTTCAGGTCAACCGGGTTGGAGGGAGGAAGGAAAGAAAGCCACAGGCTCATGAGGACATTACATCAGGGTGCAATGGGATAAGGTGAATTGATGGGGGTTTGTCCAAACTTCTAATTTACTTCTCTCTTGCGTTCTCTCTCTCTCTCTCTCTCTCTCTCTCTCTCTCTCTCTCTCTCTCTCTCTCCCACACACACACACACACACACACACGTGCACACACACACGAGCTTAAGGAGAGAGTGCATTTGGGGGAGAGTTTATTTCATTCCCCTGGATTTATTTACAACAGTGTATATGTCAGTGTCCTCATATGTAGAATGGTGCTAATATTTTCCACCTTCAATGTGCTATCATGAGGATTAAGTTAGTTAACGAATGTAGAGAATGAGTTGCAGGACACATAATAAAATAAATGTTAGCTACTATTGTAACTAGTCTTACCCAAAGGTCTTTGCGTTTATCTGAAGGACTAGGAGGAGATCTGGGCATGGCCACTTAGGGGATGAATGAAAAGGGGTACAGAGAAACACATACAGACACACACACATACACACACAGCCTCCCCTGAATATAGACTGCGGAGCCACATAAAGAAGAATGTCTAAGGTAGTTTTAAAGGAAAAATGAAAGCCTAAAGGCGTTGGTGGTAAGGTCTCAGCTCATTTACCTTAAGAATGGATGGGGAGTTAACATTTTTCATGGTGAAGAAAGAGAAGCGCATTCATGAGCTGTGGTAGGAGCAGCCTTGTTTTCAGGAAGTAACTTTCTCCAACACGTGAAGTCCTAGGATGGGCATCAGTATGGCGGTAGCACAGCCCATCCCAGGCACACAGCCTGAGCACACTGCTGTCCTTGGCGTGGATGTGCCATGAATGCAGATGGGCCGTGTAGGGTCAGAACAGATGTGCTCTTTTGGAGAACCTGACTTAGTGCTCACATGTGTTGATAAACGTGTCCTATTCTGAGACAATCAACTATGTGGAAATCCCAACTTGCAAATCAAAAATGAGTTGGTTAATTTCTCAAGTAGGAAAAAAATTCTACACTTCATAAAATAATTCACCATTGGACTCCTTTAAACCACTGATGCTGTTTTGAGTACATTCCCACACCACCTCTCTGAACCGTATTATGGGGTCATATCTGAGGAGCTTCGTCTAGCAAGCAGATTCACTAGAAAGCAAAGAGGTTTATAAAAAGCATTCATTTCCATTATATTCATCAGTAAGTGTAACCCATGTAGACACACCTTGGGTGTGTTTGCACAGCTGATGAATTGTCAACAGGATGAGAAGGGGTTCAGAGTACCTCTTAATTCTCTCCCAACTCTCCTCCTTTTACAACCCCTCCTCCTCCTCTTCATTACTATTATCATTACTGTTAAAGCCTTCTTTCTTGTCAATTTTTGGGAGCATTCCTTTTTAATTTTATTTTTTACATTTTACAATTTACATTCAATGTTATTTTGTACTAGTTTCAGGTGTGTGGCAAGGTCATTATTATTTTGCAAAGGTTTTCACCTCTGTGTAGAAGGAGAAGACCAAATTTTTTAAAATATTTTTTATTTATTTTATTTATTTCAGAGGGAAAGGGAGAGAGAGATAGAAACATCAACAATGAGAAAAAATCATTGATCAGCTGCCTCCTGAATGCCCCCCTCCCACTGGAGATCAAGCCCACAACCTGGGCATGTACCCTAGACTGGAATCGAACCTGGGACCCTTCAGTCCACAAGTCAGTGCTCTATCCACTGAGCCAAACTGGCTAGGGCTGAAGGCTGAATTTTAACACATTCTAGCAGGTGTGGTTTTGCTATGAAAGCAATTATGAGGCTGAATGGGGTGCTGAAAGGCCATTTGTTCACAGGATATTCCCCACCTGAGCTGGTTTTACTAAAGGTAGACACCACAATTCAAGTGTCTAGACTGCTTCCCAATTGCAAAAACAAGAGCTGAAAAATAGTACTTTTACTCTTTCTGAAAAGTTGTTAATGTCATGGGCTTTTTTAAAATTAAATCATTGACCAAATTCACAAATATTCTCCATCATAACCTTTTACACTTGGCAGGAGATGAGGACTATGATGTCAGCTTCTGATTTGGAAAACTTTTCCTTCCAAGACTGTCATAGACACCATGAGAAAAAAAATGCATTACTGCCAAGCTAAAAAAAAAAAAAAAGAAAGAAAACAAAAAGAAAGAAAGAATAAAAGTTTTTACAACTCAATCTAATTTGTGTTTATTATTTAAAAAAAAAAAATCCCTGGCTGGTTTGTCTCAGTGGATAGAGTGTTGGCCTGCAGGCTGAAGGGTCCCAGGTTCCATTCCGGTCAAGGGCACATGCCTAGGTTGTGGGCTCAATCCCCAGTAGGGGGCATGCAGGAAACAGCTGATCAATAATTCTCTCTCATTATTGATGTTTCTATCTCTCTCTCCCTCTCTGAAATCAAAAAAATATATATTTAAAAAAGACATTATGCAGGCCTCCAACCTGCCTTTAGAGGTTAGCCAATTAACGTGGAAAGCTAGAAAATTATTATCCCACGATTGTTATGTAGTTTGTTAGCTGAGACATATGTTTATTTTTTGCTTTTTTGATAATGTGGAGACAGAGTATGCCTTCTGCTTACTTTGTATCCTCACTGGTTCTAGCCATGTGCTGGGCAGGTCTGTAAACAAATGCTTATTGATCTGACTTGCTGAACACCTAAAAGTCTTTTGCATGAGAGAACATCCTATATAATAAAGAGCTAATATGCTAATTAGAACAAACCACCAAACGACCATCCGGACACCTTCTGGATGAAGCCGGGGCTGCGAGGGCTGGCCAAGGCTGCAAGGGGCTGTGAGGGCCGGCTGAGGCAGCTGGTGCTGTGAGGGCCGAGCCCCTTGCACAAATTTCATGCATCAGGCCTCTAGTTATATTAGAAAGAGCTCTGGACTGAGCCTTATAAGATCCCAGCCTAATCCAGGTTCTGTGACCCTATGACATTATTATATAAATCACTTCTTCTCTCTAGACCTCAAATATCCCAAATGAAAAAACAAGGTTGACATTTTCCTCTTCCTTGACCCTATGAGGAACCTATAAAATTATATGAGGCAATAATAACATTAAAGCATCTCATCTTTTTATAACAGTTTATGATTTCTAAAGTACTTACAATATATATACCCTATTGCATTTGGTCCTCATAAAAGCATTATAAAGTAAAAGGCAGTGTATTAATGGAGAGTATGTATGCATAGGCTGAGCAGTTTCCAAATCTTCAGTTCCTGGTTCCTTTGTGCTGAACAATTTCTTGTTCAATTTCTTCCTCTCTTCTCCCATTTCACTATCAGCAGTCAGGAGAAACCAGGCCAGACCTTCAACACTTTGCTTAGAAATTTCTTCAGCTAATCTTTGAGTTTATTACTTACAAGTTCTACCTTCCACAAAACTCCAGAACAAATTCGGCTAAGTCCTCTGCCACTTTATAGCGAGGATTGCCTTCCCAATATCCAATAACATGCTCCTCACTTCCATCTGAGCGCCTTTAACTTCTGTATTTCTATTACAGTCTCTTCAAGGCCATCTAGGTTTTTCTAACATATGCCTCAAGCATCTCCCGGCTTCTACCTATTACCCCGTCCCAAAGCCACTTCCACCTTTTTTGGTATTTGTTGTAGCAGCATCCAGATACTAATAGCAATGATTGCATTAATTTACTGGGGCAACCATAATGAAATATCACAGACTGGGGGGCTTAAACCACAGAAATGTATTTTCTCACAGTTCTGGAGGCTTGAAGCCTGGAGTCAGTGCTGGTCGGGTTGATTTCATCCTGAGACCTCTTTTCTTGGCTTATAGATGCCCACTTTCTCTCTATGTCTTCACATGGTCTTCCCTCTGTGTGTTCTAATCTCCTCTCTTATAAGGACACCAGTTGCATTGGATTAAAGGCCACCCTAAAAACTTTCATTTTAATTTTTTTAATTTATTGATTTGAGAGAGAGACAGAGTAAAAGTGAGATAGAGATGGGGGGGGGGAGAGAGAGAGAGAGAGAGAGAGAGAGAGAGAGAGAGAGAGAGAGAGTTACCAATTTGTTGTTTCTCTTATTTATGTATTCATTGGTTTCTTCTTGCATGTGCCCTGACTGGACATCAAACCTGCAACCTTGGCGTACTGGGACAACCTCCAACCACCTGAGCTACCTGGCCAGGACCATTCTAATTTGATTGATATGGAGGTTATATGGAGATCTTTATGGACCTGCCTGCAAATGAGAATTAAACCCACAGATGAGAATACCAATGTGCATAGGGACTTAAAATTATAGGACTAATATAATCAAGACCCAAAGATTCTGGTTTCTTTGTTCAGTCTATTAACGTGAAAAATGTATACATTGGAAGTGTGTGCCCTAGGTAAGTAGACTTATGAATGATGATGGTTGTGGTCATGGGAAATGCCAATGACCTTGAAAGGGTTACTACAAATTTAACAGATCAAAGCACTGCAGCATGCCTAATGTCTTTTGCAAATTGTTTGAAAGGTTAAGTGCATGACACTGATATTATTTTAAGGCTTAACTATTTTTTGTTGCATTTTTAGAATTAAATGTTTTATCTGCCCCAGAATTATAATCCCAGAAGTTATTAAGAAAGGAGATCATATTATCATCTCTATCCTTTGAATGGTATAAATCTCTTCAGACAAAATTTGAAACTAAACCTCTGTACTCGGGCACTATGGACTGATTAAGAAACAGTTCAGTCATTATCAAGCCAAAAAAAATTAGTGAGAAGAGCTCTGGTTGGCAGAGTATCATCCTGAGTCCTGACCTGAAAATCACTCAACTCTAACTAGCGGCCTCATTGCCAAGGTCACTGGCTTTGTCTCCATCCTACAGCGAATCATCCTCTGATCATGCAGGTCACTACTCTGTAAACTAGGGATTAACTCTCCCAGAGGCTTAGGGTCACATGTAAAATTCACTTTAAAATAGATATGTGTGTATTAAAGGTAGGGGAGAAACATTTTTAAATGTTGCTCTTCAAGTGTGAGTCTGTCCTTGGATTTAAAAATGTGTGTGTTAAGTATAACACCCTAAGTGTATGTTTATGTTTGAAAAGAATCACACAATAGATTAAAACATCCTTCTATAAACACAAAAGCTATGTCCTTGAGGTCTCTGGGAGCTCCAAGGAGAGAAAGAGCTGGAGGTAGGTCCAAGCTGCTAAATTCATCATCATGAGCACATGGTGCCAAATCAGGATGAACAGAGCTCCTCCCACCTAAGTCCAAGCCTCTCTCTCATGGGAGACTAATTATGACCACTGGGGGCAAGTTCGAAGCGAATAAAACTAGTCAAGCTGTAAATTATCATTCACCTACTGGGTCCAGATAAAGAAGGGGCTGAATCATAGCTCACCAAGGCCCTTCGGTGGCCAAGCACCAGGGTCAATGCACAGATTTCTTCATTGTTGGGATGTTAAACCTCAAGATCCTTTTATCCGTGGGCCTGCTGCACAGGCAAGAGTGCCCATAGCTGTCAGGCAGGCCCAGGTAAGTAAATAAGATCTGACAGTTACAATATTTCTCTCTGAGCTTGTCTCCATTCTGTGACAATTAATTTAAAAGGACATTTTAGCACGGGTGCCAAATAATAGAAAAAAATTGATTAAAAATGCAACCAGCTGGCATCTCAACCTTCCTGACAAGTCATGATCAGACCTGCCCTTTGGCAAGCAGCTTCTGTGCCGGGCACCCCTTGGCAGGCCTCCAAGAGAAGCGGGGCATGAGTGGAGGGAGCAGTCAGATGGCTGAGTGACCCCGGTGTTCTGTGCTTGCGGACCAGCCTGTGGCTCTTGGAAACCTTACTGGAGGTTCCTGCAGCCCAATTATCCATCAGAGAGTGAATTTCTCCCTTAGTCTCCCAACTGGTCATCTATTTTCAATCTTGCCACTTGATAATCTATTTTCACAGCAGCCAGAGTGACCCCTGTAAAACCTAAGTAGGGTGATGCCACTCCTCTGCAGAGGCATCTTACGCAGAGAACAAATTCTTGAACTCTCCAGGAATGCCCTCCTCAAAGCCTTTGCACAATCTGTTCCCTCTCCACATCATGCTCTTCCTCCAGGTACCCAGGGGCTTGCCCTCTCACTTCATTCATGTCTCTAATGGAATGTCATCTTATTATTAGAGAGGTCCTCTCTCTCTCCCCAATTCTATCCGCTCCCCATCGCTCTTTCTTTTTTGAAATAATCTCAAGGCTAATGACAAGTAGCAAAAAGAATATAAAGAACATATTTTTCTGAACTGTTTGAGAGTAAGTTACTCCATTACCCTTAAATATTTACGTTTGAAAGTCCTGCAACAAGAACTTTCTCCTACACAACCACAACACAGCCACCAGACTGGGGAAATGGACACGAGTTCATTACTGCTCTCTAATCCTGAGACCCCATTCGAGTTTCACCAGTTGTCCCAATGACATCCTTTATAGCCAAAGGACTCCATACAGAATCTTGCCTTGCAGTTACTTGCCATGGGTCTTTAATCTTCTTCAACATGAAACAGTTCCCCAGTCTATCAGTAACTTTCATGACCTTGACACTTTTGACAAGCACAGGCAATGAGTCTTGGAGAATGCTCATCAATTTGGGTTGGTCTGGCATTTTGATCACTCCATAGCTTCTCCACAATGAAGTTCATCTTTCGCCCTTTGTAGTTAAGTGTTTGAGGAAGATACATTCTGTTTACTTACTTATATCAACACGAACTCATGGTTTTCAATTTTATTCAGTGTTTTATAACTCATTACTCTCATTGTTAATTTATTTACTTACTATTATTTCTTAATTTAAGTACAGTCCACATGGCGTGCTTCAGCATACAGTTCTATGAACATTAACACATACAGCTAAGTGTATCCTCTATTACAATCAAGATACAGAGGACTCAAAAAAGTTCCTTCGTGTTGCCATTTTGTGATCAAATCTCCCCTCCTCCTAGCCACTAGCAGCCACTGAACTTTGCCCCTCTGGTTTTACCTTTTCCAGAATAATAAAAATGGAATCATATTGTATGTAACCTTTTGAGACCTGAGTCTTCCACTCAGCTAATGCCTTTGTGATTCATTCGTGTTGTTCTCGTAGTAGGTTTCCATTGCAGGGATGCACACAATTTATCCACTTACCCATTTGTTATATCAAAATGTCCTTATTCAAATCAATGGTGCTTCCTGCTTTCGACCTGGATTCTCACTGAGAGAAACTCTGAATTTCTAACAAGCTCCCAGATGATGCTGGTGTTGTTGGTCCAGGGATCACATGTACAATCGTAAGGCTGGGGGGACATCACTGTGACAACGATGTTTGGAAGAGGTAAGGCTGGGGGCAGGGACAGTTGCAAAGGAGGGCATTGTGGCAATGCAGGTGAGCAACGATGAGGGCCTGAACCAAGCCAACGGCAGTGGGGAAGGCAAAGAGAGCTACTGAGGAGAGCGGCCCGACAGGCTTGGGGGATGGGGAGAGGAGCAGGAATGGGGAGAGGTGCAGGGAGACAGTTTACTTTTAGTGTTTCAGTGTTAGACACACCAAGTGCGAAGGGGGATGGCAGGACATCAGGTAAAACTGTCCAGTAAGAAGTTGGCCATGAGGGTCTGGACCTCAGGGGAGAGAGGTTAAAGCCAATGGTGAGTGTGGGTGTGCTCCCCAGGGAATGGGAGTGGAGTAAAAGAGGTGGAGGCAGGGCATCTGCTCTCTCCAGCTCCAGTTAAGAAGCCCCCATCCAGTCACCTCCCTCAGGACACCCCCACCTCCATCTGCCTTCCTTCTTCCATTTTGTTTACGGTGTGGTTGAGCTCCGAGCCACACATCTCAGTCTTGCTCAGTGACAGAGGCGGTGACTGATACAAGCCTCCAACATTAGAGGATAATTTTGTGGCTGGGAAAGTCTGGTCTGGTTATCCCTGTCTGGGCCCCTGTGGGGGGCTGCTGGCAAGACACATGGGCATGCTTCTTAAAAATATCATCAACTGAACTCAGGGCACAGGCAGAGCCACGCCCTGGGGCGGTCCTAGTCAAGAGGCAAGGACGCCACTCAGTCTGACCTTTCAAAGCCCAGGTACTGGGTAGTGGGTTTTTGAGATGTAGATCCAGCCAAGCACCAGGAATGAATAGGACTCTCCTCCCTCTGACTGGCCTTGCCCTGTGGGAGGGGCCCTGAGGTGGAACCAGGACTGCTCATCATGCCCACCAGCCGGCCCGCCCAGAACTGATGTAACTTCCTGTTACTTCGAGTATATATTAAACTTATTTCCGGTGCTGGACATCTGTCTGTCCCTCCATCAGAGGGCAGAAGCCCACCCAGACCCAGCTTCTTCTATTTTTGTGTCTTGTCTCTTTGATTCATTTCTTTCTCAAGAATGAAGGTGAATGAATGCTGAAGAGATGGTCTGGTGCATGTGTCTCTGCTCCTCTGATGGATGCTGCCTTCTCTGCCTTACAAAGTGGCTTCAACACAGCGCTGGGCTGCCTTCTGTTGCAGCTTTCTTGAGCCCACAAGCAGATCACCCCTCATAGGAGAAAAGCATCTCAAAAGGGAACCAGCACAAGACGGGGTGGGGGTGGGGGCAGTTGTTTGGCTTTTGACAATCAAAAGCAAGACTTGAAAGGCCTCACCCCTAACTTATTGCAGAGATAAAGGTGAGCATCTCCTGGCTTAAACTGCCCTGCCTGTGGCTCACCTGGTGAGAGAAGCCCCTGAAGACCAGACCTCTGCTAGCCCAATAGCAGGTGCTCATCTGAAAAGACATATTTGGGGGCCTAAGGAGCCTGGTGGCATTTTAAAAATTAGCTTTGCTCTGGATTATAGTTCCAAACTGATCAACACAGGATTAAGTTGTTGGGGCCGAGTTTCAAAATGCAAGCTGTGCATTTAGAGGAAAAGAAGGAAACCACATTGCAGCCGGGAAAAGGAGCTGATTGCAGTAAGGATGGTGTTGTTAGTTCAAATGTCGTTGTTCTACATTTGGTTGTATGAGGTTTTTTTAAAAAAAGTTAAGAGCACACTTTGATTATAGCAAATAGATATCCTTCTGAAAGTCTTCATTCAGCATACATGTACTGAGCAAGTGTTTATATGTTTCACTTTAGCAGCCAAGTACCACAGCATTTATGATAAGAAACTAATCTTTCCCACCTAAATGGGAGTGATGCAGGGTGATGGTGTGCTGGAGCTGGCTTATACCAGCTCTTGAGAGCCAATTGTTACATTTTCAAAATTTTTGCAAGCCAGTTTTTAAATATGGTCATTATTAAAAACTAAATTACATGAATGTACACTTAAATTATATTAAAATAAAGGTAATAAATACTCAAAGTTCATCCCTTTAATTATTTTACTGCATTTTGCTATTGTCTATGCTCTCAAGATTATTTTCTACTCTTTTGCCTGTGTCCTGGAAATACTGCATGATGATATGCTGCTACACGTCTCTGTTTTCAGTGATACCATATAGGCAGCCACGGTAGGAGTGTTTACACCACAGAAATTGGCAAGCATTACAAAGCAGGGCTTGATTTATTTTTTGTTGCTTGTCTAGACTAAAGGAGGTGATGGAGAAAATGTTAATGATGCAGATTAAACTTAAACGTGTGACATGTCTGTAGCTGCCTGATTGTGATTAGCACCAAAAAAATGGGGTAATTTCAGAAGCCATGATCTGATTCTGTGAGGAAGTCACATATTGATGAAAGAATGAGGTCCCTACATATGTCTTAATTTTTCCCTTTCATCTTACTCAAAGTAAACAAAACTATCCAATATTCACATTTAAACTATATACATTTGTCAACATTTTGAGTGACTTTGCTGAACTAGACAGGAATAAACATTTATTTATAGTCTGATTTTGTCAAATCATGGCCAGACTACAACCATATGTAGGTTGAGTATGAATACAAGAGTCCAACAGAGAGTAATCAAAGCATTTTGTAAGAATCAATTAATTGGCTATATAGAATTTACAATAGAGTATTGTATCTTTTATAATTATTTGTAAATTGTGTGCTACACCTCCTTTATAGCAGTAAAATTTATAATAAATTTATGGGTATATGTATTTTTTATACTTTTTCTGAAGAGCCAGTTGTTGAACATTTATCAGGGAATCCCCTTTGCATGGGGTTCCAATAAAGGCAAAATGAAGTCACTATTCCAACTTCATCTATATATCAATCACCAAAATAAAAATGACTTAAAATATTCTGAAAATTTTCATAATTTTTAAAAATACAAGCCAACAGCCCTGGCTGGGTGACTCAGTTGGTTGGAGCATTATCCCATACACCAAAAGGTTGCGGGTTCAATTCCCAGTCAGGGCACATACCTAGGTTTTGGTTCAATCCCCCATCGGGACACATATGGGAAGCAACAGACTGGTGTTTCTTCTCTCTCTCTCTCTCTCTCTCTCTCTCTCTCTCTCTCTCCCTTCTTCTCTCTCTAAACCAATGAAAACATATCCTCAGGTGAGGATTATTAAAAAACATAATAATAACACACGATAATAGTCATAGATAGAATGAGCCATAATAAGTAAGGAACATTGTAAGTTGGTTAAATCAGTCACTTCCAAGGCTTCAATATAAGGGTTTAAGAAGAAATATTCCCTCTTGTTCATGATGGTTTATTTCCCCCATCTCTTTCACTCACTTAAACCACTGCTCTGGAATCAAATCTGCCCTAGCTTTAAAGCACTTGTGAAAATTTCCCATTACTACATATCTAGTGACAACAGCTATTTGTTGTTGTGGATGTTGTAAATAAAACAAAGTTATTTGGGGAATACTGGAGGAGATGTCAGAAAATTGTGTCCTTGGTTTGATGGCTGAGTTACAAACAGGAAGCATCAATAGCACAGAACACACGACTACCTGCTGCCTCACTAACTAGCTCTCTGGTCACAAGTAACTCACAGATGAGGATAGCTTGGCCTCTCACTAGAGCAGTGGTTCTCAACTTTGGCTGCACATGAGAATCACCTGGGAATCATTTTAAAATCCTGATTTCTGGGCCTCATCCTCCGGAAATTCTGTTTCTTTGTTATGGGGTGGGGCCACAACATTAGTAACAAAGACACAGGATTTCCGGAGGATGGGGCCCAGAAATCAGGATTTTAAAATGATTCCCAGGTGATTCTCATGTGCAGCCAAGGTTGAAAACCACTGCACTAGAGGGTAAGATGCACGTGAGCAGCCAGGCTGTTCCCTGCTCTCCCCAGAGCCTCGCACAGTGCCCAGCACATGAATATTTTCTGAACCAATTCTACCTTTTGTAGCTGTTGTGAGGATCAGGTCAGTTTGAGCATAGGTATATCTTTCACAAACTTGTGGTTTTTTAAATTATTGTTTTATTCGTGTCCCCGTGAAAGAACAGTTGTTTGGGCATCATTGTCTTGCTTCCTACTTTGATTTCTTCTCTCTGAGCAGGAGCATCTGCATTGAAACGGTTGATTTTCCTCATCAACCTTTATCATTAACCTGTGGGCTCTTTCAAGGCAGGAATCCTGGTTTATTCATCTTGGAACCCCCACCTCCCAGGACTGTGGCTGGCACCAGGTGCGTGCTCCTAGGAGAATGAATGAAAGACGTGTGAATTATATTTGTTTCCATTCAACTTATTTGCATCTAGAATGTGAGACAGACCAATAGGTATCCCATCCTATCAGCCAGCCCCAAATATGCCATCATGATATTAGTTGCCCTTGAATGGTTTGAGTCCTACTGCCCTCCACCCAACATGAACATTATCTATGTCTGTGTGCTGGAGTCTGCTTTGAGTTAATTAAGTAGCAGCACAGCAGGAAGAAATCAATCCAGTGCAGCCGTGTCTGTGGGAATTATTTCTCCCACTGAATTCACGAGGTCAGTTCAGTTCATATAAACACATTCCCGGCTCTGGGAGGTTGGGGGCAGGATGGCAGGAGTGTCCCAAGTGTGCCAGCCGGGACTGGGAGTGACACCCTTCCCCCACACAGAGTCCCCTCACCCGGTCCCTCACTTTCTCTCTTTATCCTTTGCTGTTTCCGGGGCTCGCTCAGTGAAGTGTGTCTGTGTGGTGGGGAGCGGGATACCTGCTGGAGTGGCCCCAAACAGAGGACCCGTTGGCTTTAATTAACTGTATTAACTTTCAGAGCAACAGAGATGTCTGCCCAATGACAGAGCACATAAAAGGCAGAGCTCATAATTAATCTTCACGAGCGTCCGGTTCTTGGCAAGCTTAATGAGCTGATGTTCACCCTGCACATCAACATGGCACTCTCTAATTCCTCTGCACACCGAGTGAATGTATATGAACCCTAGGCGGGGCGGGGGGGGGGGGGGGGCGGGCGGGTGGAGGACTAGCACAGCCCACAGCTCAGCTCTGCGGGATGCTGAGCACAAGCATGGAAAGCCCCCTGGTCCCTGAACAGGTGCGGCAACAGCAGGGAGGATGCTCACTGAACAGGAAACAGTTGTATCTTTTTAATTGTGTGACAGAGCCATTCCCTGCCTCACCAGCAGAGCAACTGCTTTAGCAAAACCAAGTCCTTTCACTTCCTGAAATTTATTTTTGTGTCGTTCTGTGTGAGAAATGACACAGATCCTGCAGTCTACACTTGCTTCCTTGACTGTTTTGCCTCCAAACCCAGGAGACCAGAGGATTTTCAGGAAAGAGAAATCTTTGCAAGTGCTGCATTTTGTGATAGAAAAGGAAAAATGGGTTTCCCAGAAAGTCTGGGTGTCCCAGGAGTCCTGCTAAGGAACGAATTAGGCCCCACCTGCCAGAGAAAAGGTGAATTAATTGAAAGGGGACTCAAGTTCCAAAGCCTGACGCTTCTCACTGGACAGTCTATTAGATTCATCTGCTTCCTGCCACCTCTAGTCAAAAATAATCACCACCACCCCTCCTGTTAGCAACAGACGGGTCAATGTGACCAGCGCTGTCACTCCCTGGCATTTGAAGCTCCTCCAGAGAGCCATCTCAAGCCTGGCTCAGGGTCCTTCAAGTGTTTCTCTTCCCCCCTCTATGCCCCCCACACTCCCCCTCTACACACACACACACACACACACAGCTATCAGTCACTTAGCTCCCCTGGTTCTCTGCTGGGCCCTGCCCTGCTCCTATGTGGGAATCCAGCTGTCCTCTGCCCTCCATTCTCCATGCCCAGCAGTCTAGCCACGATGTCAGCAGGCAGGAGGGAAAAAAGACAATGGGCCCCAAGTCAACCCTGTGTAGCTATTTAATATGAATCACTCTCCCTTGTACGTGCATATGTAAATACATAATGCGAACATTGATAAGGCTTCCTGCTCCCAATTCTACTGTTTTCAGGCAATTTGAAGCCCCACCCAAAGCCAAGTGGGGAATCTCAGGCTTAGCCATCTACACTGGACTTCCGGGCATACCTGCAGGAAGACTGGGTTAGAGAGAGACCCCCAAAGGCTGCCCTGTTCCCCTCTTTGTACCTAGAAGACATAATGCATTGTTGAGTTAATAATGAATGTTGGGGAAAAAGTGAAAAGGAGAAGTTCAAAAAAGAATGCTCTCTGTCTAAAATGCTCACTGACCCATGTCAGCCTAACCAACTCCTACTCATCCTTCAAAGCTCAGTTCCTATTGCAGATTTCCCTGTTCCCATCCTTCGGCCTCTGTCACAGATTCCTGGCTACTTTCCATGTTCCTAGAACAGAAATGGCCATGCCTTCCCCAGCCTGTGATACAAAATAATTACTAAGACTTTCCACTCAGATTATCCCCCAGTTGTTTCTGTGGCCTCCCAGGGACGATTATAAAGGCGGTCAGCAATGCCTCCATAGGTAAATAGTTTTGATTTTCACCTTGAGATCTGATATCCCCAGTCCCCTCAAGGAAGGCACCTCTTCTCTGCCCGGTGGATGCTCTTGTGAAAACTCATTCCTTCTGGGTCTCTCTGCTTCTCTGGTCTATGGAGGAGGGTGGGAACCTAGTTCTCCCTTAACTCTGTGCCTTGTTTCATCACCTGAGCCTGTGAGCACCCAAGTCTGTCGAGCCCCCTTCATTGTGTTGTGCTCCCTCTCTGTAGCTCCAGCCTCTCAGAAGAGGTGGGAGAAAGGCCCCTGCATTCCTGTCCATGGGCTTCGGTATCCTGGGGTCCAAGCATAAGCCTTTCCTCCTTTTCAAGTTAAAAACAAACAAACAGTCTTACTAAGTAGCCTTAGCAGGGCAGGTTAATGGCCTCATTCACACAGTAGCTACTCAACTGAATTGGCAACAGGAATATACACCTTTGCACAGTAGTAAGGGCTCTGTGTAACACTTGTCATGTTTGTGGTGATTGTAACATCACAGTCAGACTCTAAGCTCCTTGAGATCAGGGATCACAGACTATTCATCTTAGTTTGCACCCTCATACTGGCACTCAGTCAGTAACCATCACAATAGCTGGCATTTATTGGGTACTTAGTGTGGATGGGCCGATACAGGCTAGGACTTGTACAGCAAGTGTCCACATTCATAATAAATGTTGTTTTTTTGCATTAAAAGCTAAGAAAGATAAGTGATTGACTTTTAACTCCTTTCTCTGGTCTCCATATTAATTACCTGCCTCCCACAAGACCAAACAACAGAAAGGTCCAGGATGTGAAACAAAGAGTAGGGTGGGGTGGAGTAGAGTATAGTGAGCAAGAAACCTTCCTTCTTCCTCATTTGAATTCAAAATACATTTTTTCATTTGATAATTCTCCCTAAAAGAGGTTCACCCATTATCTCAGTTTCCCCTCCAAGCCCTAAAGATTGGAAATGAAATATCTACAAAGTATTCATTACAAGCTTGATCTCAATACAGAATGTGTAAGGTGAATTATTTGTGCATGCGGTTTGAAGGTTAATCATTTCTACCCTCTGAAGGATGATAGAATGTATAGAGTTTTACTACGTATTTGCTTAAAATATCTGCTAGACTCCCATACTGCTGTTCTTGATTTGGTTTTCTCATTTGGTGGTAGTCCTATATTAAGCTGCCCTTACCACTCTCACCATTATTAAGAGTAAAGTAATGTCTATGGTCTTCTGGAGCCATAAAATCTTATAAGTAGAAGTTTCAGATCATTCAGTCTAGCTACCCCTCTGATTCCTAAATCCTCTAGTCCAGTGGCTGGCAAACTCATTAGTCAACAGAGCCAAATATCAACAGTACAATGCTTGGAATTTCTTTTGAGAGCCAAATTTTTTAAACTTAAACTATATAGGTAGGTACATTGTTATTAACTTTATTAGGGTACTCCTAAGGCTTAGGAAGAGCCACACTCAAGGAGCCAAAGAACCACATGTGGCTCGCAAGCCGCAGTTTGCCGACCACGGGCTCTAGTCTAACAATCCCCTAGCAACAGTCTGCAGACAGCTGCATCCAACTCGCTGGGAACTTATTGTAAAATAGAGATTCTTAGGACCTTCTCTTGAAGATCTTGATTCAGTATGTCTGGAACAGGTCTCAGGAAAATGAGTTTTTAAAAACATCCAAGATTTAAGAATCATTGAAATTGATAACATCTCCTGACAGAAGTGTTTTCAGGCTATGATTAAATGCCTCTTGTGTTCAAAGTAATCCAGAATACTTCAGAGGATGCTGAGATTTTTGTTGAGCCAAAACTCTTTCCATGTACCTTCCATCAATTGATATTTTCTTTGTAAATCAATTGAACTAGTCCAATCTTTTTCCACATGGCAGCTCCTCAAAATACCAGTGACGAGTAGGAAAGATGCCTTGGGGTAATCTCCAGATTATAAAGTGCTGGTTGTGCTGACAGTCCTTCCCAACCATGGTCCTTTTGGGTCCAATTCTTCTAGAACAGTGATGGCGAACCTATGACACGCGTGTCAGAGGTGACACGCGAACTCATTTTCTTTGGTTGATTTTTCTTTGTTAAATGGCATTTAAATATATAAAATAAATATCAAAAATATAAGTCTTTGTTTACTATGGTTGCAAATATCAAAAAATTTCTGTCTGTGACACGGCACCAGAGTTAAGTTAGGGTTTTTCAAAATGCTGACATGTCGAGCTCAAAAGGTTCTCCATCACTGTTCTAGATTGTAGGTCTCTAGAAGGCCAGAACCATGTCTTACTAATCTCTTATCACAATACCTAGTTCTAAGATATACTTGGTACTCACTCAATTACTTAAGTAATACTTATAGAGCACTTGTTCCATGCCAGTCATTCTTCTAGGCCCAAGGATACAGCCATCAACCAAAGTCCTCCATGTCAAGAAGCTTAACTATGAGTCAGGGAGACAGACAAAAGACAAATAAACAAATGCATATATGTAAGGTGGGACACAAAGGGAAATTAGGCAAGATAAGGAGATGAAACAAAGAGTGCAGGGCATATATAATAAAAGTGTGTTCATTTTAAATCTAAATAGATCTTTATTTTGGTCCAGATGTACACAATGCTCCAGATAAATATTTGTGAACATGGGTCATTATTCTTCAATCCTCAGGGAAGCCCCTGTTGGAAAGAATAATCCGTGTCCCAGCCAATAGAGGGCAGCTGAGCACAAGACAAATGTCAGAGAGCTGAGCTCAGAGGAGTGTCTCACTCCAGCAACGTGGAAACAACCCAATCATTGTCAAATGAGTCAGTTACCCAATAACCCCCAATGAGGAAAAACTTCTTAATAGCTTTTTATTATGAAATTGTCACAGGGTATAAGAATACTTCTATTATGTCAAGAATTTTCTTTCCTTCTTTGTGCAGAACCAGTAGTCCAGTCTAATAGCAGGACAGAGTTTGGTTTTGGAACAAAAACATTGTATTTTTCAGGATTTTTGTGTGAGGCTGAATTACCTAGCTAATCACACAGAAATAAGAATACAGCCTAAAGAGATTTTCTTCAGAATGTTTGTATGACCACCCCCCTCACTAAATAAACCAAAATTTGATTCATGAAGTAGTCAGTTGTTTTGACACAATGTAGGTCCGGACATTGAGAGGAAGGGAACTAGGGGAAATGGCTGGATTTTGAGGAAGGGGTCAAAGAGAAATAATAAATTACTTCTTTCATTAACCCCTGGCCTACAGCAGTGACCGTACAGTAAAAATATCCTAGAATTCAGAGTAGGTATCTAGTCAGAACTGACTCAGTCAGCATTAACAATGTTTAGGAAAACTCAGGACCCATAAAGTCATCACTTACAAAGTGTGTCGTGCTCCATCTGCCCCCATAATGTCTAGCACACACAGGAAAAACTCAAAACATATCTTTTACTGCAAAGCAGGGTTTGGAACCTGATAAATATTTCTTAGCTGATGTGTCTTTCTCCTGGAGTGATCTTGATGCCGTTGTGATTAACCCAGTTATTAATAACAGGAAAGGAGCAAAGGGAAGGCATGTCATTTGTGCAGCTTCATTATGAAGCTAAAGCTTTCTCTTTTTTTTTAATTGAAGCTAAAGCTTTACATTCCCTAGGGAGCCACCAATCTATTCCCAGAAGATCGTTGAAGAAGGGACTGGATGGGGTTGGAGGGGAAGTTGGGGGGCCAGGGAGAGATAGACGCATGCCCAGTAAATTTGGGGGCACTATCGAAGGTGCTTGCTGTCACTCACACCTGGGAACAGGTCATTGACCAGAATCGGCATGGCCACTACACGGGCAAGAAATTTGAGGTATTTAATCCCCTAAACAAAGGAATTCGCCCTCCTGGTTGACTTCTGATTTGCGGGGCTCTCGTTCCTGCTTCCTGTATTTGCCCACACACATAATGGATGAATGGACTGCAACTAGCCTGATGCTGAATTGAACCTGGCTGCAACATCTATCAGAAACTCTGAACACTGGCTTTGCTTTTGGCTCTACTGAGTCCCCAGCTACACTTCTTCCAGGACTGGAATAAGGGAAATGGGACTTTGGAAACCCAGGGTTGTGATTCCATGCAAATAAAAATCACTCACCTTCCCATGCCAGTCTCGGGAAATTCTTTTTCTCAAGATATCGTAAGGACTCCAACCCCTGCACTCAGTGGGGAAAGGGATACCTCAGCTTCCCGAAAACAGTCTGAATTAACAACTCAGTGGTTTGGCCTCTAGAATCATCCCCAAGAGTCATTTATGTTGCCAGCTGGCTTTACCTGACTGCAGGTGCTAGATAAAAAACAACAACAGCCCTAACCGGTTTGGCTCAGTGGATAGAGCGTCGGCCTGCGGACTGAATGGTCCCAGGTTTGACTCTGGCCAAGGGCATGTACCTTGGTTGTGGGCACATCCCGGGAAGGGGGTGTGCAGAAGGCAGCTGATCAATGTTTCTCTCTCATCGATGTTTCTGGCTCTCTATCCCTCTCCCTTCTTCTCTGTAAAAAAATCAATAAAATATATTTTAAAAAAACAACAACAAAAAACTACCATTTATTGACCACTTTCTTTGTACTATGCTTTATTATTCAAATGTTATACTATTTACCCACCACCCACCCCCTGCCATAGCACCACCATATAATGATGTGGACATTCATACTTATTTTAATATGATAGGGGTCCTGAGAGTTTCAATAAGTGGTTGGGTAAGTAGCAGAGCTGGGGTTTCATGCTGTCCATAAAAGCTAAACTTAAATTACTGCTTAATTCTTAGTTGATGGAATTAGGGGGGAGGGGGAGTTAATAAATGGTATTATCACCTGGAGAGAGTCCTGGCTCAGAGCCATGGAGATGAAGACCCATTGGAGTGGCCCCATAAGCTGCAGAAGAGGAGACGGGATGAATGAACTTTTATTTTCTTTTTCATGCTTTTATTTGTCTGCATAGTGCACCCTTTTCTAAAATCATACTTCAGAGAAACTGGCAATTCATGTAATGATACGGTATTTTGTTTCCTTTTACTTTCCAAACATAAAACATCCGTTTTTGATCTGTGTTTGCTCACAAGACCTGTTATTTCTCAGACCAAAGAGGAAAGCATGATAAAAAGGCCGCTGGAATACAGTATGTGAGCACTGGGTGCCTTGGGAGGCATCTCTTTGTACGACAGAGAACTGACAGTTTCAGCAGCCCTCCCCTCTTCCCAGGGTCCGCATCCGTGTTCTGCTGCTGGCACACACTGGAGAAGGCTGTTCTGGGTGAGCCACAGTAGACAAGCTTCCTTGGCTCCAGGGAAATCTCCCTTCAACCTGAGGACTGTCCGGAGACCGGGGCAGGCTCCTGCATCTGGTGGAGTGGCGCCCCCTCTGCAGGAGAAAAGGGCCAGCTGATGTCCTGGCTTCCTCATAAGGAATCATTAGAAAACGGGACCAACCTATTCCCCCCGCTGCACAAAGCCCTTCTCACTTTAGTGGCCAAGAAACACTCTGATTATGCTCCTGTTCAGAGCTTTGTTGAAAGAAAGCAGACATTTGACCTTACAGTAATAGTGTCAAACCCCCACAATTTTATGGCACACTGCTCCTGAGCAAACACTTTCACACCCATTATCATCCCATTTAATTTAACTGAATGAATCAGTTGAGCAAAAGCAAAATAATTCTTTTGTCACAGATAGCTGTGAATGAGCCAGTGGTTTCCGTTCACTGGGGCTTGGCACCGTCCATTACACCCATGTAACTAATGTCACCTCTGTTACCAGCCTCCTGTGATCCTCGTGTTTCCTTGAGGGGAAAATGAACCTGGAGAGCTGAGCCCAGTTCAGTGTCGCTGGCACTGCTGTGGCTCAGATTCCCTGTGGACAGATGCGTTTATCTGGGTCACCCATTTCTAATTCAGTGCTCTCAGAGCTCTGTCCTCGACAAGTGCCAGCCACTGGGGCAGGACATAGAATTTGCCTTCATTCCCTGAAACAAATACCTAAGTGCACAGTGACAGAGTTCAGGAGATTTGGTAAAAAGAGGGTCTGGTGCCTGCTGTGCAGCAAAGCTCAGCTAAAGTGCCAGTGGGCACTTCCCTGTCCTACCTGCCCCAGGGCTGCCAGGGGCCTCACTGCCAAGCACATCAGCATCTTGGGTCCTGGGACCCTCTTACATCTCGTCCTTTTCTTTGCAGGGCCTTGTGCTGGTCTCCTGCCTTCTTCAACTTGTCTCCTCACACCCACTCATTCAGTCCTATTTATTGAGCAGCTGCCAATATCACAGACACCATTCCTGGTACTGGAGTTAAAGTAGGAAACAAAACAAAGCCCACACACTTATGGACTTCACAGTCTAGAGACAGACAGTAGACATACACATAGAATAAATGTTCTACTAGGTACTGAGCAGTAAATAAAGAGAAATAAGATGGAAACAGGATAACACAGATGGGAAGAGGAGATTTGAGAGGGGGCAGTGGTTCCTGACCCGGGGAGATTTGCCTCCCAGTGGGCCATTTCACTATGTCTGGAAACACTTTTCATGTTACAACTGTGGTGGGTAGAGGCCAGCATTACTGCTTATTTACAATTCACGGGAAAGGCCCACACAACAAAATGTCACTAGGGCTGAACTTCAGAAACCCTGAGACAGGGCATTGTCCAATGAGGAGGCAAAAGTCACACTGCATCTTCCACTAGAGAGTTTAATATAAAGAATTATGAACAGGGAGGTATTGACAGGGAGGGGGTTGGCTAGTGAGAGGTAAAGAGAATTCTGGAGAAGTCAGGAGTAGTGGCTGTGCGCTGAGCTGGACCAGCCAAGGAGCTCAGATCTGGACTCCCTGGGAAAGGCCAGGGCTGCGGATCAGTGACCGGTAGGGAAGGCTCTGCTGCACGTGCTGGAACGCTGCCCCTGGGGTGCCAGGGAAGCTGCTGGCGGCTGGGCCTGCTGGAAGGGAGCTGGAGAAAGCTGCACTGCAGGAGTCAAATGGCAGGCAAAGTGCACCCTGCAGGAGCCCGCTGCTGCCCTGTGGCTGCACAAAGCAAGCACTGGAGAAGGTGTGCGCAGCAGCAGCCCCCTGCACTTACGTATGCAGAGGGAGTTCAGGGGACTGCATTGCAGGGCTGGCCGGGGCTGTGCACCGCAGGGAGTGGGCAGTGTCTGTGTAGGGTGTGGGGCACAGTGAGGTGGTTGCCAGGCCAGGGCTGCAAACTCATCAAAGGTCTCTGTGCTCTGCACCTACAATGCTGAAAACACTGTGCAGTAGGAGCTGGAGAAAGCAAAACCACAGCAGCATCAGAACCAGGAAAATAAGCCCTCTAGCGCCCCTTACTGACAAAATGTAACATGAACCCACCATTCACAGGAGAACCGCTTTTAGAATCAACGCCCTTACTGCAGAGCAGGTACTGAAGGGTGAATTTGGAGTTGAGAGGCAATAAATTGGTAATTGTCACATGGTGGACTTTGGGACAATGGGCACTGTTAAAAGGGGGAGGGGATATGATCTTTGAATAAAAATGAAGGAAGAAGAAAAACAAAACACCCACCTCTTTCCACATCCCACTCACCTGTTTCTCATAACCTCAAAATTATAGAAGTGGGAAAGACCTCAAAGAGCAAGTCTAGCTCTCCCATTTTACAGGTGATGAAAAAGAAGCCAGAGAACCTAGGTAATACCAGAATCTGGAGGATTCTGTGGACTGGGGCCCAACTATTTTTGTTGGCCATAGTGGCAAGAAGAACCCATAGGTGGGGGCTATATTGGGTGGAGAGCTTCTAGAAGGGGAGTTAGAGATGAAGGGGTTGGAGCAAGTCACCTTCAAAGGCTCAGGGAGACTCCCTGTGGTTGGCTACCTTCTTTTCTTCTCCCACTAAAATTCTGTCCTGTGAGCATAAGCTCTTTGTGCATCTGGTTCTTTGTGCAGCAGAACCATCCCTAACGCCCTGTGGGCACTCATCAGGGCCTTCCAAACGCTGAAGCAGCGCTCACAGCCTCTGCAGGCCACAGGCTGCCTCAGTGGCTCAGGGGTCGTGATGGAAACCCAGCCTCTGCTCAGCCGTGGTGGCTCTTACTCAGGTAGAAATCCCCACCACAGTTACAACACAATACACAGCAGCTACTTACCTTTATTGTTGCCTTCATCAGTAACATCAATAGTATTTAAAGTGTATAGAAATCAACTGTAGACAAGTATTTCATATAGAGTATTGGATTCTTCCCCATGTATTAGCCAACTCTTTTTTAATCATGAACATTCTATTGTTAATCACATCATTAGCTGGGCCTTTTGTCTTGTCCCAAAGGGTTGGGATGATCCTGGTAGAGTCGATGCCAGGGTGGACAGCATTGGATTCGGAAGGCCTTGGACCAAATTTAATCAGAATGGTGTATGCTCAGGCGGCATGAAGATACAGTCAGCATAGAGCCAAGGTTGTTATCAGGAGAATCCATGTTCACAGCCAGACACCACACGACATTTCACATCAAATCTAAAAAAAAAGAAAAAGAAGAGAAGCTGGAACTCAGAGAATCAGCAGTAATGTCTCAATTAGGGGCACCCACATAAGGTGTCATGGTGAGAACAGGAGAGGGATTCAGCACGAATTGGTACAGCAATCTCTCTACCTGGTGCCTGTACCAAATGTGGGCAGAATGGGAGTCTAAAGGTGCTTCCTGAGCGGGCACCCCGTGGGCCACCTGCCACTTCTCAGGCCCCGGGTAAATGAACGTGGAAGAGACACGTTTTGACCGGGGAAAAAGTCTGATGGGAATAGCCACCTTTTCTTGGGAGGTTTACCGTCACTCACTTTTAATCCCACAAAGAATTTTAATGTCGGGTGAGAAGCAGAATAAACATGTGTCTTTGCCAAATGTAAATAACTATAGAGAAGCAAAAAAAAAAAAAAAAAAAAAAGCCTTTTTCTAGGAAACTTAACATAAAATGGGAAGTGTAGATTATTTCCTAAATCATCCAGAAAGAAACGAAGAAATAACCAGCCACAGAGAAGAAAGCTCTAAGCCTAAAGTTAAAGTCTATTGTCTGATTTTGTGCACCCCTTCTTTCTTTCAGCAAATATTGATTCTCTCTAAACACCTGTCTTCACTAGGTAATTCTGTCCTCTTTTCTATGCCCTGGTGTAGACACACTCCTTTCTCCATGGCCAAGAGCACCACTCATTGCAAGGTTCAACCACAGAGGCAACTGGGCCTTGAGGAATTCCCGTCTCACTTGCTACCTCTGGCAGTCCGTCTGGGTGGGCATCTTCAGCTCCTTATCTATGCCGCTCAGGAGCCAGAGGAGTGCCTTTGCAGGGCCTGGCGAAGAATCTCTAATCGGGCTGGTTCCCGAGCCTCCCTCGGATGCTTACGAATAATGCTTCCGTTGGCAGTGCCCTCCCCTGATTTTGATGCAAGGAAGGATGACAACACCAAGGCTCCCATCCCGGCAACAAATTACTGCCCATGACCGCAGCTAGACTCAAGTCATTGGTTTTTACACAACCTGTTTAGTAGAAGACACATGACAAATCCCTCAAAGATCAGTGGAAACAGACTCAATCTGTTTTTAAAATCTCAGTAAAAAGAAAAAAGAAACCCATAGAGTAAGAGAACACACAAGATGAATGATCTCCCCACAGCGCAGGGAGAAATCAACACCAGCTGGGGGATAGGTCTGTCGGAGGCAATGATTGCCATGGGTAAAGCTGCTGGAAAGCTCATTTGGTACAGAATTTGAAATATGATTTATAGATACACACAGCACAGGAGGATCATTCTTTGCAGAATACAAATACCCCTGAAATATTCATGGTCCAGCTATAGTGTGCAATTTGGGGTCTTCTTATTTGGTCCTGACCGCGTACCCTTGTTGCCATACAATGCATAGGATATGAAGTAGGAACATTATGAATATTAGGTGTTGTTGTTTTTTTAAGGGGGGGGGACAATGAAGGAAATGTGTTTGTAATATGCATTTTCATAATGAAGCCATCTAAAAAGTCAACTTCTTATTTACAAGGACACTTGTTTATTCAAATATTTTAGAGGTATACATATACTAAGTATATATTATTTGCAGGTAATGCCTAATATATTAATTATATTAAAACTCAAGCAGGTGCCCTGCCTAGTTTGGCTCAGTGGATAGAGTGTTAGCCTGCGAACTGAAGGGTCCCGGGTTTGATTCTGGTCAAGAGCACATGCCCTGGTTGCAGGCTCAATACCCAGAAGGGGGTGTATAGGAGGCAGCTGATCAATAATTCTCTCTCATCATTGTTTCTATCTCTCTCTCCTACTCCCTTCCTCTCTGAAATCAATAAAAATATATTTTAAAAAAACTCAAGCTGGTGAGGGATTCCTGTTTGATCACTGATCTGTTGCATGGCGCATGGTCCCAGCTTCCCCGCTGTGTAGGGCAAACATTTTTATAATGACGGCATCATTACCTATAAGGAGAAAATAAATCCAAATTACGTTAATGTGGTTTAATTCCGATGATGTCAGACCAATGTAACTGATTTTTAAAATATTTTTACCAGATATTTGACTGAATTAACTTTAGAATTTAAATCTAAGAATAAGCTAACAAAACTATGGTTTGAATCCTTAAGTCAAGTAAATGTAGGGAGCATTTAACTTCCTTCCCCAAACCTTTACCAAAGGATACCATACTCAACGCATGAATGACCTTCGCTTTCCCCTCTCCCTTCACGTCTTTGGGATGGATCACAAGTAGTTAGGCAGCAAAGGGATCATTGCCTAAGAAAGCAAATGAGTGAAATCATATAATCTTATTCACCAATGTCACCCCAATAAATTTGATAAATGTTTATTAAAAAGGGACAGTAAAAGAAAGCAAGAGGGCAAAGATTACCCACAAATTAAAGCAGCTATGCCCAGCTGTGGACCAGTCAGGGTCCTAGGATCTTTGAATATGAAAACTAGATAATCACTTGGAGATTCAGTGCAGCAAAATCAGAGGGTACAAATCACCACCCAGTTGATGGGTTAGAATGCAGTGTAACTAATGCCTCTCCCTAAACTCTATTGAAAGAGTTCAGGTTTCAAACCAAAAACAAACAAAACAAACTGTGGATAGGTAACCTCCAAACCGTGGGTTATCTCTAGCCCCAACTAAATTTCCTCTGTCATATACAGCATAAATACAAATGAATTAAGAGGTTTTGTCAGGAACAATAAGCAAAAATCAAATCTTAAGTTTATAATTTTAGCCTAAAAAGTCTTTAAAATGACAAAAAGAAGAAAGGGGAATGACTTTATACTTGGAAATAAGGAGTACCATGGCTCATCCTATCTAATAATAGATGAACATTGTAATTAACCATACCTCCGACACCCTTCCCATTGGCTAATCAGGGTGATATGCAAATTAACTGCCAACCAAGATGGCGGCCGGCAGCCCGGCAGCTGAAGTGAACAGGAGGCTTGCTTGCTCCAGTGATGGAGGAAGCCAAGGTTCCCCGCCTGCCGCTGTCGGCCTCTGAGCTGCATTCTAAGAAACAATGTTGCAATTATAGAAGCTAAACAATCCCCAGAAACCTGCTTTCAGCCAGCCGGGCCTCAGAGCTGGAGTTGCAACAGTGTTTCAATTATAGAAGCCAAACAAAGCCCAGATACCTGCTTTCAGCAACTGAGGCCTTAGAGCTGGAGCCGAGCCTCAGAGCTAAAGCCAGCTCTCAGCTCCAGTGACAGCCATAGAAGGTAAATAAATCCCAGAATTAAAAAAAAAAAAAGAAAAAAAGGAGAGGTTGGGAGCTTCAGTCACCCGCCAGCCTGAAAACGGCCCTCAGCCCCTCACCCAGACTGGCCAGACACCCCAGTGGGGACCCACCCTGAAGGGGATGTGACCAGCTGCAAACAGCCATCATCCCCTCATCCAGGTTAGCCAGGCACCCCAGTGGGGACCCCCACCCTGATCTGGGACACCCTTCAGGGCAAACCAGCTGGCCCCCACCTATGCACCAGGCCTCTATCCTATATAGTAAAAGGGTAATATGCAAACTGACCCTAATAGCAGAAAGACTGGGAATGACTGGTCACTATGACAGACACTGACCACCAGGGGACAGACGCAGGAGCTGCCCTCTGGTGGTCAGGGCGCTCTCACATGGGAGGAGCTCTGCTCAGACACAAGCCAGGCTAATGGCTGCCAGTACAGCAGTGGTGGTGGGAGCCTCTCCTGCCTCCTCAGCAGTGCTAAGGATGTCCGAATGCAGTTTAGGCCTTCTCCCGCTGGCAAGTGGACATCCCCCAAGGGCTGCTGGGTTGCCAGAGGGATGTCTGATTGCCATCTTAGGCCCAATTCCCCAGGGAGCGGGCCTAAGCCAGCAGGTGGTCATCCCCTGAGGGGTCCCAGACTGCGAGAGGGCACATCCCAGGCTGAGGGGCCCACCCCCCCCAAGTGCACAAATTTTGTGCACCAGGCCTCTAGTCTTATCTAAAAAAAGAGAGACATGAAAATTGACTGTACCTCTGCTAACTCACAAGCCACACCCACAAGCCAATCAGGATTGAATATGCAAATAACCTCAACCAAGATGGTAGTGGCCACGGAGCTGGAGCGAATAGGAGGCTTGGGTTGCCCCTGGTGATGGAGGAAGCCAAGCTTCCCACGTGCCCTGGCCGGCCCTGAGCTCTGCTCAAGGCTACAAAGTTTCAATTATAGAAGATAAATAAATCCCAGATACCTGCTTCCAGCCCCTGTAGCCTCCACTCAAGGAGGGTCTAGGAGCCTGGGTTGCCCAGGGCCATGGTCAGCCTGCAAATAGCCATCAGCCCCTCACCCAGGCAGGCAAAGCACCCCAGTGGGGACCCCAACCCTGAAGGGGGTGTGGCCAGCCTGAAAACAGCCCTCAGCCCCTCACCAAGACTGGCCAGACACCCCAGCAGTGACCCCCACCCTGAAGGTGGTGTGGCCAGCCTACAAACAGCCACTTGTCCCTCATCAAGGCTGGCCAGGCACCCCAGCAGGGACCCTCACCCCATGGGGGCGTGGCCAGCCTGCAAACCACCACAGGCCCCTCGCCCAGGCCTCCCCATGCCCCAAGGGAATTTCTACCCTAATCTGGGTCACCCTTCAGGGCAAACCAGCAGGCCCCCACCTGTGTACCAGGCCTCTATCTATACTAATAAAAGGGTATTATGCTAATTAGACTGGGAGACCTTCCAGGAGACCTTCCAGATGTTCTTCTGGACAAAGCCATGGTGGTGGGGCCGAGGTAGAGGCGGTTAGAGGACAAGAGGGGAGGGCAGTTGTGGGTGATCAGGCTGGTGGGGGGCATGGCCATTGGGGGTAAGCCGACCAGCAAGAGGGCCAGTTGGGGGCAAGCAGGTCATAAGTGGGGGTCAGTTGGAGGTGATCAGGACAGCAGGGGGGCAGTTTGGTGTGAGAAGGCCATCAGGGGGGCAGTTGGGGGTGAGCAGGTCAGTAGGGAGGAAGGTGGGGGCGAGCAGGCCAGCAGGGGGGGCAGTTGGGAGCGAGCAGGGCAGCAGGCAGAGTGGTTAGGAGCAATCAGGCAGGCAGGCAGGCAGGTAGGTGAGCAGTTAGGAGCCAGCAGTCCTGGATTGCGAGAGGGATGTCTGACTGCCGGTTTAGGCCCAATCCCTGTAAACCGGCAATAGGACATCCTTCGAGGGGTCCAAGATTGGAGAGGGTGCAGGCTGGGCTGAGGAACACCCCCTCCCCTGTGCACGAATTTTGTGCACCGGGCCACTAGTCTATATATATAAAAGGCTAATGTGCAAAGTGTCCCCTCAAGAGTTCCACCGGGAGAACAGGAGCTCAATCATTCACTATGACATGCACTGACCACCAGGGGATGATGCAGAACATAACAGGTGACCAGCAGTGGAAGCTGGGTACTGAGGGAGTGAGGGAAGGAGGAGGCAAGGAGAAGGGGAGGCGGGTGGTGGGGGTGGGACTGTGCCAAGGTGGCACACAGATGGTGAGGGAAGGAGGAGGCAGGGAGGCGGGGAGGCAAGGAGGAACCATGCCATGATGGCACATGAGCAGCTGGGAACCTGATCGGCCCTGATCACCAGCCAGGCCTAGGGACCCTACCTGTGAACGAATTTCATGCACTAGGCCTCTAGTTTATAGATAAAGGGTTAGCACAAACAGGTAGCTTTGAAAAAAAGGATAAACTTTGCAGAATATTGGTAGTTTCTGGATCTTGGGGAGAAAGTAAAAAATTTAGCAAAGTTTCAGGTAATTTTTTCTTATTATCACATACAAGTTATAGGTATAGTGTTTTGGGGGGGGGGGGAGAATAGATGTTTCTCTTTCCAGCATGTCTCATCTCTGTTTCAATCTCTTTATGTTTCTGTCTCTACTTAGCCAAAAATCACTTTCCTCCCCAATACCACAAGATCCGTTTCAGATTCTCTTAGTAGGAAAAATAAACTTCTATAATTTATTTTTGAATGTGAATAATTTTTAAAAGAATCTTACTCTCCCTAATGTTCTTTTCCTCCTGTGGTTTCAGGAGCCCATCAGAGATTTGGTTCTCCACCCCCCACTCTGCAGAGGATCCACCATCACCCCCTTAGAGTGGGGACAAAGTAACATCCCTCCCTTAGAGAAAAGGAAAATAATCGAAACTTCAGTGCTTTGTTTACACACACAATAGTTTTGATTTCTCCAGAGCTCGCTTTCATCTCAAATCATCTACCCTTTGAGTGCCCACTGCCTACATATGCTGAGCTGTCCCCTTGGAGACAGAGATGAATACTTGAGGTATAAAGGCAAGTGGCTCTCCCCAGAAGAGAAGCACTGAGATGGGGGAGGGACTTGCAGTGGAGCTCCATGAAATGTTAACATCATACTTTCCATTTTAAAAATCATCTTGTCCAGAAACATGAAGATTTTTTTTCTACTTCACTTTCCTTGCCTGTGGGCTAGTACCTATGACTTTCTCCAGAGCTTGTACCTGTCAGCAAGTGCAGGCTTCAAGAATTAGCTTTAGGAACAAAACTGCAACATATATATGTATATCCTATATAATAAAAGAGAAACATGTAAATTGACCGTCTCTTTGCTACGCTCACCAGCCAATCAGGAGTGAATATGCAAATTAACCCACAAAGATGGCAGGTTAGTTTGCACACACAGGCTCCAAGCGGAGAGCAGAGCAGGAGAGCCGGCAGCTTGGGGGGATGTGACTCCCTCGGTGGCTCCCCCAAGCTGCCGGGCAGAGAGCAGAGCAGGAGAGCCCGAGGCTTGGGGAAATGTGTCAGAGTGGGAGGCCATGGGATGGAGACAGAGCAGAAAGGGAAAACCTAGAGTGCGGGGAGCACCAGGAATTCTGGGGATAGTAGTTCTGGTGGCAGCCCCAGGACCGGAAGCGGAAGTCTAGAGTGCAGGGAGCGCCAGGAATGCTGGGAATTGTAGTTCTGGTGGCAGCCGGATCTCCTAGAAACTAGAGCAGTGGTTCTCAACCTGTGGCTCGTGACCCCTTTGGGGGTCGAAGGACCTTTCACAGGGGTCACCTAAGACCATCGGAAAACACATATATAATTACATATTGTTTTTGTGATTAATCACTATGCTTTAATTATGTTCAATTTGTAACAATGAAAACACATCCTGCATATCAGATATTTACATTACGATTCATAACAGTAGCAAAATTATAGTTATGAAGTAGCAACGAAAATGATTTTATGGTTGGGGGTCACCACCACATGAGGAACTGTACTAAAGGGTCGCGGCATTAGGAAGGTTGAGAACCCCTGCCCTAGAGCAAAGTGAGCCTGGAGCAAGTTACTGTGGCGGTGGGGAATGGAGGGAAAGCAAAGATAAGAAACATAAGTAAAATCAGAGTGTCTAGGAAAAATTAAAGGGAAGATATCCTAAAACTTCCAGGAAATCTCCACCAATGAAGCAAAGAAAATAAAATGCCTCTATTATTCTGTGAGCAGCAAACCAAACTGGGTTGAGGATCTCAGACAATTTGCTCATATGATTGCAAAGAAACTCCTGGATTGGAGAGGGCTCCCCTGATGGCTCCCAGATTGGAGAGGGTGCAGGTCAGGCTGAGGGACCCATCCCCAGTGCATGAATCTTCATGCACCGGGCCCCTAATGTGTGTATATATATTTGTGTATATATATGTGTGTGTGTATATATATATTTTTTCCGAGTAATACAGAAGAGACTGGTGTACTTTGCCATAGACAGCTATGCTGCTGTGTTGGCTGACAAGGCGAGGCTCCTGCAAGTAAGCTTCAACAAAGAAACCAGACCTGATGCTGTATTTGCATATTAGTCAGGATAAAGAACCCTCCAAAATCTCAGTGGCTTGATACAGTGTAGGTTTATTCCTTGCTCAAGTCACATCCAGAGCAGACTGGTGGCTTTCTTCCAAGAGGTGACTCAGGAACCTAAGCTCTTTCTATTTTGTTTTGCCAACATCTTTCATATGCGGCCTTCAAGGTTGTCATGGAAGAAGAGAGAACATGAACTGTTGCACACAGGGTTTCATGCCAGGCCTGGAAGCAGCTTATAGCTCTTCCAGCTGCATTCCATTGGCCAAAGCCCAATCACACAGTCCCAGCCTAATGACAAGGGAAGTTAGGCAATGTGTTCTCCCAGGGTGCTAGGGAGAGAAAACAAGTTCAATATGCAGCCAATCTCCATCACAGTAATGCTATCTTCAGTCCATTAAGTTGTTAAACTTTAAGTATGCTAAATCAGAGAGGGTAAGAAAGAAGAAGGGAAAATGCTAAACAAGAACTTTTTTGGTCTGATATAATCAGAGCTTTCATTGAGCTCCATATCCCCAAGTGGCAGACCAAATGAGAGAGCTATCAAGGTGGAAACACTCAATGTAGATGCTAAAATGTTACTTTCACAAAGTGCATGGAAGGCTCAGCTTACAAGAACTGGTGTACCCAGGAGCATGCCAAGACATGACGTGGCTTTGCAACACTAGAATGACCAGGTCTGGAGGCAAGTGTATCCCTGGGACCCCAGCTGAGGATGAAGGGAAAAAACATTCTTGAGAATTATTCCACAAACATACTGTTCTCTAGAGAAATCAGGACTGGAGCTTGAGGAAGAGAGCTAGATTAGTCAGAGCTATCAAGGGATGTGGGAGTCCAGAACCATCCTTGGCAGAGTGGGGGACTCCAGCAGGAAACAAATCACTGTGTATCCCCACACACAACATGCACCCCCCTGTGTACCCCACCCCAGGGAAATGGCACCACAAGCCAGACTCCTCTGCCCTCCACCTTCTACCTGCAGAGTCCCCACCCTACTGATTCCACCCCCAGCTCTTTTTGGAGTGCATCCCACTCTCTTTGTCCCATGCATGGCCTTAGTTCAGGCTCATAGTTACTCCCTGATCTTCCAAAACAGCTTCCTACCTGGCTTTCTTGCCTCCAGCTAGTCTCACCCCATCCCATCTATGCTCATACTGCAATCAGAGTATTCCTTCTAAAACATAAAGCTGATTATGTCAACCCCCTGCTTAAAATTCTATAATGTGTCGCATTACCTTCAGAAAAAAGTTCTGAATCATTGGCATGGCCAACAAGGCCTAACCTAATTTATTTCTTGCTTGGTCCTCTAGCCTCACCCCTGGCATTGCTCCTTCTCCCTAACACCCCACTTGTACTCTACAAACTAACCAAATGTTACTACTCAAGGTTCCCAGAGGAACACAAGTTCCATCTTCTCCCAGGATTGGCTCATCTCCTTCTTCCGTCTCAACTCCTGGCTACTCACATCCCTGTCCCCACATCACTTCCCACTTGTCTTTGTTAGAGTGAATGTAATGCTCCTCTGTCGCAAAGCAGGAAGGACCCACTTGAACAAGGCATGACCATGCATCTTAAAATGAGAATATGACAGGCTTAGCATTATTGCTCCAGGTCACTGTTTGGCAAAGATTAGGGTCAAAATATTGCTATTCAGAGGAATATGCTGGTGATGGAAAGAGATTTGACTTTAGCTGGTAAACACACAATGCAATATACAGATGATGTATTATAGAACTAGAGGCCCAGTGCACAAAAATTTGTGCACTTGGGGGGGGGGTCCCTCAGCTTGGCCTATGCCCTCTCGCAGTCTGGGACCCCTTGGAGGATGCCCACCTGCTGGCTTAGGCCCGCTCCCCGGGGGATTGGGCCTAAACTGGCAGTCAGACATCCCTCTGGAAGCATGGGAGCCCTCGGGGGATGTCCACTTGCCAGCGGGGAGCAGGCCTAAGCTGCAGTCAGACATCCTTAGTGCTGCTGAGGGGGCAGGAGAGGCTCCCACCACCACTGCTGTACTGGCAGCCGTCAGCCTGGCTTGTGGCTGAGCAGAGCTCCCCCTGTGAGCAAAGCACACTGACCACCAGGGGGCAGCTTCTGCATTGAGCATCTGGCCCCTGGTGGTCAGTGTCTGTCATAGTGACCAGTCATTCCCAGTCATTCTGCTGTTAGGGTCAGTTTGCATATTACCCTTTTATTATATAGGATAGAGGCCTGGTGCATGGGTGGGGGCTGGCTGGTTTGCCCTGAAGGGTGTCCCGGGTCCCACTTGGGTGTCTGGTCAGCCTGGATGAGGGGATGATGGCTGTTTTCAGTTGGTTACACCCCCTTCAGGGTGGGGGTCCCCACTGGGGTGGTGGCCAGTCTGGGTGAGGAGCTGATGGCTGTTTGCAGGCTGGCCCAAAACTGACCAGGTTTGGAGGGAATACAAATGGGACAACTGCTTAAGCACCCAAATGAATCCACCAGCCTTTCCTGGACTCTGTAGAATGAGCAGAAAAGGAGAGTGCCCCCTTCCAGAGTCTCTCCCTCAAGTCCTCAGTAGTGGAGCATTACTTTCCTGTGCACATGAATTTTTCATTCTCTAAATGTCAAGTACCGGTGAGGAGCTAGCCTCAGTATTTCTCCTCATTTCTTTCTTCTTCTTCTTTTTTTCCCCCAGAAATGTGTGTGTGTGTGTGTGTGTGTGTGTGTGTGTGTGTGTGTGTTGGTGTACGTAGTTTTGTAGAGCTGCCATAACAAGTTACCACAAATTTGATGGCTTAGAACAACAGAACTTTATTCTCTGGCAGTTCTGGAGGCTACAAGTCCCAAATCAAGGTGTCAGCAGGGCTATGACACCCCCCCCCCCCCCCCCCCCCCCCCCCGCCCAAAGGCTGCCGGGGAGAATCCTTTCTCACCTCTGCCAGCTTCTGGTGGCTCCAGGCGATCCTGGGCTTGGGCTGCATCACTTCAATCTGCCTCTGTCTTCACATGGCTGTTTCTCCTCTGAGTGTCCACATTTCCTTTCTTTTGTCTCTGGCAAGGAAGGACAATTGTCACTGGATGTAGGGGCAATGTGGATAATCCAAGATGATCTTGAGATTCTTAATGTAATTGCTTCTGAAAAGACTCCTGTTCCAAATAAGTTCACATTCACAGATCCCTGGTAAATGAGTCTTTTTGTGAGGAGGATGTCATTCAACCTACTGCAGAAGGCAAAAAGATGGCAATAAATGATAGACTACTTATGGTTCAGGAATAAGGGCCTGGAGTTCATGGGAAAGTTTCTCCACTTTGGAGGCATAAGTCCAGCTCCTCCTTGTATCTATGCCAAGCACCTCACAGGGCCCCCACCACCACTGCCTCTCTTGCAACCTCTAGATCTGGATCAGTTGGAGTCACTAGGATTGAGGGGACACGGGCGCTCTCCCCAGAGCTGTGCACCAGATCATACCTCTGTCGGGTGGCACACAGGGAAGGATCGGAGTCTGTAAGGAGATGGAAACCCCTTCTCTTTCGTGAAGTAGAAAAACCAATCACCAAGGCCTCTTTCTCCAGGGCCAACTCCTCTAACAGTACTGCTCTCTTGAGGATAATGAACAGCAAGTACTTTGCAAATTTCGAAGGCTCCGCAAATCAAGCCTTCTTTATAGCATCACCATCATTATGATTCCGAGGAAATAACCTCTAACCTGAGCCTGGAGAGGCCTAGGGTCAGCGATAGCGGCCACAGTAACAACAGCAAGTATCCACCGCTGTGCTGCACAGTATACACCCAGAACCTCTTTCTGTCTCATTTTTCTTTTTTTAAAAAAAATATGTTTATTGATTTCAGAGAGGAAGGGAGAGGGAGAGAGAGATACATCCATGATGAGAGAGAATCATGGATTGGCTGCCTCTTGCACACCCCCTACTAGGGATCGAGCCCACAACCGGACATGTGCCCTTGACTGGAATCGAACCTGGGACCACTCGGCCCGCAGGCAGACGCTCTATCCGCTGAGCCAAACCGGCTAGGCCAGTGGTTCTCAACCTTCCTAATGCCGCGACCCTTTAATACATTTCCTCATGTGGTGGTGACCCCCAACCATAAAATTATTTTCATTGCTACTTCATAACTGTAATTTTGCTACTGTTATGAATCATAATGTAAATATCTGATATGCAGGATGTATTTTCATTGTTACAAATTGAACATAATTAAAGCATAGTGATTAATCACAAAAACAATATATGATTACATATGTGTTTTCCCGTGGTCTTAGGCGACCCCTGTGAAAGGGTCATTCGACCCCCAAAGGGGTCGCAACCCACAGGTTGAGAACCGCTGGGTTGGGGCATCATTTTCCATCATACAGCCAGTGAGTGCTCCCTGGGGACACAACTAGATCTTGCTGATTCCAATGCCGGTGAGCTTAACAACGGTGCGTGTTTTCCCACTAGTGTGACTTTATACAGCAAGGGACAGTTTTTGCCAGTGGGACTGCCTCTGCACTCTTGAGTATTATCTTCTTTCCTTTCAGGTTCTTCCCGTGTGCAGACTTACTAGAGTCTTTTAGAGACATGAGGAACAGGTGGATTCTCAGAGGCTAGACTCGGTGAGGTCCAGGCTATTCCTGGTGGGTTAGCCCAGGGTTCTCTGGCTCTATGAGCCTGAGTTCCTAAGCCCTGGTTCTGTACTGCCTCCAGCAGGCCTTTCAGAAAAGGAGCTTTAGACCCTTAGGCACCAGCTGCTCTTCCACAAGTAATTATGGAAGCCCTGTGAGGGAAGGATGCTTCAGGGAGCTTCAGTCTGGTTGATAAGAGGACAAACAGAGTAAAGGGGTGGGCAAAAGTATGTTTACAGTTGTACACATAAATAATATGATAATTAATAAATGATAGCACACAAATAAACTCTGTTTCCTGTATTCACAACTGTTAACCTACTTTTGCCCACCCCGGTATATAATCAAGTGTTGGGAGAAGTGCAAACAATAAAACGAGATGTGCACGGGGAATGGACAATCAGGGTGTTGTGCATTATTGAAAGCCCAGTTCAAGTTCATCCAGCTCTGTGAGGCTGGCTTCAGGGTCTGCTGCTGCCCTGGCCTTAAAGGAGCCAGCTGCCCTCCTGGTGGCCAAGTGTGGGCTGATGTTCTGTTACCTTTAGCCGATAATTTGAGCCAGTGATTCTAGGGTGGTATATTTGCACACAGAAGGTGAAAAATTGCTAGGTGAATTGCCTGACACCCAGACGCCCCCAAACCTTCATCCTTTAGGAGTCACATGCTCAACAATGGTCCAGGCCCTGCACTCTGTACTCCCCAAGGGACAGCCTCACTGTGGAGGAGCTCTGGTCTGCTCCTCCAGCCACACCCAGTCACCTGTATGACGGGTGAGACGCTAACTAGCTTTCCTGGAGCTTCTGTTATTCCCAGGACCACTTTGCCCAAGCTTGAGCCCTGAACCATTCCTTAATTCTAAATATAGATTGCAATGCTTGACAAGGCTTTGGTGAAAGCTCCGAGAGAATAGAAGGTTTGGCTGGTCTTGGAGCCCAGGAACCAGGCCTTCCTCAAAGTCCCTGCCCACACTGCCCTCATGGGGCCCTGTTCTGTCTATGGTGGCGATGAGGAGCCAGCTCCGCTCCCAAAGAATCAACGTGAGGCCCAGGTCTGCTCTGGGGCTTCCATGGAAGGCAAAAAAAGTTGTTTCTAGAGGAAAATTATCATCTGAAATTTGCAATTCTACTCTCAGTAAAGACATTTTAATTATACAAAACATTTAGATTCTTGTTGACTTAAACCCTTCTCTTCCTGCAGATGATCTGGGATTTACAAATCTCATAACCAAAATGTTCATTAAACTATTGTTCTGCAATAAATGAAGAAGTTTGTCTTCTATCTCCAGAGAAAATGAAACACTATAGACAGCTTCAAAAAAGCAGATTCTTCCTATAACGGTGTTCTGGGATGGGGGAGGCGCTCTCTAGACTCCTACGAGCATCCTGTTATATGCCAAGAATGAAGGGATGGAAAGAAGGAGAAAGGGAGGGAGGAGGCTGCTTGATTAGTTTACACTTGCTCATATATTATTTTATTTATTTATTATCATGTGTCTCTTTCACTACAGTAAGCAACCAAAGAGCAAAAACTGTGACCTGCTCAGTTGTATGTCTCTGTCCTTAACAGGCCTAATGGGTGGTCAGTAAAAGTTGGAGAGAAGGAAGAAGGGAAGGAAGGAGGAAGGAAGGAAGGAAGGAAGGAAGGAAGGAAGGAAGGAAGGAAGGAAGGGAGGAAGGAAAATATCACCAGGGCATCAGCTTAGGACAGAGATTTCTATGTACATAGAGGTGAAGGCTGGAGGAATAAGAAATGGGCTGGAAGCAAATCAGGGTCAATAGTCTCCACCTCCATGCTGCCCCTCCCCTCCCCCTCACACCCCTGTGCCCATAGCAGGCATTCAGGTCCCTCCCTTACTCTCTCTTGACTATAAAATCCACTGGCCCCTCACAGGCAGTGGGAAGGAGATGATGTGGCAGAAAGAGAACAGGTTTCCAAGGCACGCAGCCCAGTGAGATGCTGGCTCTGCAAACCACTGGCTGTCAACTGAGTTCAGGTTGCATAGCTCCTCAGAGCCCCACTTCCCTCGCCTGCTGGGGGAAGATGGAAAACCATCCTCGAGAAGTGCAAACCCCCCTGAGGCTTCTGAGGACTCTAGATAAGGTCGAAAGCTTCAGGTGCTCAACTCCTTCATTTCTCCAAGGCAGAGAGTGCTCACTGCCCTGGTGCCTGGTGGTGCCTGACAGGTAGCATAAGCCCCTGGTAAACTAGTCCTCGTCCTGAGTAAGAAATTGAGGCATGCCATCCCCCAATTGTGATTATTTTCTCTGAAAAAGCATACCACTTAAATGGTGTTGCAAACTAGAATCCAATTTGTAGCAAGATTTAAAAAATACAACTCCTACACTCACAGCTAACATCTCCTTGAATTAAACCGGCAAATGTGACTGGGCCTAATCTTGGCTCAGGAACTTACAAGCTTCCTTTCTTAACCCAAATCTGTAGATCTGTTTTTTCTTAGTAGTACTATTACTTTGAGGCTCCACAGAGCCAGCTATGTGTTTTAAAAATAAAGCAAAAGGGAAAGGAAGGAGAGGGGAGCAGATAGGGAGGGGGAGGGAGGAGAGGGAAAGGAAAGGGAAGGAAAGGAAAGAAGAAAGGAAGAAAGGAAGGGAGGAAAGAAGAAAGGAGAAAAGAAAAGAAAAACTCCTTGATTTATGGGGTGGCATGTTACTTCTGCTTTCAAGTTCTACCAATTAGCTCTAGCACATGGTTTTTCTTGGCGCTTTCTGCCTCCCTTCACAGATGGCATGGAAAAGTCTGACTGCTGGCTCTCTGGTTCTTCCTCCCTATTTCCTCTCCCACGGCTAATTTAAGAAAGTCTACAGGATACCAGACTATTGTCAGCCCCGCCTCATTCCCCTGCCTTTGCCTTCTCTAGCCACCTCTACTGCTGGACTCCAGCACCCAGGCCTGATCAGATGGCCCAGGAAATGATCAGCATCCTCAGCCGCATGAACCAGTGTGGGATGGAACCAAGCTACTCCCTCCCCCAGTGGGGAAGCGGTGCCCTTCTGGGCTCTGGCAAGCTCCACCTGCCTCCAGTGTGAGCACTGCCTTCCTTGAAGAAGTGTGGATCCACTCCACGGAGCTGGGCTACCCTTGGCACTGCTTACCAGTCCCTCGCTGGTGGACAGGGCCATCCTAGAGTCAGCAGTTCCTAAGCCACAGCCTGCTCTTCCCACCTCACTCCATGGAGGCCACTCATTTCTCGGCACCTGTGGTGAGGAGACAGGATTCCACAGGCCCTGTGTGGACCTGTCTGTGACTATAGGCCATGCCCAGGCTGGCACCCCTGCCTGGGTCACTCCCAACGCAGGTGCCCACTCCCTTCACTGAGCTTCCAGGAAGCAGGCACTAGTTCCCTGGGGCTGGCAGGGCTGAGCAGAGCCTTCCGCTGGGTGGAGGAGCAGGAGCAATGAGGCGGCACAGTCTCAGCAGTTTCTGACGAATGCCCAGCCTGAGTCTGTGGGAATGGAAAGACAGGCACAGGTTTCCATATGCTGCAGGTAATGGGACAAGAACACCTTATTGATGGCTGACACCACAGGACCCCACTATGCCTAGGGAGGGTGGGGCACCCTGAGGGGGCTGGGTACCCAAGACTAATAGCTGCATTTGGGCCAAGACCAGAGCCCACCCTTTAATAAAGGAGGCTTTATTAGGCACAGCTCTGACCGTCACTCCGCTATTTAATTACGTTTGACAGTTTCCCATTGCCCGCAAAATAGCTTGACCCACACTTGCTTTGCAATCTGAGATCAATATTGTACCAGTCAGGGCTTTCCAGAGAAAGAAAACAATAACACGTGTGTGTGTGTGTGTGTGTGTGTGTGTATGAACACCCACATGTATATTCAGCAGGTCCTCAAATAACGTTGTTTCCTTCAAGTGGTTTCATTATAACATTGATGAGGGGGAAAAATTGATTCCCGGCCAGGGTAGCTGTCAGTGTGGGCTTTGCACAGGGGCACTGTCTGTGTGGGGGTTACACAGGGTCCCTGTCTGTGTGGGGGGTGCACAGGGTCAGTCTGTGTGGGGAGTGCACAGGGTCACTGTCTGTGCGGGGGGTGCACAGGGTCACTGTCTGTGCGGGGGGTGCACAGGGTCACTGTCTGTGCGGGGGGTGCACAGGGTCACTGTCTGTGCGGGGGGTGCACAGGGTCACTGTCTGTGTGGGGGTTGCACAGTGTCACTGTCTGTGTGGTGGTTGCACAGGGTCACAGTCTGTGTGGGGGTTGCACAGGGTCACTGTCTGTGTGGGGATTGCACAGGGTCACTGTCTGTGTGGTGGTTGCACAGGGTCACTGTCTGTGTGGTGGTTGCACAGGGTCACTGTCTGTGTGGGGGTTGCACAGGGTCACTGTCTGTGTGGGGGTTGCACAGGGTCACTGTCTGTGTGGGGGTTGCACAGGGTCACTGTCTGTATGGTGGTTGCACAGGGTCACTGTCTGTGTGGGGGGTGCACAGGGTCACTGTCTGTGTGGGGGTTGCACAGGGTCACTGTCTGTGTGGGGGTTGCACAGGGTCACTGTCTGTGTGGGGGTTGCACAGGGTCACAGTCTGTGTGGGGGTTGCACAGGATCACTGTCTGTGTGGGGGTTGCACAGGGTCACAGTCTGTGTGGGGGTTGCACAGGGTCACTGTCTGTGTGGGGGTTGCACAGGGTCACTGTCTGTGTGGGGGTTGCACAGGGTCACTGTCTGTGTGGGGGGTGCACAGGGTCACTGTCTGTGTGGGGGTTGCACAGGATCACAGTCTGTGTGGGGGGTGCACAGGGTCACTGTCTGTGTGGGGGTTGCACAAGGTCACTGTCTGTGTGGGGGGTGCACAGGGTCACTGTCTGTGTGGGGGGTGCACAGGGTCACTGTCTGTGTGGGGGGTGCACAGGGTCACTGTCTGTGTGGGGGGTGCACAGTGTCACTGTCTGTGTGGGGGTTGCACAGGGTCACTGTCTGTGTGGGGTTGCACAGGGTCACTGTCTGTGTGGGGGGTGCACAGTGTCACTGTCTGTGTGGGGGTTGCACAGGGTCACTGTCTGTGTGGGGGGTGCACAGGGTCACTGTCTGTGTGGGGGGTGCACAGGGTCACTGTCTGTGTGGGGGGTGCACAGGGTCACTCTCTGTGTGGGGGTTGCACAGGGTCACAGTCTGTGTGGGGGGTGCACAGGGTCACTGTCTGTGTGGGGGTTGCACAGGGTCACTGTCTGTGTGGGGGTTGCACAGGGTCACTGTCTGTGTGGGGGTTGCACAGGATCACAGTCTGTGTGGGGGGTGCACAGGGTCACTGTCTGTGTGGGGGTTGCACAGGGTCACTGTCTGTGTGGGGGGTGCACAGGGTCACTGTCTGTGTGGGGGGTGCACAGGGTCACTGTCTGTGTGGGGGGTGCACAGGGTCACTGTCTGTGTGGGGGTTGCACAGGGTCACTGTCTGTGTGGGGGTTGCACAGGATCACAGTCTGTGTGGGGGGTGCACAGGGTCACTGTCTGTGTGGGGGTTGCACAAGGTCACTGTCTGTGTGGGGGGTGCACAGGGTCACTGTCTGTGTGGGGGGTGCACAGGGTCACTGTCTGTGTGGGGGGTGCACAGGGTCACTGTCTGTGTGGGGGGTGCACAGTGTCACTGTCTGTGTGGGGGTTGCACAGGGTCACTGTCTGTGTGGGGGTTGCACAGGGTCACTGTCTGTGTGGGGGGTGCACAGTGTCACTGTCTGTGTGGGGGTTGCACAGGGTCACTGTCTGTGTGGGGGGTGCACAGGGTCACTGTCTGTGTGGGGGGTGCACAGGGTCACTGTCTGTGTGTGGGTTGCACAGGGTCACTGTCTGTGTGGGGGGTGCACAGGGTCACTGTCTGTGTGGGGGTTGCACAGGGTCACAGTCTGTGTGGGGGGTGCACAGGATCACTGTCTGTGTGGTGTTTGCACAGGGTCACTGTCTGTGTGGGGGTTGCACAGGGTCACTGTCTGTGTGGGGTTGCACAGGGTCACTGTCTGTGTGGGGGGTGCACAGGGTCACTGTCTGTGTGGGGTTGCACAGGGTCACTGTCTGTGTGGGGGGTGCACAGGGTCACTGTCTGTGTGGGGGTTGCACAGGGTCACTGTCTGTGTGGGGGGTGCACAGGGTCACTGTCTGTGTGGGGGGTGCACAGGATCACTGTCTGTGTGGTGTTTGCACAGGGTCACTGTCTGTGTGGGGGTTGCACAGGGTCACTGTCTGTGTGGGGTTGCACAGGGTCACTGTCTGTGTGGGGGGTGCACAGGGTCACTGTCTGTGTGGGGTTGCACAGGGTCACTGTCTGTGTGGGGGGTGCACAGGGTCACTGTCTGTGTGGGGGTTGCACAGGGTCACTGTCTGTGTGGGGGGTGCACAGGGTCACTGTCTGTGTGGGGGTTGCACAGTGTCACTGTCTGTGTGGTGGTTGCACAGGGTCACAGTCTGTGTGGGGGTTGCACAGGGTCACTGTCTGTGTGGGGATTGCACAGGGTCACTGTCTGTGTGGTGGTTGCACAGGGTCACTGTCTGTGTGGGGGGTGCACAGGGTCACTGTCTGTGTGGGGTTGCACAGGGTCACTGTCTGTGTGGGGGGTGCACAGGGTCACTGTCTGTGTGTGGGTTGCACAGGGTCACTGTCTGTGTGGGGGGTGCACAGGGTCACTGTCTGTGTGGGGGTTGCACAGGGTCACAGTCTGTGTGGGGGGTGCACAGGATCACTGTCTGTGTGGTGTTTGCACAGGGTCACTGTCTGTGTGGGGGTTGCACAGGGTCACTGTCTGTGTGGGGTTGCACAGGGTCACTGTCTGTGTGGGGGGTGCACAGGGTCACTGTCTGTGTGGGGTTGCACAGGGTCACTGTCTGTGTGGGGGGTGCACAGGGTCACTGTCTGTGTGGGGGTTGCACAGGGTCACTGTCTGTGTGGGGGGTGCACAGGGTCACTGTCTGTGTGGGGGGTGCACAGGGTCACTGTCTGTGTAGGGGGTTGCACAGGGTCACTGTCTGTGCGGGTTTGCACAGGATCACTGTCTGTGTGGTGTTTGCACAGGGTCACTGTCTGTGTAGGGGGTGCACAGGGTCACTGTCTGTGTGGGGGTTGCACAGGGTCACTGTCTGTGTGGGGGTTGCACAGGGTCACTGTCTGTGTGGGGGGTGCACAGGGTCACTGTCTGTGCGGGGTTGCACAGGGTCACTGTCTGTGTGGGGGGTGCACAGGGTCACTGTGCATGTTAGGTGAACAGGTTTGTCTAAATGGTCCCAGTGTGAGTGTGGCTGTGGGTGGAAGTACACACAGAGTCTGAGAAAAGCCTGAGACCAAAAATCCATAAGGAAGGGAAAGAAAGACCAAAGAAAGAGGCTGGACACTCCAGTCTGGCAACTAACTGCAAGACAAAGTGGATATTCCCCCCGCTGCTTGGCAGGCACCAACGAATTATATAGGGTAAAGGTGTATGTGTTGGGGGGGTGAGGATGGCGGGGGGGAAAGGGGCAGTCACGGCACTCATACAAGAATGCTACCAGGTACGGGGAATTACTTCACCTGCTTGACCAGGTCAGGACAATGGCCTGTTCCAAAAACCAGCACACAGTGGGAGGCAGGGAGGGGTGCTGACTTATGTCAGACTGAGTATCGATTACGATCAGACAGCCTCAAAGGTTTGAATCTCCATTGGGGTAAGATCCTCCATTCCAGCCCGGGTCCAGCTGGCGGGACAGATGGTGGTCAGGTCATGAAACTGTTTCTCCTCTACACCTGTCCAGGGTTGGGTCCCGCCAGCTGCTGGGATAGGCTCCAGCACCCACAACCCTGAACTGGAAAATAATTGCCCTTCTTATTTTCATTAATCTTTGTGTGTGTTTTCTTTCTTTTTTTTGCTAATCCTCCCTGGAGGATTTTTTTCCATTGATTCTTAGATAGTGTGAAAGGGAAGAGAAGAGACAGACAGAGAGAAACAAGGATGTGAGACACATCAATTGGTTGCCTCCCACATGCCGCCTGACCAGGGCCAGGTATCGAGCCGGCAACCAAGGTACATTCCCTCGACCGGAATCGAGCCTGGGACCCGTCAGTCCATGAGCCGACGCTCCAACCACTGAGCAAAACTGGCCAGGGTTTAATCTTCCTTAAGTGTATGTATAGCTCACATGTATTTAATGTTTAATTTTGGAAGTGTCTTGAGTCTTTACATAGAAGTTTGGTGATGTTTTTGTGACCAGATATGCCATAAGAACTCAACTCTTGATCAATATCTTATGGCAAAATTGGTTTTGTTATATGTAATTTCACTTAGTCACAGTTTCCTACAACATTGAGAACTTTATCTCTGTATCTCTATTTATATCTATGCATCTATCATCTATGTCTATATATCTGGAGAGAGAGATTTATTTTAAGGAACTGGCTCAGATTGTAGAAGCTGGCAAGTTCAAAACCTGTAGGCTGTCGACCCAGAGAAGAACTGATGTTGTAGCAAAGCCATCTGTTGGCAGCACTCTCTCTTCCTCAGGGAAGGTCAGTCTTTTTTCTATTAAAACCTTCAACTGATTGGATGGAGCCCACCCACATTTTGGAGGGTAATCTGTTTTTTTAAATGTCTACTGATTTAAATGTTAATCTCATCTAAAACAAACCTCCACCAAAAGAGCTAGAATAATATTTAATCAGATCCAATATCTGGGGATTGTGTTTTCCAGCCAAAATGACACAAATTAATCATCGCAAACACGGTTTCCCAGCTACTTTTTCAGACGTGCGCCTACGTGGGCCTTTCTTCTGGCCACTCAGAGACCAGTTCTTTGGACACACCAGAAACTTCCTAGCTCTGGGCCTTTGTCCATCCCCATGGACTCCCAGAACCCTGCGCCTGTGTCTTAGCATAATTCGTTGTAATTGGGTGTTCACCTGCCTGTCTTCCACTGGATTTTTTACAGCCTCAAAGACACCTTTAGTCTTTTATTCATCCTCACGCTGCCAGGATCTGACATAGTAATTGAAATTCAAAGAACTTCAGTGGATGTTTGTGGCATAAAAATGAATCAAGAACGCTGAAGACCCACACCAGAGCTGAGGGCTGAGGGGATTAACCACAGTCTGAGAACCAAGGAGATAAATGTTCAAAAAGTGGTAATGAAGCCCAGAATCACATCTGGCTGGAAATCACAGAAGACTTTATCAGGGAAATAGCATTTGCCCCATGGGATTTCAACAGGTAGAGGTGGGGGAAGGGCACTCCAGGGAAGGGAGTGCCTTGGGTTACAGCACAGAAGTGAGAATATGCAGAGAATGTTCAGGAAAGAGTGCATGTTTTCTGAGAACATGGGCTACATGCGTTGGTGTGGGTAGAGCTGGAAAGGCAGCAGGACCACAGCACTGCGGGGCGGCAGTTCCGATGTGGTGGGGAACCATCAGAGGCTGTCTACACCAGGCAAGGGGTGGGCGGTGACATAATGGTTCAGGCCGGGCTGTCACGCCTGCCTCTTCCCAGAGAGTTATTAGAGCAAGGTCGGCACTGCGCCAGTGCTGAGGGTGAGCTCACTGATGCCTGAGTGAATTAAATATGGGGTGGGCGAGGGAAGCCACCATCACTGTCATTCATTTGCAAATCTTAGACAGAGCCACAGATCTGACTGCTCCAGTTTCATGTCGCGGTGTCATTTAGACAGGCTGGAAGAAGAGGTAAAGGAAAATGTTTCAAAAGCTGAATGGCCAAAACAACTGCTAGGTTTTATTTAGTCCTGGCTGCAAATGAAAGCAAACAAAAGGCTAAGGGAATGACATGATCAAGATCAGCCCTGAGGTGGGGGACCCAGGGCTGGAGTCCAGCCTGAGTAGGGTCCGGAGGGCTGGGCTTTAAGAGCCCCTTCTCCCGAAGGCCCAGGATGACCACGGCCTCTCCCAAGGCCGAGGCTGCAGCCTCTGCACTGCTCCAGCGCGGGCTGCAGGGGCCTCTGGGTGAGGCAGAAGCTGGGCCCCCGCCCTGAAGCATTCAGGGAGGCAGCCTGTGCAGATGGGCTGTGGGCTACTTTGTAGTTCTAATTCTTCCACTTATCCACCTCCCCACCCTCTGTTTTTCCCCCTAGTTCCATCTCAACTATGATTATTTGAACAGCTTCCAGAAACATCTTGTTCAAGTGGCTTTTCTTGACTCTTAGCACCGAGGAAGAATGAGTCCCCACCACATAGCTCACCTGCTCCCGACTCCAGGCAGCGGTTAGGGGTGCGTTCCCCGCAGCCTTTCAGCCTGTGCCTCCGGCCTCCCTCGCGCTGCCTGCTCCCGCTCAGCGCCCTGATTCCCCTGACCCTCAGCTGCCCCCCCACCCCCCACCCCCCAGCACCGCAGGGACTGCCAGGCCAGTTTTGTGGGCCAGGTCTGGACTCCGGCACAGTATGTTGGCATTAGCATGGAGCTCTGCGCATAAAACACTGCATGGCAATGTTTCGGGTTACAGGGCAAGGCCCCCCCACCCCTGCCCTGTGTGCGGCCCCAGGCAGTGAGAGCACACTGGGGTGCTGGGCACGGCCCTGTGCTATTCCCAGCTGGGTTTTAGAGCTGTCGCTGCCCCACTTTGCTGCGATTGGAGCGGAGCTTCAGGGAGGAGAAAGAAGGGCCATGAACCAAATACCCCAGAATGTATTTTAAGGTCTTTCAGTGAGGAAAAAAAAATAGATGGAATGATTTTCCCATTTAAAAAAAGAAACAGAACCAACACCTCGTGGAAGATTGAGCAAATGAATGAAAGGCCTATTAAGCTCAGGAGTGTTTGTTTACTCCCCACATTTCAGGCTGCATTTCACAGGGACTACCTTCCCCCGCAACAAAAACCTGCTCAGAGGACAGGAAAAATGGTCTGTCTGCAGCCCCGTAAAGCTCCACTGAGGCGGAGCTTCTCAAGGAAAATAGTTTCTCAGACGCTGCTCCTTCTGGTGAAACTGCAGGGCACTCAGAATTCTAAGGCCTGCCTTGGAGGCCCGCCTCCCTAAGCTTGGAAAGCTACAAAGTCCTCCCCCAAAGAAAAACCATGAGGCTGATTGAGCACTGGATTTTGACCCCTGGGAACCAAGGAGGGACCTGTAAGGAGTAAGGCCCCTCCAGCTCTCCCATCCCACTCTGCAGAGGGAGCTCGGAGGCTGTGGGAGGGGGGGGGGTCACAGGCCTGAGTGGAGGGCCCACACTGGGAACTCAGGCCCTTCCTGAGTTATGTCAGCCTCTGCCTTATCTGACTTAATCCTCACGACAGCCTCATGGCTTAAACTATGATTATCCCCATTGTTCTCCCAAGAAAACAGAAGCCCAGAGAAGTTAAGTCATGTGTCCACGCTCACACAACTAGTAGAATAAGAACCCAGGGCTGTCTAAGCCTACAGCCTGAGACTCTAACCATTTTTTTGTTGTTGTTAACTATCTGCCTGAATTCAACCATCAGCTCCTTTCTGCAAGCCCTGCCAATTGGCCACTCAGGGGCAGGGGGACAGGCGGGGAACATAGCTGAGCAGAACAGCCAGAGCCTAAGTGTAGGGTAGAGAAGGGACACACATATGGGCAAACGATACCCCATCCACTCCTCCAGTGATGAGCCCACCCTAACCCCCGCCTCCCCCAGTTCCCCCCGGGAAGGGCGCCCTATCCTATGACTCTAGCTAGCCATGGATAAAGTTTTGCCCATATATTCTGGGTATTGTGAGTGTAAAACATAAACATCAAAGCTAGTGAAACACAACGTAAAACAGCCACTTGAATCTGTGAGACCTCCTCCCCCCCCCCCCCGCCCCCACCCCCTTCAGGCTGCACTGGAACTGGCAGGAGAGCACAGAGGTTACCTGCTAATGATGGCGTGTTTACCTGCTCTGCTCTCCTCTGCTCAGCTGCCTGCAGAGTTAAAGCGGTGGGAATTGTCAGTGACAAAACAAATATGGGTGAATGTCGTTTTCACATTTTGAATCATTTTTGAAGACCAGTGGCTAAGGCCAGTGCACGAATCTGTCCCCTTTGCCGTGCTTCGGGGTACACCTGCTCCTGGGCACTGGGCCCCAAGCTGACAGTCCTGGTCATGGCGTGGAGATCTCCCCAGCTGCCCCGAGTCAGAGACATCTTCTCCCACATCGCACAGACCACCCGCTGTTGACCAATCGGACCCGCAGGATCCGCGTGAAGTCGGCTTCAGTCACACCTGGTCTCACGCTCAGCACTTTTGTTTTCACTGGTTGAGAGGGTGACGACGGAAAACAGTCCCTCCATTTGTGTGATCCAATCCTAGCGAGACTTTTCAATCCATCTCCTAAGTCACTGGTTTTCTACATTTTTATTACTTTCCAAAAGCATTGGAGGAAGGTTTCAAAGAGGCCAAGTCTCGAATCATCTGTCTGGGGTGCTGGTTATGTGCTACCTGGCAGCCTTCTTACTGGCAAGACAGTGGGGAGACAAATAGTGGTTTCTCATTACTGGCAGCGGTGGGGTGTCAGGATGGCTCAGCTGCCGGCTATACTTCAAAGATGGAAGTCTCAAAAACCACCTCCCTCGGTACGCCATTAGTCCCTAATGAGAACGCGTATTCCACATACACTCTGGGCAACACAATTACAGAAAATCTGTCCGAATACACAGAATCAAAATACCCCCTTTTGAATAGTCATCTTGTGTCCTAGGGGTTCAGCTGCATCCTATTCCCAGGGCTGCTCCAGTTCTGCATCCTACCTCTTCCTAGGGGACACATACGTAGGATGTAGCTGGTGCTTTCTCTCTGCTAGCAATCAAAGGAATTAAAAGAGCACTCAAAAAAGGACAACTTTGAAGAGAAAGTAAGCAACTGTCACAGCAATTTATATGACATACACTCAAATATTGGTCTACTCCCAAGATCTACAACCTATTTATAAATCAGCAGTTGAATTGTTTGTGAATGCCTTTCCACAGATAAAATCATTCCACAGTAGGGAAAGATTTTTAAGGGACAAATGATGATCTACAAGTAGAAAGAAATTATTCATAGCACTATTTTCACTAGACCTTCCACTGTGCCACCTTGAGTGAGCTGGTGACAACGTGAATTTAAATATTCATTTACTTTTTTTTTAAACTCCATGACTTCCTTTTAGGAAATGCCTCCCCCACCAACGCTCCAATCGGTGATTTCCCAGAGCTGTCATTCCAGTAATCTTGCCTTCCAGCACAGTAATGAGCAAGGTCTGTACCCTCGTTATCTGAGGCAGCTTCCAAGAAGGTGCCCAACCATCCTGCCCGCTTGGGCTCACACCCTGTGTAGCACCTGCCCAGAGTTGGTCTTTGTGACCAATAGAATACAACAGAATTGACATGTCATTTCCAAAATTAGGCTGTAAAAGAAGGTGGCTTCTATATTGGGTTCTCTTCTCTCTTCTCTTCTATCCTCTCTTCTCCTCTTTTTCTCTTGGTTGTCACTCTGGAGGAAGCCAGCTGCCATGTGGAAGGGACACTCAGGGAAACTATGAAGGGGCCACATGGTGAGGTGCCCAACAACCAGAGACAAACTGAGGCCAGCAAGCAACCACATGGGTAAGCTGCGAAGGAGGTCCTCCAGCCCCAGGTGAGGCTGAGATGACTGAAGCCGGGAGAGACCCTGAGCCAGAGTCACCCAACCTAACTGCTGCCAGGTACTTGCCCCATTGAAATTATGTGAAGTAATAAATGTTTTAAGCTGCTACGTTTTAGAGTAATTTGCTATGCAGCAAAGGACGACTATTACATTGGCCAATCATGCCAAACTCTCAAACACATGAAACTCCGTGATTGGTTGGTCCAGAGGTGGAAACATGATCCAAGCACAGCCAATCAAAATTGTTTTCAAAAACTGATATGGAGACTAGGTGACAGAGAGTTGGGCTGTTTTCTCTATGAAGGAAGGAAGCCCAGAGATTATACTGCCTCCCCAAGGGGTATCTGCAAGTGTGGGGACATATTTAGTAATCACAATGTATGGAAACCCTGGTGGCATTTGCTGCAGAGCAGCCAGGGATGCTGACTATCCTGTAATGCATGGGACATCCACACAACGAAGAATTATCCATTCCAAATTTTCAATAGCACCCACATTGAGAAATGCTAAGCTAGATCCTTCACTTGTCTTCATTCATTCATTCTTTCATGCCATATGAGAGTTCTTTTATGAGAATAAAGTAAATTGAGGTAACAGAAAAAAAAAAAGAAAAACAACAACAACAACAAGATGTAGCGAAAGAGAAAGATAGAGTCCTGATGATAGATTTGAATCCCAGAATGCAGTCCTGCCTGAAGCTAGAAGCAGTACCCTTTGATCTTCCCAAGTACATGGCCCAATACATTTTCCTTTATGTTTAAAAGAGGTTAAATTGGATTATTGATGTCTTTCACCCAAAGAGCTGTGACTGCTTTGTCATTCTACCATACGTTCATTCAAATAATATTTATTGACCCTTTACTATGTGCAAGTCACTGGGTTAGATCCTGGGGCTATGTAGTTAAAGATGACACATTCCAGAATGACAAGGAGTTAACTAACAATTATAATACAGAGTAACATGAGATATTTACACACACATACACATGCAAATTTTTTTAATGCTAAGGAAGTACAAAAGAGGAACAGTGTAATGGTGGGAGGAGGTACACAGGGAAGTCCTCATTTAGATAAAACGAGAAATGAGTAACATATAGAGACTGTCTAGAAAAGCCAGCAGAGCAGGTAGAGAAGTCTTGCTTGATAAACAACAAATGACTCATCGCACAGACCAAAGCTGATAATATATCTTAGTCCTGACAACTGAGGCTGAGATCACAGTGATTCAAGAATCACTTGCAAACCATTTGGGAAAATCCAGAGTAATAAGACAAAGTGGCATTGATCCAAAACAGTGTCCCTTATAAAGCACTCAGGCCATTCTCTTCCTCCACTTCTTTATGATCTCTAGTATTTCATCTCAAGAAATAAGTCTCTGTTACAAAAGCAACTCTGTTTTTTACAAGTGACAAAGAGACTCAGGTCAGAGTAGGCAAAATCATCTTCATTATTCCTGACATTTTTACATCTCCTTCACCCAGCACACAGAATTATGGGAGGGAGTTACATGCTATTAATGGGAGCTATTGCAATAACTCTATTTCCTAATACCAGGGGGAAATCAGTGGTGCTGCATGTTAAGGAGCCTCTCAATCTCTTGTGAGCATTCAGACTGGGTCTTGGGTATAAGTGAATAAAGGAGTAGTCACTGAATTTTTTTCCAGATCCTTCCAAACATTCCTGAACTATTTCCCCAATTCTTAAATTTCCAGATCACCAATCAATCACATTATATCTATTGGAGATCAGTGAGGGCAAGGCATTATTCCAGATACCATAGGAGAAGATGTGGAAAGATATACTGCCCTTGTTCCCAAAGGACCTACAATTTTATTAGGGAGGCAATCATGATGTCACAAGAATTAAATGTGACAAGCTGGCTGACCTACAATAGGAGAATAGTTAGAAGGCAGTTCATGGATGCTGGCCTGGCCTTTAGCCAGGTCTACAGAATGGGTAGAATTTGATCAAGAGGAGAGAAGGAAGAACACTCGCTCAGCACCCAGCAGAACCTAAATGGAGACTACGAGGCAGCAAAACTGATAGGCCAGAGGGTTTGTGCTGGGAAACAGAGTCAGGAAGTAGTGAGAGCCAGACTCAGGGAGCAGTAAAGGGTCCTGCTATCAATCTACTGCCTTTCAGCCTCAAAGTCACATTTCTTCACCTGTTCTGTGATAAGGGAGCTTTCGGCATTTCTCCTTTGCAGCAAATGCAATATTAAGATTTGTCAGCAGAGAGCTGTGTGTGCGGGCAGGAGGCAGGGGTTCTCTTCCTAGTTCTGGTGTGCTGCTGTTTTTTCTCTGTCTTGAGCTGCAAGGCTCCCAATGGCTGTCCCCAACCTCACACCAACAGCACACAGATCTCAAGCTCATCACCAACGGAGACCATCTGGCATGGTGCTCCTGAGGTAGACCCCGACGCCCAGTCCTTGTGCTGCCCTGCTGGAGACCAGGCCTCAGACACCTGCTGCCTCTGCACTCACCAGCCAACCACAGCCTGGCTCCACCACTGCAGACACCAGTCTTCTTGTCCAGCATCCACGGGCAACCTGGAGAACTTCCTGCCACCCAGCAGGCTGAGATCACACTTTCTCCAATGCTCTGAGCTCCAGCCCAGGAGAGGGCCCTTTTCCAAGCTTGCCCTTCCATGGGTGCTACCCATCAGCTTAGAGTGTTCTTTAGGGTTTTCTTTATGTCTTAACTAGAGGCCTGGTGCACGAAATTTATGCATGGGTGGGGGGTGTCCCCCAGCCCAGCCTGCACCCTCTCCAATCTGGGACATCCCTCTCACAATCCAGGACTGCTGGCTCCTAACCACTCGCCAGCCTGCCTGCCTGATTGCTCCTAACCGCTTCTGCCTCCCAGCCTGATCACCCCCTAACCACTCCCCTGCCAGCCTGATTGATGCCTAACTGCTCCCCTGACAGCCTGAACACCCCCAACTGCCTTCCCCTGATGGCCTGGTCCCCCTCAACTGCCCTCCCCTACTGGCCTGTTCACCCCCAACTGCCCTCCCCTGCCAGCCTGGTCACCCCCAACTGCCCTCCCCTGCTGGCCTAATCTCACCCCCAACTTCCCTCCCCTGCAGTCCTGGTCACCCCCAACTGCCCTCCCCTGCTGGCCATATTGTGTCAACCATCTTGCGGTGGCCACCTGTGACAAAGTGGGGGCAGCCATCTTGTGACAACATGGAGGCGGCCATCTTGTGATGACGTGAGGACATCACACAAGGGCACGAGGGCCACCTAGGCTTTTATTAGTATAGATAGTTATTTCGCTGTTAGGATGACTACATCTTTATATTAAACTTCTCACATGCAACTTGTAGTGTGATTTCTGGTTCCTGATTGGACCCTGACTGACACCCACAGGCAGAGAAGTCTAGACAATGTGGTTAGGGGGCCATGTCCGGGCGAGGTGGAATGTGTATGCTAAAAGACAAGGAGCTGGACCAGGAGTGCACAGGAGAGAAAGGAGGAGCAGAGAATAGAAACAGAGGATTTGGGGAGAGCACAAGAAGCCTAGTCTTAGAGACCTACTCCACCAGGCTGTCTGGCTGCCCATCCATACGCCACCGTCTCCTGGTAGTGCCTGGCCCGGCCAGTCCAGCCTGAGAGCCACATGGTGATGTGTGTGAGAACGATGAGTCTCGGAAGTGTTGGAGAATGCATTGAAGTGGGTGGTGAAGGAAGTGGAGGGGAGAAAATGCAGAACCTGAATTGACTGGCTGTGGGACTCAGGAGTCCAAAGGAAGTATGCACAGCCAACTGAGTGGTGGCCGAACAGGTCTAAGTGACAAAGGATTCAGAGGGAGGAGTGGGAAAGGGAAGCAGTAGTTATTTCCAGGAAACCTCCCTTAAGAAAAGAGAACATGAGGGGAGGAGAGGACTTGCCTCTTCCGTGTGTGCAAGCTTGGGCGAGTCGTTGCCTCTCTCACCTCAGCTTTCTGTAGAGCATGCCTCCTGTAGAGTATGGTCTTAGGGGTTAAATGCAACACACTTAGTGCCATGTCTGGAATGTAGAGATGCTCATTATGTTGCAAAGTGACAGCAAGGAATGGGCGTCCTGATGGGTAAGCTGGACCCAGGTGACAGAGGGGAGGAGGAGGGGCTAGCTGCAAGGTCAGGGCTCCTGAACCTTGGAAAAGAGGAAGCAGCAGGAGGGCACCAGGTCCTGGGACAGGGAGGATGGTTCTCTGAGTGAAGAGAAGATGCCAAAAAGAAGAAGGGAGAAGAGCACACCTGCCTTAGCCTAAGGCTGGTGGGCTTTTGAAATTTCAAACTAATCATCGTAATATGTTTACTGAACATTAGTGTTTTCAGCAGTGCAGGGCCATTGTATTGGGTCATGCAAAGCTTGCAAACAAATTTTTTTCATGGCAATCTACCGCTTTAAATGGATGGGTCAGGGGTCATTTCTGCCCTGTGGTAACATCCAAAAGTTGGGAGAAAATGCATGTGTTACCTTTGTCAGGTAACTTCCTGCCTCTAATTTGTTCTTAAACCTATGATCTTAGAAAATTCCCTGAAGGTTAATTAAAAGCTTCACTTTCCAACCTCTTGTGTATTGCGCTAAATATACTTATTGGTTTGGATGTCAACAGCAACTGGTATTTGTGAATAGCTTATGCAACATCAGAGTTAAATAAAAGAAGAGAAAAAACCCTCAGATAATATACGCCACAGCTAATAATTGCCTCACCTCCAGTACTGTTAAAATAGTCTAATTCTACATAAGAAGCACTTTATTAAAAGGCTATTTTTCAAGTAAATAAATATATTCAAACAGTGCAAACTTTTAAATTAAATAAAGTACTCCATTATTCACATTTGTGTATTAGAATATTGATTGGGGTCACGAGTGACTAAAAATATCATGTGATAAAAATGGTTATATATGAAAGTCTTTGATGAAACCTTTCTCTCTCTCTCTCTCTCTCTCTCTCTCTCTCTCTCTCTCTCTTTCTCTCTCCCTCTCTCTCTCTCTCTCACACACACACACACACACACACACACACACACACACTACCACCACACAGATGAAAAAGGCTGAGTAGACTCATTCATCACACTTTATTATATACACTAAAAAGAAGAAACAGGCCTGGCAGGTATGGCTCAACCTATGAACCAGGAGGTCATGATTCGATTCTGGTCAAGGGCACATGCCTGGATTTCGGGCTTGATCCCCAGTAGGGGGTATGCAGAAGGCAGACAATCAATGATTATCTCTCATCATTGATATTTCATCTTTCTCTCCCTTTTCCTTCCTCTCTGAAATCAATAAAAATATATATGTTTTAAAAAGAATCAGGTTATTGGTCAAGGGTTTCAATCTCACCCTATCTGGTTTGGTTCAGTGGATAGACCATCAGCCTGGGGACTGAAGGGTCCCAGGTTCGATTCCCATCAAGGGCACATGCCCGGGCTGTGGGCTCGATCCCCAGTAGGAGGCTTGCAGAGGCAGCCAATCAATGATTCTCTCTCATCATTGACATTTCTATCTCTCCCTTCTTTTCTGAAATCAATAAAAACATATATTTTTTAAAGTTTCAATCTCTTGAACCAGAATTCTAACTTTCATTCAGATTTCAAAGATTAGGATGATAATCATGATCATAATTATGATCATTTTTAAAAGGTTTCAAAACAAACAGAAATTTTCAGAAAGATGCACTTTGAAGTAATTTTTTCCTTTGAAAGATAGTCTTATTCAAACGTATTCTGGAACTAACAGCAAAATTCTCAAGAAAAGGTTCATGCTCATTAGAGTTGATCCCTTTGGTTTATCAACAATTAGTTATCATTAAGAAAAAATTTCATTTAGTCCTTCTCCAAAGTCCTACTTCTATTAATTACTTAATGATTGTGCAGTGAATTAGGGACTCACTTGGAAACACCAGGAGGAATGTTAGAGTCATTTTGCACTTGCGTACTTGGCTTTGATAAGAGTCCATACGTGGGAAATAGGACTCAGCATTGGTGGTATTAGGGAACTCAGAGCTGGCCATCTCCTGCAGATAACTCTCTTAGCAGGCACCACGATGCCCTGGATTCCGCCACCCTGCCCCATCCCCACTCTGGGCCCTATAATCTGCTTTGTCAAACGCCATCTGTTATCGCCACATGCTGGGGCTGTATCACTCTTGTTTCTGTGCCAGCTTTGCTCCATGTTCTTATGCTATCCCCTGCCCCTTGTGGCAACCACGGCAAGCTAAATGCATGCCCAGAAAGCATGCTTGCATTTGAGCCAGGTAGCTGGGTAAGCTAAACCCACATTGGCCATTTTCCTGTCTGTGAGTGAATCGGAAGCACTTTAAAGTTAGAAAGGGGTGGGGGGGGATGGGTATGGAAATGTGGTGGAAACCCAGAAGGAGAGAAGAACATAAGATTCAACCATGAATGGCCGAGGCCGGTTTGGCTCAGTGGATGGAGCGTCGGCCTGCGGACTGGGGGGTCCCGGGTTCGATTCCGGTCGGGGGCATGTGCCTGGGTTGCTGGCGCATCCCCGGTGGGAGATGTGCAGGAGGCGGCTGATCGGTGTTTCTCTCTCATCGATGTTTCTAACTCTCTATCTCTCTCTCCCTTCCTCTCTGTAAAAAATCAATAAAATATATTTAAAAAAAAAAAAAAAGATTCAACCATGAATGGTGAGAAAGTCACAAGTAACCACAACTGAATATTTATTTAGCATCCAGAATCTCAGGATTGGATGGAATCTTAAATGTTGTTGTATTGGGTAAGGTAACGACTAGCTGCTAAAACAAATAAACGCCAGAATCTCAGTGACTTAACAAAGTAAGAGCTTGAAACTGCTAGGGAGGTTGGGAAGGGTAGTCTAGTTAGTGCCTAGAAGGAAGAGAAAACAGCTTGGTAGTCAACCAGCCAAGCTCCACCATAGTTCCCTGGGACAACGCTTTACACCACCCCTTAGTCACCTATACGAGTGTGGCATACCTGTGCTTGAGCACCTCATCCCCAGCTGGAAACCTGTAGCACACTCAGCTGGGGGTTGGGCAGGTCCTGCTTGTGGCTAGATGACTTTCCACGAAGAGAAATACACTGAGCGGGTTTAATTCCAAACTGGCCCTAGTGTGGTTAGCAGTGCAGGCTCTGCTACCACAAAGCAACTAAAAATGTGAAAAGTCCACCAGGTTTGTTCCTGTGAGGAGCAACAGAGAGTCAGCAGAGATAAAAGCCCACAGAGCATTGTTTAAATGTCTAAAGCTAAGTGAGTAACAACAGGTCACTGTGAAATCATTGCCTGATCAATTCTTGTCTACTCATTTGGTTTATAAATACGTTGGGATATTTTATAATCTGTAAAGCTTTAGACACAGGTGGAAAAGGTGGTCATTGCTAATTTGCATCAACAGATGGGTATTGATTCAAATTGTTTGCATTATTAAGTTTATTAGCAAATTCACTATGCCTTGGGAAAGACTTTAATAAAGAATGCAAAACACACCCTTCTAGCATGTCCTACTTATTTCCACTGCTGTCGACTTCAGCTTCTGCTGCTCCAGGCGGTTTGTATGCTGTGCATCGGGCCTGAGCAAGCAGCGATCCTGGTTCCTCATGTCACAGTTCAATGGGAGCCTATTGTGACGCCTGGTACCTTGGTGAGAATTGGATTGACCTGCTAAACACGGGATGTGCTCATTCCTGGCAGCACTGCCAGTTGTTGGAGGCTGCACACAGTGAGGCACTGTGAAAGAGCATGTGGAGAGATACAACTATTGAAATTGATTAGTAGCAGAAATAAACATGGAATAAAGGGCTTTGGAGTAAAGAGGGAACGGTGTAAAGAGTAAGACCCACTCTCATAAGATGCTCTTTCTGCCTAAATTTGTGGAAGCCTCTGGCCTCACCCTGGAGAGCTCCATTTTTAGAGGGCATTCATAAACCTTCATGTGTCGAAGGGCAATAGCAGTGCTTGAATTTGCTTAGATCCATGTCTCTGAATTCCCTGAATATTTCAAACGTGCACATGAGCTTACCAGAGACAAGTTTTGGAAATACAGCTGATGACAAGACAACTGTGCAGTGGAAGCAGCAAACCCACGTGGGCACAGACAGGAGGCAGCGGTGGATTACTTAAAGGGCAGCGGCAGGGGGAGCCATCTGGGGCTGTGGCCTTTGTGGCAGAGGAATCTGCGTGCTGCTGGCCTGGGGCTGTGTCTCCCAGAAGCAACCAGTAGGAGCAAAGGCAGCTCTGACATCAGATGCAGAGAAGGATCTGAGGATGTTTCATGCAAAATTAACCTATTACCTCCTCCGTTACTTTACCTCAGGTGCCGTATTATATATAGAAAGGTAATGGTCTTAACAGTAATTTCATTGAAGTAACTTACTTTTACTGTTATGTCATGGACATGTCCATCTCCAACACACAATGAGAGATTTTTCTTCCCTTTAAAGTAAAGTAAAAAACAATAACAACAGGCTTGTTTCAGCATTTATTTCTCTAGCTTACCATGTGGTCTATTCCAGGCAATCAGAAGTAACTTTAGTGTGCTATCTGAGGCTGAGGAGTACTTCAAAGATCTTGATAATGCCAACAGTTATGCCATTAATGCAGGTACTCATTTTGCTGCAGTTCACTTTATTGCACTTTACAGTTATGTGTTTTTTACAAACTAAAGGCAAGACCTGCCACCAGCGAAAATATTCTGATTTGCTTTATTGCAGTGGTCTGGAGCCGAATCGCTGAGAGATGCCAGGACCACATACAGATGTCTAAGGGGATGTATTTTGTTTTTATCCTGCTCACAAAAATTTGAACAGGAAAAAATGTTTTTCTAATGCAGTCAGAGCATTTTAAGGCCGTCCAGGTAACCTAACAACAGCTTTCTGAGATGGGGAGGCAAAAGTCGATGTGTCTGTTTCACAGATAGAAAAAGAGAAACCCAGGAAAGACTTTCCCAAAGCCCAGAGGCCCACCATGCAGAGAAATAGGGTGGCAGGTCACCCAGGACACCCACCGACAGCACCTAAAAAGTGTTTCCTGGAGATGACAGGAAATGAAGGTCTCTAACCCCAGGCTGAGAAATGTGTTGACACCCCTAACTTTTACTGAGTCTCTAGACTTTACCTGACGTTATCTTAGAGAGATGCTTGAAAATGCAAGAAAAGACTTGCTAGCAAGTGAAAAATAGGCACAGGGTAAACCTCCACTTCGAAAGGGACCTTTACTGATTATTTTGCAGACAGGGAAACTGAGGCAGAGAAGGCAAATGGCCTGAACACAGCAATAGTAAGTGGCAGAGCCGGATGAGGCTGCAGACCTGCTAATTCCTCCCCTGTCCCCAGGATGACAGACTCAAAGCCGAACCCAGCTTTTAAGTCCCCCTTCAACAGAAAACAGGCAGGCCAAACTAATCACTGTTTTGGTAAAGTCTGTGTAAGATGTGATCAAACTCTGCTAGGAGATAATCTCACTGACATTTTGATTTCTAAACTGTCAAAACATAAAGGATCATGAAATTAAAATTAAATCTCGGATGAGTTGGAGAAAATTGTCAGGTTTAAAAAAAGAAGACAGAAAAAAGAAGAAATTTTAAAAAGCTCACTCAGTCTCTCACATGACAGCAGTCTCTCACAGGTAGTTGTCAGAGGGATGGAGGCAGCGACCTGGAAAGGCCTGTGCCGGCTGCCAGGCATCGGAAAGCATTCCGTGAAGGAAGTTCCCAGAGACAGGCTCTGGAAAATGTTTGTAGAGGATTCAGAGTGACAAAGAGTCCTTGAAATGCAATTCATATATTCGGAAAATTCAAATGAGTGTGTAGGACAAGATAAGAACAACCCTATGTACAAATCTCATTCCTTCCACCCTAAGGGAGCCATGAATTCTAAGAAGCATTTATTCCTGGAAATAAAGGAAGAAAGAGAGGGAAGCAGGGAGGGAGAGGAGGAGGGAGGCCTATGAATCCTCATCATTCATATCAGGGAAGAGAGAAATAGGAGGAAGGGGAGGGGAGGGGAGGGGAGGGGAGGGGAGGGGAGGGGAGGGGAGGGGAGGGGAGAAAAGGGAATTTACCCTCAACTATAAAGACATGCACTCAACGTTGTGTTGGAAACATCTCAAGTTGCCTGCTCGCCTCTTTTGCCTGCCAGGCATAACTTAGGCACAGAGAAAATGCGGTACAAGAATCCCAAAGAACAATTCAATAAATCTTGTTGTATTATTAAAAAAACAATAGACTAGCAAAATGAGCTTTTACACACTTCTATCTGAGTGTAAGTCTTAAGCTCAGTTTCTGCAGAGAGCAGGCCATGCTCTCTTTCAAAAGAGCACAAAAGGCAGATTTGGGTGACAAACTACTGATGTCAAGTTGACAGCAGGACAAATCCAATAGGATGACAAATGGGGACACTGTGCTACCAAAGGGGGACAGGCACAGGAGGTGTCTCTTCTAAAACCACTTGCAATTTTCATGTTAGCTTGACTCTAAAAGGGATATCTTCCTGTCTGAAAAAGAAAATGATATTTTTTAAGTAAAATCTCAATGAAGTGCAGAGCTTCTGCAGACATAAAGAATCCCAACTCTAAGATGCAAACGTCTTCCTCTGCTCTGGGCTTTCATTAGTCTCCTGTGCAGTCTCGGTGGGACACGCCATTTGTTTGGAACAGAGAGCAATTCCTGTGATGTTGTGTTAAAGGACCCTCGAAATCCCACACATGAGTCCTTATTGCAGCAACAAACCCAACTTCCTACTGGAGATGCTCCCTGCAAATGTAGGAAGCAGGTGTTTGTGTTCCTTCTCTTTATGCTGCATAAAACGAGGCATCAGGTAGAGCAGGGAACACGGCTTTGTGCCCATGACCTTGAATGGAAACACCGGACTGTATCTCTTGGCGCTGTCCTGAGAATCCAACCAGGAGAGCTCTGGACAATTCATCTACACTCATTTTGGAAGTAGCCTGAAGTCCTCTGTTTAGGACATAAAGTAAGAATCTTAATAAGAAGATTTCTTCCCTGACCAGTTTGGCTCACTGGATAGAGCGTCGGCCTGGGGGCTGAAGGGTCCCAGGTTCGATTCCGGTCAAGGGCATGTACCTTAGTTGCAGGCACATCCCCAGTGGGAGGTGTGCAGGAGGCAGCTGATTGATGCTTCTCTCTCATCGATGTTTCTGAGTCTCTATCCCTCTCCCCTCGTCATTTTACGGGTATTCAGAACAGTTCACCACGGAGTTAGTCACTGGGGCAAGCACAGCAAGTGTTGCTGAGAAAGCCATCTTTCCTACAACTGTCAAAGGCTCCTGTCATTCATACCTGGGAGGCCCATCTACTTCTGTTGCTGTGGAGATTTGCATGGGTTGAGGAAGTGCACTGACTTTGGCCTTCCCCCTGGAATTTGAAGTAAGAGTCTGTACTCTGATGTAGGCCTCAGTCATCACACAACTTTCTCTACTTATTAAGAAAGCTAGTTAGTCAGACATCTAGACATAGTCATCAAATCTCTCTCCGTCCAGGTTCCCCAGCTCATTGATTTCCAGCAACAAAACAAGTGCTTTTATCAAGCTAACTAGGGGTCCCTAGGCCTGCCCTGCAATCAAGGCCCATCTGTGGGGTGACCGGTGGGGTGATCGGGAGCCCCGCTGCTGACACCCACCTTGGGTGGCCTGGCACCTCCCGCTCACCGGCCCCGGCCCCAGCCCCAGCCTCCCACTGCAGTCGCTGGTCACTGTTGGGGGTCAGATGTAAGCTGGCAAGGTCCTTGCACCTGAAGGGGCTAGCAAGGCTGGGACCCTTACCCACACAGTTTTCCCAGACTTGTTTGGATGGCGGTTATCGGTAGAATGAGAGCAGCCTTTGTAGAATGAGAACAGCCTTTCCATAGCTTACCAAGAAGTCTGTAACTATTTACTGAGATTATGCTGTACTGAGAACTTGTCCTTCTGCTCTGTCCTCCCTTAGAGATTAAGAGGAACAAAGAATACATTCCTCTTGACAGACCTCCTATTCAGTGTGTTGTGTATAAATAGGATTGTGTGGCTAATAAACTTGCTTCAGTTCCTCGAGAACTGTTGTCCTCCTGATCCCGCTTTCCTGTCTTTCTTTTCTCAATTCCCACCTCCCTGCCTCAGCCCGGCTCAACCTGTCAGGCTGGCCCTGATAGGTCACCTCCCGCAGAGGGAGTGACCAGCAGGACGCTCTGGGGTGGTGCCAGCCTACTCACCAGCCAGCCCTGCCCCCTGCTGCTGCCACCGCTGCCAGTTGCCTCCCTCTGCCAGGTGACTGATGGGGCAATCGGGGGGGGAGGCCCCTGCTGGCACCTACCTTGGTTGGTCTGGGGCCTGCGGACTGGGGGCACCTCCTGCATTGACTGTCTGCCCCGTCATGGTCAGTGCGCATCATAGCCACCAGTCATTCCACCAGTCGTTCCGCTGTTTGGTCAATTTGCATATTAGACTTTTATTATATAGGACTAGAGGCCTGGTGCTCAAAATTCGTGCACGGCGGGGTGGGGGGAGGTGTCCCTCAGCCTGGCCTGCACCCTCTCACAATTGGGGACCCCTTGGGGGATGTCCGACCGCTGGTTTAGGCCCAATCCCACAGGAATCCCTGCAGGATCGGGCCTAAACTGGCAGTCAGACATTCCTCTCGAAATCTATGACCACTGGCTCCTAACCACTTGCCTGCCTGCCTGCCTGATTGCCCCTAAAACTCTGCCTGCCTGCCTCATCACCCCTAACCACTCACCTGCCTGCCTGATCATCCCTAACTGCTTCTGCCTACCTGCCTGATTGCCCCTAAGCACTCTGCATGCCTGCCTGATCGCCCCTAACTGCTCGCCTGCTTGCCTGATCACCCGCCTGCCTGATCACCCCTAACTGCCTCTGCCTCGACACCCGCCCACCGTGGCAGCTACTTCTGCCTTGCCCCTGCCGCCACAGCTTCATCTGGAAGGTCGTCTGGAAGGATGTCTGGAATGATGTCCTGAAGGTATTCGGCTGTCCAGTCTGATTAGCATATTACACTTTTATTTTTATAGATAGAGAAGATAGCCTGCATAATTGGCCACCATGAGCAGCTTATGGGGTCATTTCTGGCCTTCAATCTAAACTCCCATTTTGTCTAAATTTGGTTCCCAAGCATCCTTCAGCATGACTGTGGCATATGATATGCATTGGAAGTGTAATGGGGGCGGGGGGGTGGATAAGAAAAATGGACACTCAACCAATATTGAGTGGACATCTTCAACTGGCAGAGAACAACGTCCAGTAGGTTACATGACACACGGCACAGCCTTTGAGGAGCAGAAACTTATGCTCTGTTTATTAACTACCAAAGGAAGGATAAAGAATAAAAGACACACCGGCTATTTGAAAGACACTTAGAAAATACGGGCACAAAAAGAAAACTGCCTTCACTCTATGATCTGTCGATAACCACTGTTAACATGTTGTCCTAAATTGCTCCTGCTCTTTTTCTGTTTTCCCCCCTACAACTAAAATGGTACTAAACATATCAATTTGTATTTCTTGATTATTTTTCTTTTAACATATGGGAAGACTATTCCCACTATTACCAGAGAAACCCAGTGGGCAAGATTCTTTCCTAATGAGTTGTTTTGCCTTTGTCCTGCTGTGATAGAATCATTCCTCACATTTAAATGCTTTTATTTCCAAGTTTCATTGGATTCTGATGAAGTAGGGGTTGTAACGTGATGATCTGGAGGTCGCTGAGTTTTGTGTGAGTTTATATTAAATCTTGAGTATAAGCTGGGTGCTAGGGAACCAGCCACAAACACTCAAGGGTCAAAGGGCAGACTGCTAATGTTGATGGGGAAGATCCTTCCCTCAGGTTGAAAAAAGACAGTGTTAGAATGTCTGGCTGGCAAACACAGAGACAGAGGGAGAGCAGAGGGATTATTGAGAAAATCAAATTAACTACTGATCTGAAGCCCAGATTATACTTCCATTAAGTACCATCAGATCTGAGAATCTCTTGTTAGAGGTAAGCAATGGTGGTTGACAGTCCCCTGTGGAGCTATAAATAACTAACTAAATAAATAAAACACAGGAAAGCTAAAGGACTTCTGAAAAGAAGTTAGGATGGGAAGAAAGATGTGTTCTCTTTAAGCTCAGACATGGAGAATACCAGGGTTAGATGAGCAATACCTAAAAAGGGCTAAGAAGTGGTGGAAATGACGATTCATTTTACTTAAGTCTATTCGAACCACAGAGCTGGAAGGTGTTGTGGAGTGAACTGTGTCCCCCGAATTCATGTGTTGACAGACTGGCCCCTAGAATGTGACCTTATTTGGAAATAGGGGTTGCATAGGTAACTGGTTTAGGTGCGGTTATACTGGACTGGGGTGGGCCCTAATCCAATATGACTGGTGCCTTATGAAAAGGGGAAATTTGGCCCCAGAGGCAAAGGGAGAAGAACAAATGAAGACTGAAGTTCTGCTGCCCCAAGTCAAGGACCTGCTAGAAGCTCCAGAGGCCGGAGACAAATGGCCCTTCCCCAGGGTGGCTAGAGGGAGGGTGGCCCTCTGACACCCTGATCTTAGACATCCAGTTTCCAAACTGTATGACAATAATTTTCTGTTGTGTAAGCCACTCAGTTTGTGGCACTTTTATACAATTGTCCCACGAAACTAATAAAGAAGAAATTCTAGAAGCTATTTCATCCAACTTCCTATTTGATGAAGATCTCCTTCCCAATGTGGATAGATGTTCACTTCAGCCAGCTTCTAAGGGAGACTTCCAGGGATGGAGTCATTGTTCTTGAGGCAATAAATTCAATTTTTTCATTGTGTGTGCATCATGCTTTTGTAATATAATTTAATTATTAGCAATCCGAGCAAATGTTAAGCTTTGCTGTTTTTTTGGTATAACGTTCTACTTCACATTCGATAAAAAGATGCTGTGTAGAAAAAGTGTGTGCCCCTACAGCTTACCCCATAACCAAGGCACCGTCATTCATGCAAAGGCAGCAAAAGTGCTAGGTACTTAGGTGGAGATAAACAAACTCTGACTTCTGGCCTAACTCATATAAACTAAAGAGCAAGAACCCACGTCACAATCTCTTCTGTGGCTTGCAGAGCCTTCTGCCTAACACGGTGTCCACCAAAAACAAACCAATGCTAACAGGCTGGCCAGCTGAGTCATAAGCACAATTCCTGAGCCAAGCACAGCATCTTTCCTTCCTGCTCCAAAGCGCAGAGAAGGAAACAGCTGTGAGTCATAGCGTAATAATGGGAATGGGAATGGGAAAATCCCACGGGAGTCGCCAAGGGTAGGTGAGAAACATCTTGGATATGTTCCATTGCATTCTTTTTTCCAGTAGCCACATTTCAGAACGGATTGAGAGCTAGAATGCTGCCATCTCCCCTTCGGTCTGATTCAATAAGCACCTGTTGTATGAACACTGACCATTTGCCCCAGGGAGAAATAACTGGAGTGATGGACTGATTAATTCTGATGAGCTAGCTGCAAGGAGGTTCCTGGGGGCTAAGTGACTCATGGTCAGTGATCAAAGCTTTTAGGAAGATGTGGCAAACAGGTTTCATTTCTGAAATGCCTGGCTCTGGATGCTGATGAGAAATTCTGTCTCTACTCTGCAGTTGGAGGCCTCTCTCCACTCTCCAGTGATGAGATCAAGCCACCTCACTATAGGAGGCAGACTCTGTATTTTCACCCTCCAGGTCTATTAAGAATGTTCTAAGCCTCTTTCCACTGAGTACAACTAGACTTCTTGTTTTCACACACTATTTAGCATTCACATTTAATTAAGTTTAACAGAAGTTCACTGAGTGGTGTTTACTCTGGGCAAGTCCATGCCAGGTGCTATAGTGGCTATGAAAGTAATACCCAGTGCCCTGAAGGAGCTGGAGGAGAAAGCACGGTGGTTACTTTGCCTTCACTTGCTGGCATCAGTTCACAGGCTGGTATTTCTGTTTCTTTTTCATGTGGAATCAGAAGAACCTAAATTCATAATCTGACACTGGTATTTACTTGCTGTGGAACACTAGACAAAATCCTAAGAGGGATTTCATAAAATACAACAAACTGATATAGAAATTCATAGGAAAAGCAAAGGATTGAGACTAGCTGAGACAATTTTGAAGGTGATGACCAAGGTTAGGGGTCTGTCACGGCAAGATATCAGATACCTGTGGAAAGTGGTAGGATTGTGGTATTGAGGCAGAATTGATCAATGATGCCCACCAGAAAGGTAAGAGCAACTCCCATCCATGTGTGTCTGAAGGGGAAGTAGAGGAGGAAAATTGACCACTGAACCAGAAAGGAGTCTTGATACCTAAAATCAAAGCAGACGAATTCATTGACTATAAGATAATTTTTTACAATATATTTTTATTGATTTTAGAGAGGAAGGGAGAAGGAGAGAGAGATAGAAACATCAATCATGAGAGAGAATCATTGATCGGCTACCTCCTGCAGGCCTCCTACTGGGAATGGAGCCTGTAACCCGGGCATGTGCCCTTGATGGGAATCGAACCTGGGACCCTTTAGTCCACAGGCTGATGCTCTATCCACTGAGCCAAACCAGCTAGGGTGACTATAAGAGAATTTATTGTAGGATAATTTACCTACAGGAAGAGACAACCCAGACTGCACAGGTTATTCTCCACTATACTATACAGTGATTACATCAAGTGTTTGGGGGTATCTATATATATATGAAGCCAGTGACAGTAACACTATAATGACCATAGCAACCAGAGACCAGAACACCCTTGCCCAGGCTGGCCCCACAAGATGAACCCAACTCAGTGTTTTATTCACCACTCCACACTTCCGTTAATAAATTTAAAATTAATACACCCTTACATTTCTGTACCTCCTTTGCAAAAGCCAGCACCTTAAGACATTGGCTCTCAAATTTGACTACATGTTAAAATCCGTGGGGTTCCTGGGCCTCAACCCCAGAGATTTTAATTAAATTGATCAGGGATGTGGCCTCAGTGGTAAGAATGCTTAAAGCTTCCAAGTGTGTCTAATGTGCAGCTGTACTGTTAATTTCTCCCTTGGCACAATCAGGATTATAATACCTATTTTGTTGGATTGCTAGATGAATTAAATAAGAATGATGTGTTTAAATTACCCGATATAGTGCCTTATGGAAGTGAAAATTAGTTACTATCCTGGATGATCTTACAAGAAATGAACACCAAGCAAACTGCTCAAATCCCGAGAGTGGGCTGAGCATTTTAACACCACCACCCTTCCCTGTGCCCGTCTTCCTTCTCTCTTCTCCTCCATCCCACTGAATCTGCTGCTCTCTCAGCCTATCTTATTTAAATGCAAGCTTGGAATTTTGAAAAGTCACAATTGCATGTTTACACCCAAAATATAGCCTTTCAGCCAACAACTTGGTCTGTTGGATTCTCAATATTTCTTCTTAACTGGTATCATTATCTCAACGTGTCAAATAGCACCATCAAAGTAATGAATGAAAATGTTTTTTTTACAATAGAGGGAACGATGCCATATTATAAAGCCACAGTCTTTTAATCTACTTTGTTCATTAATGAGACTTCTCTTGTCTTCAGAAGATTGGACTCTATTTCAAAGTCTATTGTTACTCATTCTGTGAATCATGTATTTAAAAAAAGTTACGTATTCATCAGTTTCAACACTATTTATTTTGTCAAATTCTTCTTTTATGTATGGAGAGATGAGAAGCATAGACATCCAAGAGATTTTTTTTAAAAACTATGAGTATGTAACCTACCAGGTGATATTGCTGGCCAGACCACATTCTGTGCCTCAGGGAAACATTTAGTGTGTTCACCACATACAAGGTGTGACAGAAAAAGCAATGCATGATACATAGCCTTACACTTGTACATGACACTTATACATGTACATGTACACTTATACATGACACTTGTAAGATATTTTTATTCATTTCAGAGAGGGAGGACGGAAGAGAAAAAGAGAAATATCAATGTGAGAGAGATACATTGATTGATTGCCTCCCATATGCACCCCAACTGGGTATTGAACCCACAAACCAGTATGTGCCCTGACTGGGAATCAAACCTGCAACCTTCTGATACATGGAATGATGCTCCAACCAACTAAGCCACACTGGCCAGGGTTTGTAAGACATTTTTAAAGAGAATATATAGTCTTAAAAAGATTTGAAATAACTTGTAATACAAGAATTTAAAGCTAATCATATGTGGAGACAATACCTGTGAGAATTCTGTGGCGAGAAACGCCCTGCCACTTGGCGTGGTGAGACCACTGGGGCAGGGAACCATGCTTGATCTGGGCATTAAAGAATGGATGATCTGGCAAACTCCAACGTTGGCCTGCAAAGTCATTCTCCCCTTCCTCATTGCTTCCTGATTTTGTTTGGACAGCAATATACCCATTTCTGGGAAGTATATCATGTCCTACAGCAATCCTGTTGTCTTTGCAACTGATGGATTTGAGGTTGGTTTGGGGTCTAGGTTTGCCCACTCAAATTCTAGAAAGTATTTTCTTGCCTTTTGTCCCAGTCCCTTTCTTTCTTGGATTCCTGACCTATAAAGATAATAGTTGAAAAGCTAAATCAGCTTTCTAGGGAACATTATGTCTAGAGACATCACCAAGACAATGAAGATGGCAGAGTACAAGGATAAACAAGTCTGGGTCATTGGCAACATTGCAGAGCCATTCTGCCAACCCTAGATAGCTTGCCTCCAAATTGTCCATTATGTGAAATAATTATGTCTTTATTATTTAATATACTTTGGTTGACAATTCTATTACTGTTGCAGGTGAGTCAGGTATCCAAAGGAGGACAGCTAGAGTTATTAGCAAGTTTGGGAGATGAGGGACAGACAAATTTGACTAAGTTGAACTGGAGGGTTTGATAAAGAAATAAACATTAAGGTCTAAGGAAAAAAAGCATGGGACTCACAGAACCAGGCAGACCTCGGATCCAGTCCTCATCATTCACTATCTCTGTGACCACGGCAGTTATTTCCCTTCCCTGTATCTAGAGTTCACATCTGTAAAATGGAGATACTTACACATAACTCACAGTGTTATTGTGTTAAAAACTGATAAATAGTAGGCACTCAATAAATTATAGCATCATTTTTGTTTGAAAAGAAGGCTGAAATATGGAGCCTTTGCCAGGCTAAAGAATTTGAACTCAATTTTATTGAAAATAGGAAATCCTGCCCTGACCGGTTTGACTCAGTGGGTAGAGCGTTGGTCTGTGGACTGAAGGGTCCCAGGTTCGATTCCGGTCAAGGGCATGTACCTTGGTTGCGGGCACATCCCCAGTAGGGGGTGTGCAGGAGGCAGCTGATTAATGTTTCTCTCTCATCAGTGTTTCTAGCTCTCTATCCCTCTCCCTTCCTCTCTGTAAAAAAATCAATAAAATATATTTTTTTAAAAAGAAAATAGGAAATCCTTAAAGGTTCTCATTTTGAAGCTTTATATCCTATCTAATAAAAAAGAAACATGGTAATTAGCCGTGCCTCCGCTACCCTTTCCATTGGCTAATCAGGGTGATATGCAAATTAACTGCCAGCCAAGACGGCGGCCGGCAGCCAGGCAGCTTGAAGCGAACATGAGGCCTGATTGCTTAGTGACGGAGGACTCCAACATTCCCCGCCTGCTGCTGCCGGCCTCTGAGCTTGCAGTTTGAAACATTGTAACAAATATAGAAGCTAAACAAAACCCCAGAAACCTGCTTTCAGCCAGCCGGGATCTCAGAGCTGGAGTTGAAACAGTGTTTTGATTATAGAACCCAAACAAACCAGATACTTGCTTTCAGCAGTGGAGGCCTAATAGCTGGAGCCAAGCCTCAGAGCTAAAGCTGGCCCAGAATAAAAGAAAAAGAAAAAAAGGAGCAGTTGGGAGCTTCAGTCCCAGCCTGAAAACAGCCCTCAGCCCCTCACCCAGACTGGCCAGGCACCCCAGTGGGGACCCCCACCCTGAAGGGTGTGTGACCAGCTGCAAACAGCCATCATCCCCTCATCCAGGCTGGCCAGGCTCCCCAGTGGGGACCCCCACCCTGATCCAGGACACCCTTCAGGGCAAACCAGCCAGCCCCCACCTGTGCACCAGGCCTCTATCCTATATAGTAAAAGGGTAATATGCCTCCCAGCACCGGGATCAGCATGACAGGGGGCAGCGCCCAAACCCCCTGATCACCCTGCAGCTCTGTGTGTGACAGGGGGCGGGGCCACAACTTCCCTATCCGCCCTGCTCTATTCATGACAGGGGAAGGCACCCCAACCCCCTGATCAGCCCTGCTCTGTGCCTGATAGGGGGGAGCTCCCCAACCCCCTGATCTCCCTGTGGCTCTGTGTGTGACAGGGTGCGGCGCCCCAAGCCCGCCCCCCCCCCCCATAGGCCCTGCTCTGTGTGTGACGGGGTAGAGCCATAACCTCCCCATCAGCCCTGCCCTGAGTGTGACAGTGGCAGCGCCCCAACCCCCTGATCGGCCCTGCTCTGTGGGTGATAGAAGGCAAGCCCCAACTGCCCCCCACGGGCCCTGCTCTGTGTGTGATGGGGTAGAGCCATACCCTCCCCATCGGCCCTGTCCTGAGTGTGACAGGGTGCAGTGCCCCAACTCCCATATCGGCCCTACTCTGTGAGTGACAGGGTACAGAGCCCCAACCCCCCTGATGGGCCCTGCTCTGTGCATGACAGGGGGTGGTGCCACAACCTCCCCATCAACCCTGCCTTGAGTGTGACAGGGGACGGTGCCCCAACCCCCCAGTTGACCCTACCCTGAGCGTTACTGAGGGTGGCATCGCAACTCCCCAGTCAGCCCTGCTCTGAGCCCGACCAGGGGCTGCACCTAGGGATTGGGCCTGCCCTCTGCCACCTGGGAGCAGGCCTAAGCCAGCAGGTTGTCATCTACCCGAGGGGTCTCAGACTGTGAGAGGGCACAGGCCGGGCTGAGGGACCCCCCTCCCCCACCCCCCCAGAGTGCACAAATATTTGTGCACCAGGCCTCTAGTATACATATAATTAAAGGCATTATATATAAAATTAAAGCTCTATTTACCTATTATACAATACAAAATGTCCAACTTTCAACAGAACTGCCAAAACTCACATGAGAAGAAATAGATAAGGCCTGGATAACCCTATATCTATTAAAGAAAAAATTGAATTAATAATAAATAACCTTCTAAAAAAGAAAGCATCAGGTTCAGATGGTTTTCTAGTTCATTCTACCAAATTTAAAGAAGACATCATACCAATTCTTCAGAATCCCATTCAAAAAATAGAGGTAGAGGGAATACTTTCTAACTCATTCTATGAGGCCAACATTAATACCAGAACCAGGTAAAGACAATACAAAAAAAGGAAAAATGCAGACCAATCTCTCTCATGAATGTAGAAGCAAAAGCCCTCAACAAAATATTAGCAGGCATAAAAATTATACACCAAGACCAAGTGGGATTTATTCCAAGTATGCCAGGCTGGTTCAACAATTGAAAAATCAATCAAGTACCGGTAATCTATCATATCAACAGCTGAAGAAAAACAATCATATGATCATAATCATTGATTCAGAAAAAAAATTTGGCAAAATTCAATGCCCACTCATTCATGATAAAAACTTTCAGCAAACTAGGTAAGAGGGAGATTACCTCAAGTTCGTAGAGAGCAACTACAATACCCTATGCAACATCAAAGCTAATGTTGAAAGACTGAAAGCTTTCTCCCAGAAATAGGGAACCACAAATATAGTCAACCAATGTCTGACAAAGGAGTAAAGGCAATTTAATGGGGAAAGGATAATTCTCAATACAAAGAGAAGGCTGGAATGATCCATGTGGTAATGAATTGGAGTTGGCAATAATAATATGAAATCAGGTTTGATTTCATATACAGGTGGTTCTATATAGAAATATTTATAGATTTGTGTAAGTGCGAAGGTTAATATACCCACACATGTGTCCTTGCTCTGCCAGCGGAGGGGCCTGGAAGCAACACCCCAATAGCAGCAGCACTCTTGGTGCCTGTGGTTTGGTCTGTAAAGACCAGTCTCCAATAAACAGAACTAGATCTTGTGGAAAAGAGCTGATTTTAGGACAGGGACAGGAAATATACACGATGAGCCTGGAACACCTTGTAGAGCCAGAAGTCGGCACGTGCTCCAAAAACCAAACCAAAGCAAAAATCCACAATGAAGGGCCAGGTAGTCAAAGGGAAATAGGAGCCCACTGAGGGAGACAGAGCAATCTGAGTAACAAAATAAATAAAGGAGCACTAGCTTATAACCCAAACTATAAAATACATGTCCATGAGTCCATGCTGATGTAAATAAATGATTGAATAAATAAGCAAATGTGGGAGAAGGGACCAATCTTTCATAGAGAAAAACTGCAAATACTTGAGGTCGATACTCTACCCTCAAAGAGGGAGAGCATAACACCTCTTTAAGTGTAGATGCCTCACAGTGGCTTCCTTCCAGAGAGGACAATATGGAAGTGGGGGTGGGGGAGGGGAGGGAGAGAGAGAGAATCTTTACAACAGGGAAATTTGACAAGACCACCTCAGCCGTGTGATCAAAGTCAACATCCACCAGGATAAGCCATGTGGACAGTACACACTATGTGCTTTACCTCTGTGGTCTTCCTTCCCACAACCATAACCCCAGTCTGTCACGAGAAAAGCATCAGACACCCCAGTTGAGGGATGCTGCACAAAATATATCAAACTCTTAAAACTGTCAAGGTCTCCTTAAAATGACTCAGCAGTCTCCTGAAAACTGTCAAGATCATTAGAAACCAGGAAAGTCTGAGAAATTGTCTCAGCCAGCAGACTCCTAAGGAGACATGACACTGAATAAATGTATATCCTGGATAGGGTCCTGAAACAGAAAAAAAACAATTAGGGTAAAGCTAAGGAAATTCAAATAATGTATAAACTTCAGTGAACGACATATGGATATTGGTTCATTAATTGTAACAAGTGTAGCATGTTAATATTAGATATTAATAGGAAGGGAGACCAGGTGTGGGTATATGGAAATGCTCTCTACTATCATCTAAATGTTTCTGTAAATCTAAACCTTTTCTAAAATAAAACGTTTAAGAAATGTTTATTTAATGCTGCTGGGAAGCATGGCACTAAGCCATTCTCAGTGTCTCCATCCCAAATCAATAAAAAGCTGGATCTAAAGACCAGAGTTTGTGGAACAGAGAGAGGCAGCCAGTCATGAAGAAATAAGCCGGGGGGGAGGGGGGGGTGGTAAAGCATATTATTTATGTTATAAACATAGTTAATGAAACGATTATATTGCATAACTAACAAAACTGGAGGTCATGGGAATTAAGCACTTCCTCTCTGAAAGAAGGGATCCAGAGTACTGTGTAAAGGAGATACATTAAAATTTTTAATAAAGGGGAATATTTCTAAGGACTAGAGCTGGGTTTGTGAAAAGAAAACTTTTATTTCTCACCTGATATCATCCTTAGCTGCTAGATGAGGGTAATAGGTCCGCTGTGACCACAGGCTGAGAGTGTGGCACCTGAGGCATTTCACCTGGAGCGTGGCACTTGGTAATTAATGCTCAGCAAATCCCACAAGGACTGTCATGGCAGCACACCCAGGAATGTCTACAGGAAGAGGGAATGGGCTCAGACTCCTGAGGGGTCTTAATCCATAAGCAGGAAGTAACTGAAAAAGTGCAGGAAACGACTTCATTGTTCAACAGAGAACATCACCTCAGCCTTAGTACTCCTCAATGTGCAGCACGTCATAATGTCGCAGCCCCGTGTTCAACAGTAACTGGCTGATGTGCCAATGTCAGATACCTTTACAGGCAACAGGCTCCGGTCTCACATTTACCTGCATAATTGAAAACAAATGATGCCTGACAAATGCTTAATTATTTCTGAATTTTATATTAGAACAATGTCAGCATCTTGCAAAATAGATGTTGATGAATAACTTGGCCACACACAAAAAAAGACTGGCTTTGATGTTCTGAGATTTTAAGTTTGTGATATCATTAATCACTGCAAGTATTATGTCTCATTTGTGCTAGAGAGCTATTTCATACCCTTAGGGCTGTGGATGTTTATTAGACAAGTTAAAAAAAAAAATGATTTCTGCTCATGGCTATTCAAATTGTATTAAAAATAATTTCTCAACCAGCAATCATTTTTCCCATATCCTCATTAGGTATAGGAAAGAGTAGGCCATAAAAAGTCTACCAGGCTGCACAGCCTGATATGGTGAGATGAGACAGCACCTGTGGACAAAGAACCCTTCTTGGGGGAGATTGCTACTGCGAGGACTGTCCGCCCTGCACTTCTGAAATCCAAGGGAGCCCATCCGTGTCTCGGGTGGAATCAGCGCAAGGTACCACATGTGCCTTCTGAATGTTTTTAATCTCCGCTTCACTGTGTTGTATATACACTTCGAGCACATTATAAGAAAAAGTTCTAAATTTCTGGAACCTGTGGGAGCTCATTGGGAATCACCACGGCTAATAAATATCGTGAGCACACATTTTACCGAAAACTGCCCCGGAGCCCGCAGTCGGAGCAAGCAGCAGCTACAGCAAGGAGAGGAAGGGATGCCAACAAGAAGCGACCTAATTCAGGCACCAGAACCCTGGAGAAGCTCGAGAATCGGAGGCCCCAGCTGCCTCTGAAGATGCAGGTGCAGAGTGGCTGAGAGTGGGCACAGAGGCCGTTGCCTCCCAGGTCCTCTTGCTCCTCCCCTGGCCCACTGCAGACAGGTGCCTCTAAGGGCGATTACTTTCTATTCTAAAATAAGGTTTTTTTGCTCTTTAATTTACATTCTGAAAACCATACTTATACAACCATTTAGCCTTTCCCACCATGAACATGTATAACTTTGCGAAAAATAGAAGTTACTTTTTAGAAAGTTATCTGTCCCTTTGGGAAAGCAGTTTCATTACAGTTGTAGTAAAAGCCAAATGTGAGTGACTGGGGAGCATGAGCGGTGGTGAGGATGTGGAGGTGGGCAGGGCGCAGGACGCCCCACCACGGAGGGGAGGCCCAGGCACCGGCGCCAGAGCAGTGCCCCCGTGTGAGAACCACTCCCGATACCGAGGAGAGCAGAATGGCACAGGACCCCTATCCACCACACAGAAAACCTGCCTCAAATGCTGCCACGATCCACGTAAGGGTCTAAATTAAGGTGGTGCGTATTGATAAAGACTCTCCATGGCCTGGCTTTAATCCGACTCCTCTGAGCCCTCAACTCACCCAGGCCTGAACTCAGGCTTCCCTCTCTGCCCTTGCAGACTCCATTTTGAGGACAAATACTGCTAAGTCGGTTTAGCGAAATCCCCCACCCTTGGTATCTGACCACCCTGGCCTGCCTTCAGCAAGATTTCTGTTGAGTCTAACAAGAATGCCCCTTTCGCCCTGGCCGGTGTGGCTCAGTTGGCTGGGCATTGTCCCGTGCACCAAAAAGTTGCTGGCTCAATTCCCAGTCAGGGCACATGCCCAGGTTTCAGGCTGGATCCCTCGTAGGGGGCACGCTGGAGACAGCCGATCCATGTTTCACTCTCACAAGGATGTTTCTCTCTCTCCCTCTCCTTTCCTCTCTCTCCTAAAATCAATACCAAAAAAAAAATCTTTTTTTTTTTTTAAGAATCCCCCTTTCCACTGACGGTTCCTCTTAGTAATTTTCTATTATCTGACCCCCACCTGCTCCTTCACTCTAAATCCCTACGGGTCCTACCTGGAGTCAGAGTTGAGCCCAGTCTCTCTCCCCTCCTTCCACGGCCACCCACCCCTCACAAAGGTCTGACTTGCCATTCTTTAACAAGTGTCATGGAATACCTTTTTTTAACAGTTAAAATTATAGTTTTCCTTTAAAAATATAGAAAGAAAAGATAGAGTCTCCAGATCCTGCTAATTGTCCCACATGTACTGTGACCTCTCACCTCAACATCCTCTTCCTTTTCCTAAGGACAACAGCTGCCTGCTTGTGTGTGTCAAAGCTCTCGGTGTTGGTTTTATGGGTGGTTTTCAGTACTCAAAAGCTTTGATCTTACTTCTCCAGAATAAGTTAGGATGTTGAATAATTCCGATGATTATTTCCTGTCTTCATTACATGTTTTTGTAGCTAGACATAGCTTCCAGGAACAAAATAACCTCTGTCTAGCTGTATACTTCTTTGCCCATAAGTGGACAAAATAAGTTGACTGATACTGACTAAGCAATGTGGAAGTCTAGGGTAAAAAGCAGACTTGGGCTTCAAAGACCTTGGTTAAAAATTGGGCCTGTCACTTGTCCTTTGACTCCGATCATTTCTCAGTGTCATTTTATCCCCGACTGAGGATGGAACCTAAAGCCTAGGTATGTGCCCTGACCGGGAATCAAACCCACAATCTTTTGGTGTATGGGATGACACTCCAACCACCTGAGCCATCCATCCAGGGTTCTCACAATGTCAGTTTCACTGTCTGTAAAATAAGGCAGTTGGACTGTGATCGCTAAAATCTTTCCAGTCTTAACATTTGATTATCAAAACTTATAATCTGGTACAGGTTTTTCAAATTTTGGAACATTGTGTTCCCTTTTTAGTGAACTAAGTAGAATTTTCGGAGGCTCAAAAATAACCAGTAGTTAATTATTCTGCTTGGGACCTCCTTCTGTATATGTTCAGATATTTCCCCCTGTGTAATGTGAAGGCTGATGCCGATGCAGGTGGTAGAGGCGTGGTTCAAATGTGTCATTCCGTAAGCTTTGATGAGAATGTAAAGTGTTTACGTTGGAAAACTGTCCCTTGCCTCCTTTACATTTTGACATTCTACTTGGACCTACTGCCTAACCATGACTTTCTTCTCCACGGTCTTTTAAATTCATGCACTGGTTCAGTGGCTTACATCTGTAGTCAGAATCCATATGGTGACTGTTTTATCAATTCTCCAGTGAAAAATTCCACAAAATGGTCTCCAAAGAGCACTAATTCCACAAAGTACTGGTAGATGTTTTGAGAAAACATTTCATGGTTTTAAATTTAACAAAACACTCACTTAAACTGCCAAACTGCTGAACAGGTTCTTTAACCGAATGTCCTACGCTTTGCTGTGCTGACGCTCAGTGAGCACTCTCCCGGGAAGACACCGGATGCGCAGCTCCGTAAACAGACACAGCAGGAGTCCTCTCCTCTTGGGCTCTCTCTGTCTACTTGGACATGTCCCATGTCATATATTTGGGAACAACTGCTTTAATAAATGCTGTTTGTAAACGCCTTGATTGTTTTTATATTTTAGCAATAAAGTGTGCATGCAGGCATATCACTGCAAAGAGTCAAAGAATATTTGTATACTATGCATACTAGATAGTCAATAATGTGAATTAAAATAATGAGTGTTTAGAGGTTTTATCAGAAAATCTGGCAAGGTTCCCATTTGGGATATAAAACTCTAAGGAAGGAGGAGGACTGAGTCACCAGCAGTGCAGTCTTCCTTCCCAGTTCCAGAACAGAATGTAGTCTTCTTCCCTCTCCTGTTGCCACCTCCCTCCACTCTCACGGTAGAGAAAGCTCACAGCATTACGGTATGTTATGCTCCCTTTCGACTGGTCATCAGAGTTAGTCAAATGATGATCTGGAAATAATTACATATGATTTTTAAAACTCTAACTAGAAATAAAATTTGAAATGACAATAAATTTGACCATAGAAATACATAGTTCTAGCTGGAACATCTTAATAAATCATATCCAATAGAAGCAACGTTAATAACCATCACTCAGTAATGATGAATCCTGTAAAAGGAATAATTACCTTTCAGGCAAGCAGCTGACTCCATTATTCTATGAGAACTCAAAAATGTGGTTGTTAGTGGTCATAAAATAGTTTAAAATAGTACTTAAATGCATGATTATCAACTGGTGGAGGATTAATGTAGTTCTCTTTTGTAAATCTGTTTCATAAAACTTGAAGACTTGAGAGAGGTGTGTGTGTGTATGTGTGCACAGCAGGTGCGGAGGTCGATGGCAGTGAGAAGCACTAGATCCTTCCATAAATGGCATTAAAGAAATCAAAGAAAATGGCGGAAAGGAAGAATGCGAGAGGGTTTGGCTCAGTACATAACAAAACAGATGCTCATTTACTGACTAATGATTTTATTTATTAAAAATAGCATTTCAAGCCGTGGGTTTCTCCCAGAGGAGTTAACATTCATAAAGGGTTTGAGGCAAAGAGATGTGGAAAACATGTAAGACTCAAGCTTGAAGAGTAATTGATGAAACTTTCTCAGGGATCTTACCCTTACAGCTTTGAGGAAAGCTCTAGAATAAAATGTAGTGTTTCCGAAGTTTTTCAAAAGAATCAAAGCAAGTATTTGTTTTTTAACAAGAAGAGTATGCAGAAAGAACTAGTTTCCCATAAAATGCAGAAACACATAGAATTTAGTTCACCTCCATGACACCTCTTCTGTACCCCAGTCGTCACAGAGCTCATATTTATAACTGATAAAGCAACTCGCCTGTCAATACAGGTCCTGTGGTGTCCGTGTCGACCTGGTCGACATGCCAGGAAATTTCTTCAAACTCAGGGTGTGTTTGAGGCCTAGTATCTGTGTACAATCAGGAAAATGCTCATCATTTGAGGGTCTCTCAGCGGATGAGCACAAGTTCACACTCAGGTCATAACTAGCACCTAACCAGAGTCTTCGCTGGTTTATGTAAAGATTTTGGAAGTGAATGAAACCATAACTCTTGATTAATATATGGTACCAATTCACTATCATAAGCATATTACTGCTACATATTCTAAATTATTTCTATTTTGCATGAAAGTGGCATATTTAGATATCAGGTAATTTTTTAAATTTTCCCAGACCACACAAGGTGAATTATTCCCTGACCAAAATGGATTCTATTTTGTTGAGCAGCTAGGGAAAATCTGGATAACAAATTAAAATTGAAAAATATATTTAAAGATAAATACAGTATTTTTGTTTCATCTTCCCTAATTTTTCTCCCCCGCTTTTTTTTTTTTAAGTATCAAGACCTTTTAGAAGTGGGATGGGTTAGATCTGCTTTGTCAGAGGTTCTGAAATCTTCATGCATATGATAAAGGCATTAGCTGAATCAGAGGTTCTGGAAGTTCATGTTTGCAGTTATCTAACACTAGAGGCCCAGTGCATGAAATTCATGTGGGGGGGGGCGGGTGTGTCCTTCAGCCCAGCCTGCACCCTCTCCAATCTGGGACATCCCTCTCACAATCCAGGACTGCTGGCTCCCAATCGCTCACCTGCCTGCCAGCCTGATCACCCACTAACCACTCCCCTGCCAACCTGATCGATGCCTAACTGTTCCCCTGCCAGCCCAATTGCCCCTAACTGCCCTCCCCTGCTGGCCTGTTCACCCCTAACTGCCCTCCCCTGCTGGCCCAGTCACCCCCACTGCCCTCCCCTGCAGGCCATCTTTGACCACATGGGGGCGGCCATCTTGTGTGTTGGAGTGATGGTCAATTTGCATATTGCCTCTTTATTAGATAGGCTAAACACAGGTCCAAAGTGATCACTAAATCTCAACCATGAGTCAGAGAAATCAAACTTCTAGTTTGTAAGTAATAACAATTTAATGGACAAACAAAACATCACAGTGAAGAAAATATTGAAGCATTCTCCTTTTTTCATTCAACAGCATAATGAGTTTTTTGTTGTCATACATTTAAAAACTTTTTACAACCAACTCAACTTACTAGCAACTAAAAAAAAAGACTATCACAAAGCACAGAGGGATACAGTTTAAAACTGCAGACATTATACAAATAAGCAACACATAGTACCCATGTCCAGAGCTTTCTAGAAATCTCATCAGACAACTCACCTATTTATTTAATGTTACATTTCTAATATCAAATTTAACATCATTTTTGTTCATACAAAATGAACATTTTTTTAAAAAACCTTATAAATATATAAATCCAAACCACAAAACATCTCCTAACCATGTATTTACTCTAAGTACAAATGGACTTCTGGAATTTGCATTCACAATGCCATCTAAAGTAGAGTTTATTAAATCGTAAGTGTATTTAGCTGGATCTGAAATTCATTGGACCATATCCCACATACACTTTGCTGTCATACTTACCTTGGGCATACATAGTCTCAAAGTTAATAGTTATATTATTGAAATCAAACTATTATTCTAGAAATAAGTGTCAATGTTTCCTGAATAAGGGGTTTGGAACTGGTCCACTGTAACTATATCACACAACAAATGTTTCATCACAAATAAGCTAAAGTTGTCTTAGTAATGCCCCTTTCTAAGAGTTATAAATATTTTAATGTTAATCATCAGTAATGGTTTTTAGAGATTAAAAAGCTTTTTGTTGTCTAATCTCTGTGGAAATTCTATTCCTTCAAACCTAAAATATGCTGAACAATTTCTTTTCATAAATATGTACATTCAACTTCCCCTACATCTTGAAAAGAAGTTCATTCATTGAAGTCACATAGCTTATATTTTACTTGAAATAAATTGTGTAAGAACTTGAATCTGTTCTAAAACTGACTCCGTCACCTTCATTTTACTTCCTGGAAGGGTCGTTTCCAGTAGGGCACCAGCCTTGTCTGCTTCTTGCTCATCTTTTTGCCTGGCCTGTTGCAATAGCCTGGCACGCAAACCCAAGCCTTACACTTAGGCTAACTCAGTAGAGCACAGCAAAATATTTAGGCTCTCAGCATGTCACACTGTGAACCAGAACATCTCATTCATTCTTTCTGGGTTTCCACTATCACAGTTTACCCCCAAATTGTTATAGGATTAAGTTAAATTAGTCAATTGACTTTACAATGGGGGAAAAAACAAAATCTTCATAAACTTATAGCAACTAATTTAAATGAAGCCCTCTCACGATAAGGGGTGGGGCTAAGTGAACCATGTAGTTTAAAACAAAAAACTAAACTGAAATGTTTTAAGGAAAGATGCAAATGAAGATTTCCATGAACTATAACTGCTCTGTGAGAATTTCAGAGAGGAGAGGAGAGAGGAAATAAATATAAGGAAAGGCTGCATCTCAAAGACAAGTGGCCATACTGTCATGAAGTTTCCTTTCATGCAAATGGCTTAATGCTTTTAGTTCTCTTTAGTATATTGTGGCAGACAGATATTTGACTAAAACCACACAAGGGAATGAGGCCCACCCAGCTTCCTCTTGACAAGGGAGCACATGCAAAGGAAACAAGCACCTCAAGTCAAGTAGCAGCCCACACAGAGCAGCATTACTTCTAAGAGAAACAGCTGAGGGGAACACGGGGAGCCCCAACAACAGAGCTGTGGGGGGTGCTCCCTTTTCTAGTGGATGTGTCTTGGAACAGCTCTCCTCTTGCGTTCACCCTGCATCATAAATTATCAACGATGATGAGAAGAGGAATCAGGTCATTCCTAACCTCCATGAAGACTCCACTGCAGGCTAACACTTCTGCCCAGCCCCTCAGAGTCCACCTAGCAGGGTTGAGTGAAATCCTGACCATTCTCTGGGAAGACTCATGCAAAGAGCTCCATGAAGGCTTAGCTTACATATTTTTGCTTCTCTGCTAACACCTAAATAGAAACAAACATTTGTACTTCCAGCACACATGAAAACTCACTGTGTCAACATTTGATGGAAAAATGGACCACAGACATATGGCCAATATGTCTAAGCATAGAGAATATAAAATCTGTGATAAATTACCTAATTTGAAACATAGCAATGTGTGTCAAATTTCTTAGTTTGCAGTATCAATTAAGAAGGTGCCATACAGTCTAGAAATTCATGACACACACACTGGCAAAAACCATACACCATCAGAATAACCAGGCTCGAAGGGACGAGGCTAACAAAGATGACCCCAAGGGTGACCTTCTTAGAGACCAGCAGGTAGATCCCTAAGGGTAAGGAGCTGAAGTAGAGCAAACCTAGCAACCAAACCAGCACCCGGATGGATGTCTGAAACAGCAGGGAAGTACAGTTCCACACAGTCCAGTTGTGTGACACAGTGGTAACAGGGTCAAAACTTGCAGGCCTATAAAATTCTACCACAGGAGTGGAGCTCAGAGATGGGGAGCTTTCTCTCTGCACCTCCATGATGGTTATAACCAGACAGTTGGAGGAAGTGTGAGAAGGACTGACGAGAGAGGCCAGCCTCTTAGGGGTCAGCAGCAGCTCAGTGGGGTTTTCTGGCAGGCACTTCTTGCCTTTGCTCCCACAAGTCAAGTTCACGAGGATGTTGTTGTCATCAGGCAGGCTACTAACTTCATCATCTGGCAGGCATGTCTCAAACCTACAGAAGGGACAGACGATGACACCTTGGGGGGAGTCCCCAAAGTCTATGATCTTATAGAGGCATTTGGCACAAACCCTGTGACAACATTCCAGCACTTTGGGTTTCCTCTGTTTCAGATTGTATCGATTATAGCAGATCTTACATTCGAGCTCGTCAGAGACCTGAGACTCTGCAGCGTCTTCTGGTGGCTGATTAGCCATCTTGGATTATATATACAATCTTTGGGCAGATGTGTCTTTTTGGAGAACGACTTCAGTGAAGGTGTCCCTCTGAATATCACATCATTCAAATCAGGCAGAGTTAAAAGCCAGGAAAAGTGGTGACAGAAACAAGAAATCTTCCAGGCATTTCAGCCTCTACATTTCACTCTGTCTCAAATGCATATCTGAAAAGGCCACATGAGGGGTCTGCAAAGGAAAAAAGAGATTCTAATATAGTGAGGATTCTACTGGAGCAGTAAAACTTAAAAGGTTAAATCCCCTTCCACATTTCTGCCTCCAGAATAGAAACGTGTTATCTCCATGCTTAGCTTTTTTAGCCCCCAAGTATAAATGTAAAGAAGGAATTAAGAATCTTAGTGGCGTAAAATACACACCAGAGCACTGTGAGTATAGCTAGGTAGTGATTTTCTTTCTGGAACCTGTAACAAATCCCGGCCTCTTTGAAAATAGAATGGGACACATCTGAAATAGATACACTTGTCATCAAATTCAATTCACTACAAACGAATTCAGAATGTCCTTGGTGTAAATACCAGTTGCCTAAATACCCTCAATAGTGCTTAGGAACACACAAAAGAAGAGAACCCTTCAGGATAAATGCTTACCATGTGTTTTCAGAAATTACTCTGATAGAGATGACAGCATATTTAAATACAATAAGATTGTCCTCACCTTCCCAGTGAAAAGAAATCTGTTATAAATGCCTTCACCATTTGACTATTCAATTTCAAACTCTTTGTTTCAGTACTAGTCTTAAAAGCCATAGTTGTTCATACACATGCACTCAAGGAAGAGTGAAGCCCATGACGCCTGCCGTAAGCACTATAACAGGCCAAGTCTAATTCTCAAGAAACAGGAGTAAACACGATAACCATGCGCAGCTATAGCTGCAAAGATGAAGAGTCACGCCTGCATGGCTACCAAGAAGCACTCAAGGTGTACCCACCTGCATACCTTAGCTTATGTAAACTCTTTCTGTAGTGAACAGAAAGCAAAATATCAACTGTCCTTATTGTCAGCCTTTAGTTGCTATTACTGGCTTTGGATAAATGACTGAAGGTTGATTTCATGTGCACAGTTAGTTCTCAATTACTAGTACTAATAGAAGGGAGAAGCAATATGAAAAATATCCAAATAAATTTTATTTTGCTTTAATATATATATGACTTTGGTAGTAGGTTTGTCTTAAATAATGTTTTACTTGGAAAAATATAAAAATGTATTGAATTTCTGAGCATCTCCCTTCACACCCCCCCCCCCCCAAGCAATAATAGCAGAAGGCTGCCATAACAGTCCTGAGAAATCGAGTGCAACTATGCTAGAATTTAAAGTTTCCTATGGGTCATGCTGCCTTAAAAGAGAAGAGGCAGGCCCTGGCCAGTTTTCTCAGTGGTTAAAGCTTCGGCCCGCAGATTGAAGGGTCTTGGGTTTGATTCTCTGTCTCCCCCACTCCCTTCCACTCTCTCTTTAAAAAAAATCAATTAAAAAAATATCCTCAGGTGAGGATTAACAAAAAAAAATTTATAAAAAGAGAAGAGGCAGTGGGTAGCTAAACTTGGATCATTTCTGAAATCATGAATAACTAGTAAATGAATAGATATTACCTTCCTTTTTACTCATGACTTTAACTACATTTTTAATTGAGCATATAATACAAGAATGTATAATATAATGAATATTAGTAGCAAGATATTCTTGGTGGGAAAAGGAAGTCAATCAATAAATAGAACCTAACATCAACCAAAAAATATAGGTAGGATTTTTTAAAAATAAAGTTTACAATATATATCTACACTAATAAAAGAGAAAAATGGTAATTGGTGTACGGTGCTACCCTTTTCATTGGCTAATCAGGGCTATATGCAAATTAACTGCCAACTAAGATGGCAGTTAACTGCCAACAAAGATGGCGGCTAATTTGCATATGTAGGCACAATGCAGGGAGGCGAAAGGGAAAGCAGGAAGAAGCCCCCTGCCACTGACAGTGATCGGAAACCCAGGGGGGAGCAGGGCAAAGGCGGCCTGTTACCACCGTGTCACACAACTGGGCCGCCTTTGCCCTGCCCCCCAGCCATGATCGGAGAATCAGGCGCCTTTGCTGCCCTGGCCAGTGATAGCAGGAAGTAGGGGTGGAGCCAGCGATGGGAGCTGGGCACGGTCGAAGCTGGCAGTCCCAGGAGCTAGGGGTCCCTTGCCTGGGCCTAAAGCAGAGCCCACGATCGCGGGGCCGCTGCAGCTGCGGGTCCCCGCTGCCCGGGCCGGACGCCTCAGCCAGAGGCGTTAGGCCTGGGCAGGGGCGGAGCCTGCAACCGCGGGGAGCTGGGGGTCCCCTGCCCAGGCCTAATGCTTCGGCCAGAGGTGTTAGGCCTGGGCAGGGGCAGAGCAGGAGATCACGGCGCTGCTGCCGCTGCGGGTCCCCGCTGCCCGGGCCGGACGCCTCAGCCAGAGGCGTTAGGCCTGGGCAGGGGCGGAGCCTGCAACCGCGGGGAGCTGGGGGTCCCCTGCCCAGGCCTGACACCTCTGCTGGAGGTCTCAGGCCTGGTCAAGGGGCCTATCCGGTGATTGGTGATCGGAGGGTGATGAGGGTCAACTCCTCTGGCTGAGGCATCAGGCCTGGGGGGGGGCGGAGCCGGGGATTGGGGGGATATGATGGTCCCCTTGTCCAGGCCTGAAGCCTGGGTCAGAGGCGTCAGGCCTGGGTGGGGGGTGGAGCAAGCGATCAGAGAGAGATGGGGGTCCCCTGCCCAGGCATGATTCCTGGGCCAAAGGCCTCAGGCCTGGGCAGGGGTCAGAGCCAGTGATCGGGAGGAGATGGGGGTCCCCTGTCCAAGCCTGACACCTCTGGCGGAGGAGTCAGGCCTGGGCAAGGGGCTGATCAGGCGTTCGGAGGGTGATGGGGGTCTACGCCTCTGGCCGAGGCATCAGGCCTGGGCAAGGGGCAGAGCCAGCAATCGGAGGGGTCTGGGGGTCCCCTGCCCCGGCCTGATGCCTGGGCCAGAGGCATCAGGCCTGGGTTGGGGGCAGAACCAGTGATGGGGGGAAATGAGGGTCCCCTGCCCAGGCCTGACGCCTCTGTCAGAGGCATCAGGCCTGGGCAAGGGGCCGATCCTGCGATTGGAGGGTGATGGGGGTCAACGCCTGAGGGCTCCCAGTATGTGAGAGGGGGCAGGCTGGGCTGAGGGACACTCCCCCCACCCCACACCCAGTGCACGAATTTCGTGCACCGGGCCCCTAGTATGTATGTATGTGTGTGTGTATATATATATATATATATATATATATATATATATACATATATATATATATATATATATGTATATATATATATATATGCGCATTTCATAATTACTACCCTAAGCTAGTTACTATCTATCCACTCTTACACACAAAAAGGACATACAGACACAAGCATAACTCCTGTATTCCTTTTCCTTCTGTGTATCCTAGATATTTTCTTCATTTCTGATCCTGATTATGTTCAGAATACATGTGCCCAAATCACTACAAAACATTCTTCCCCACAGTTCTACCAAGAGACTTTGTATTCTCCTGTGGGATGAACAACTCCAGGACGACAGTCAAAGATGAGAAGGTGCTCTATCACACTGGGTCCTAGCTGCCAAGAGAACGGTCCCTCGTCCTGGGCAGGTGGTTTACTTACTGTACAGCTCCCATTCATTCTGTCGTCCTGGTAGCCACACAGACAAAGGCCCATCCATACTGAACCTGCTACATTCTCCTTGCAGCTGCCTCACACCCTCTGAATCACAGGCACACTGAAGTGGATAGTAATAGCAGTGATTGCCTTGATTGCCATCAAAAGAACTGCTGTGTGTGAAGTTGTGTGAAAAAGAAAAAAAGTATGTAAACACACACATAATGACATCAGGAAAAGAGAGAGCGAAATATTCAATGGGGATAAATAAGCAAAATTGCATCTAAAAGCATAGAAAGCCAGAGTATACATACAGAAAAACCAACAAAAGGCTTTTGTGTAATAAAATTAGAACCCTACCTTACACCACTCACAAAAATTAACTCAAAATGGATTAAAGACTTAAATGTAAGACTCCTAAAAGGAAACACAGGAGAAAAGCTCCTTGGCCTGGATCTTGCAATGAATTTTTGAATATGACACCTCAGGCACAAGCAACAAAACAAAAAGTAAACAAGTGGTACTCCATCAAACTAAAAAGCTTCTGCACAGCAAAGAAATGATCATTAAAAAAATAATTTATGGGATGGAAAAAAAATATTTGTAAGTCATATACTGGATCAGGGGTTAATATCCAAAATATATAAAGAATTCATACAACTCAATAGCAATAATAATAATAATAATTCCATTTTAAAATGGGCAAAGGACCTGAATAGACATTTCCCCAAAGAAGATATATGAATGGTCAACAGGTACATGAAAAGGTTCACACCATATCAAAGAGATACAAGCACTCCAAGGTTCACAGCAGCATTGCTTACAATAGCCAAGGCATGGAAACAACCTCAGTGCCCATTGATGGATGAATGGATAAAGGTGTAATAAATACACACTCATACATACACACAATGGAATTATTCAGCCATAAAAGAGAAATCCTGTCGTTTTCTGCAACATGGACGGACTTTTAAGGCATTATGCTAAAGTAAAATAAGTCAGCCATAAATGTATCTTTTTTCTTTTTTATTGATTTCAGAGAGGAAGGGAGAGGGAGAGGGAGATAGAAACATCAATGATGAGAGAGAATCATTTATCAGCTGCCTCCTGTATGCCCCTAACTGGGGATTGAGCCCACAACCTAGGCACATGCCCTGACCAGGAATTGAACCGTGACCTCCAGGTTCATAGGTCAATGCTCAACCACTGAGCCAAGCCGGCTTGGCATAAATGTGATCTTATATGTGAAATCTAAAAAAATAAATAAAAAAATAAAACACACACACACACACACACACACACATAGAAAAAGAGATCTAAAGATTAGATTTGTGGTTACCGTAAGTAGGGGGTAAAGGGACAGGGAATTGGCAGAAAGTGGTCAAAGGTGCAAACTTCCACTTATAAGATAAACTAGAGGCCCAATGCACAAAATTCATGCACAGGTAGGGTCCTTAGGCCTGGCCAGCCACTTCTTCCCTCGCCACCCATGCACTGCCACAGCACAATTCCCCCCCCCCCCAACCCACCTCCACTTCCTCCTTCCCTCACTCAGCACCCCGCCACCACCACTGATCACCAGCCATGGTCCACACCGCCCCCTGGTGGTCAGCACACGTCATAGCGAGCAACTGAACTCCTGTTCTCCTGATCAAACTCGTGAGGGAACACATTGCTTATTAGCCTTTTATATGTATACTAGAGGCCCGGTGCACAAAAATTTGTGTACTCGGGGGGGAGGAGGATCCCTCAGCCCGGCCTATGCCCTCTCGCAGTCTGGGACCCCTCGGGAGATAACGACCTGCTGGCTTAGGCCTGCTCCCGGGTGGCAGAGGGCAGGCCCAATCCCTAGGTGCAGGCCCTGGTCGGGCTCAGAGCAGGGCCAATTGGGGAGTTGGGGTGCCGCCCCCTGTCATACACAGAGCAGGGCGATCGGGAGGTTGTGATTCCACCCTCAGTCACGCTCAGGGTAGGGCCGATTGGGGGGTTGGGGCACCATCCCCTGTCACACTCAAGGCAGGGTCGATGGGGAGGTTGCGGCGCCACCCCCTGTCATGCACAGAGCAGGGCCAATCAGGGGTTTGGGGCATTTCCCCCTGTCACGCACAGAGGAAGGCACATCAGGGGGTTGGGGCGCTGCCCTCTATCACCCACAGAGCAGCAGGGCTGATCAGGGGGTTGGGGTGCCGCCACTCACACTCAGGGCAGGGCCGATGGAGAGGTTATGGCTCTACCCCGTCACACACAGAGCAGGGCCCGTGGTGGTGGTGGTGGGGGGGGGGGGTTGGGGCGCCACACCCTGTCACACACAGAGCCACAGGGCGATCAGGGGGTTTGGGCGCTGCCCCCTGTCACGCTGATCCCAGTGCAGGAGGCCTCGCGGGTCCGCTGATCCCGGTGCTGGGAGGCATATTACCCTTTTACTATATAGGGTAGAGGCCTGGTGCATGGGTGGGTACCAGTTGGTTTGCCCTGAAGGGTGTCCTGGATCAGGGTGGGGGGTCCCCACTGGGGTGCCTGGCCAGCCTGGGTGAGGGGATGATGGCTGTTTGCAGCTGCTCACACACCCTTCAGGGTGGGGGTCCCCACTGGGGTGCCTGGCCAGTCTGCGTGAGGAGCTGAGGGCTGTTTTCAGGCTGGGGGTGACTGAAGCTCCCAACCGCTCCTTTTTTTTCTTTTTTTTTTTTTTTATTCTGGGCCAGCTTTAGCTTTGAGGCTTGGCTCCAGCTCTTAGGCCTCCGCTGCTGAAAGTAGGTTTCTGGCCTTTGCTTACAATGTTGAGATCCTGCTGGCTGAAGCCCGGCACATTTCTAGGGTTTTGTTTAGCTTCTATGTTTGTTACATAGTTGCTTGCAGCTCAGAGGCCTGCAGCGGCAGGCGGGGAACGTTGGAGTCCTCCGTCACTGAAGCAAGCAAGCTTCATGTTAGTTTCAAGCTGCCTGGCTGCTGTCCGCCATCTTGGCTGAAAGTTAATTTGCATATTGCCCTGATTAGCCAATGGGAAGGGTAGCAGTCGTACGCCCATTACCATGTTTCTCTTTTATTAGATAGGATAGACTAGAGGCCCGGAGCACAAAATTCGTGCACAGGGAGGAAGGGGTCCCTCAGCCTGACCTGCTCCCTCCCCAATCCAGGAGCCCTCAGGGGATGTCCTACTGACGGCTTAGGCCAATCCCCACTTATAGTATGTGAGAATACACTATGTTGTCAGTGGGTCACATTAATACTCCCTGTGCCAAACTTCCAACCATTAGAAGAGTGGCAGGAATGTTTTATGTTGGGCCGGCCACAATTTCTAGTTCATATTTCAGTAAACATAAATCATTTGCTTAGATAATACTGAACTATTACTTGAAACAGAGCTTTCCTTCTTCACAAAAACACTCTATCAGACCTCTGAATATGTTAAGATATAGTGTTAATTAATCATAATGTTCATATATATAAAAATGCAGAAGGAGGCTTCCTGGTAGCACACAAAGAAAATGCCAAATGTTCAGATATACAATGAAAAAAAAGAGACCTACTTTAATTCTAAGGCCAATTCTAGCAAACCCACACATCAGCTTGACAAACTTCATCGATTCCCGCCTCTGAGAGGCACTTCTGGGCAGAGCTGGTGGGAGCCAGGAGCACTGGTGGCATCACTGGAAGTGCAGCCAGCACAGTGTTCTTCCTGGAATGCAGAAAACAACCTGGTGATTATCCCTCCTGGGAAGGTGGGGTACCAGCTGCTAGAGTTCTCAGCAAATACTTCATCTGTCTCGTTATGACTCTAAGGTCCCTCAAATAATAACCTAAACTCTATAACGTTAGAGGGCTGCCATCAGTTGGAGTTGTTATTTGTCCTCTGAAAGATATGCAGTCCAGCCTGTTCCCACCCTACCTTCGCTCCCTAACTGTGCACAACAATGATGATGTTGAGTGAAAGTAGCACAAACTGTATGATTTCCTTTCTACAAAAACAAAACAGGCAAAACTAAGCTGTAGTCGGCATGCAAGTTTAAATGGCAAACTGAAAAGAAGAGTCAGAGTGATCAGCTCAGGACAGCAGATGCCTCTGAGGGGGCTGTGTGTAAGGCAAGGGCATGGAGGGACTGCCTCGGGGCGAGAGGCTCCGGCTCCTGGCCAGGCCGTGCTGCTTCTCCACCAGGCAGCGTAACTTTCTGTACCAGTGTTATCTTCCCCAGCAACAAGTTTGAAAAAAATCTGTGGCTAAATGCTTTAGCTATTAGATAGCCCAGGTTGCCAATGGATATTTGGATCAACTTATTATTTTTTCCTCTATGATGTGTAAACTTCTTAATTTTTTTCACCAAATTAAAATGTGAGTCATTTATGTATCACCTAAATATTCAGACTTTATAGTAAATCAGTGTTAAAATACATGAAACCCTTAAAGATAAGCAAGTGTGGCGCATGATAAAAACAACTGCTGAAAGTATGTCTCAGGCACAGGGGACAGAATCAGCCCAATGACACTGCCTCAGAATTAAAATATGTAATGACGTGAAGTGATGACTGTGTTATCGAATCTTATGGTGGTGAGCATTTTGCAATATACACATGTACCAAATCGTCATATTACCTTAAACTTACATAAGGTTATATGTCAATCCCATCTCAATAAAGCTGGGAAAACATAAATACAAAAGGTTTACTTTAACTAGAAAAATCCATCAAATATATGAAGCTAGTATTCCTTATTATTCATTTTAATCCTGTCATAAATCATCTGGAGTAAGAATATACAAATGGATAACTACCCACCATAATTTTCATAAATCAACACAAACTATTACACAAATGACGATTTTCACTGCCCTAAATGTATAGTACTTCCTATTTGATTTGCCGAGAAACAGACAGTGGAAAAGACAGACACTGAATGGGTTTCTGGATCTAATTGCATGTGAAGGCTCCTGTGGGCCAACAAATCTCCTGTTTTGCTCATGCTCGTTTGTGGTTGGATTTCAGCTACTTACAACACACAGCCATGATACAATTACCATTTTGAGAATTTCAGATGAAGGTTCCTGCTTAGTAGTGCTACAGAAATTATAAATGATTGAACAAAATAACCCAGAGCGAAGAGGAATTCTTTACTTTTAAAATTTCACTTGCACATGTGTGCTTCACATATATACCCACAAACTTATATACATAAATATGGAAAAGTCATCATACAGGTTGTGTTTCTTTATTAATCATCTCTGTGTGTGTATGTTCTCTTTTATTTGGTTAATTTCACCTCTTCACTTTCCTCCACCCTTACCAGTCTGAAAGCCACTCCCTGCTCCCACCCCCTCTTCCCCCCCCACCCCACCCCCATAACCCATATTAACCACGTGGTATATTTTCTTCCATATATATTTCCATGTACACCTAATTGTAAAGACATACAAGCACACGTTTTCCTATTGTTCTTTTCTAACTATTATATCATACTCAGTTTTCCCATTCAATAATGGCTCATGAAAAATTTTCCCATTCAATAATGGCTCATGAAAAATTTTTAATTCAACTGATAGGGCCCTAAATTCCTTTCTAAATGGCTGCATAATATTTCACCATTTGGATATACTGTGATACTGCCAACCATTTCTTTCCTGGTAAACATTTGTTTATCTCCATTTTTCCCCTTCACATATGGCAGAACACATTACAGTACATATCCTCACATACAGGTGTTTTTATTTCTTTAAGAGAACAATGAATGGAATTCCTGGATGATACAGATATTACTTCTGACATATGTAATTGGTTCCCAACAGACTATAACACATACTGCAACCTGTAGTGTGTATACTATTTCCCCCTAACAGGAATAGATATATCATCATCTGAATCTGAGTGTCTTATTTGTTGGCCTTCTGCATTCGATCTTCTCTGAACTATGTTCATGTTTTTTCTTATTTTTCTCTTGGGTTATTGGCCCTTTCTAGTAAATTTTTAAATATTCTTTGTGATTACAGATATCAAACTCTGTCCTCTATATTGCAAACACTTCCCCCCCCCCAAACTGACTATTTATTGGCTTAGTACCTACAAGTTATATCAAAAAGCCATTATATAAGAATCCTTCATATGTTTCTAGTTCAAAAACATTCATGTATACTTTTTATTTTTTTTATTTTTTTTAATTAAATCTTTATTGTTCAGATTATTACATTTGTTCCTCTTTTTTTCCCCCCCATAACTCCCCTCCTCCCAGTTCCCGCCCCACCCTCCGCCCTCACTCCCCACCCACTGTCCTCATCCATAGGTGCACGATTTTTGTCCAGTCTCTTCCCGCATCTCCCACACCCCTTTCCCCCCTAAGAATAGTCAGTCCATTCCCTTTCTATGTCCCTGATTCTATTATAATCAACAGTTCATTCTGTTCATCAGATTATTTATTCACTTGATTCTTAGATTCACTTGTTGATAGATGCATATTTGTTGTTCATAATTTGTATCTTTACCTTTTTCTTCCTCTTCCTCTTCTTAAAGGATACCTTTCAGCATTTCGTATAATCCTGGTTTGGTGGTGATGAACTCCTTTAGCTTTTCCTTACCTGTGAAGCACTTTATCTGACCTTCAATTCTGAATGATAGCTTTGCTGGATAAAGTAATCTTGGTTGTAGGTTCTTGGTATTCATCACTTTGAATATTTCTTGCCACTCCCTTCTGGCTTGCAAAGTTTCTGTTGAGAAATCAGCTGACAGTCGTATGGGTATTCCCTTGTAGGTAACTGAGTTTCTTTCTCTTGCTGTTTTTAAGATTCTCTCTTTATCTTTTGCTCTTGGCATTTTAATTATGATGTGTCTTGGTGTGGTCCTCTTTGGATTCCTTTTGATTGGGGTTCTCCGCGCTTCTTGGACCTGTAAGTCCATTTCTTTCACCAGGTGGGGGAAGTTTTCTGTCATTATTTCTTCAAACAGGTTTTCAATATCTTGCTCTCTCTCATCTTCTGGCACCCCTATAATTCTGATGTTGGTACGCTTGAAGCTGTCCCAGAGGCTCCTTACACTATCCTCGCATTTTTGGATTCTTTTTTCATTTTGCTTTTCCGGTTGGGTGTTTTTTGCTTCCTCGCATTTCAAATCATTGACTTGATTCTTGCGCTCCTCTGGTCTGCTGTCGGGAGTCTGTATAATATTCGTTATTTCAGTCCGTGTATGCTTAATTTCTAGTTGGTTCCCCAATATAACATCGAGGGTCTCATTAGTTTTCTTGTAGATCTCATTAAGTTTATCGGCGGCTTCTAAACAGTTCTTGAGAGACCTTAAAAGTGTGGTTCTGAACTCTATATCTTCCATTGACAATTTTGTCCTGTTTCTTTGTCTCCGCATTTTGTTATGCTTCCTTGGTGCACCCCCTAGTGGTCTTTGTGTGCAGTCTTGTAGTTAATACCAGGGAGGGTTTGACCTCCAGGCCAAGTGGCTATGAGAATCAGCTGTTTCTGCAGTGAGAGAACTTCTGTCCTCTAGGGAGGTGCTAATCTAGCCTTTGCCTGAGGCTATCCGGCAAATGCCTCTGTGCAGGGCTTGGGCGGGGCGGGTCTCACAGGATCAATAGGGTGGGCCAGAGAGAGCAGTTATGGCGGCTCTCAGTCCTGTCCCCAGGGGCTCTGCCTCTCTGAGTCCCAGCACCCGCTGCAAACCTCGGAGAGAAAGCTGCACTCGCTCTGACCGAAGCCAGACAGTCCCGCTTCTCCCGTTTGAGTCTGGGTCCCTAAAGACTCGCCTGTATCTGGAGCTCAGAGTCTGCAACTCCCTCCCGATTGAAAATGCCAACCGCGCCCTCCGCCGCCAGCCCGCTCCGCGCACTCCGCACCTCAGAATTTGACTTCAGCACTGCGCCTCCTCTGAGTGTCCGTATGCATTTCTCTTTCCTCCTAGTTGTAGGACTTCCACTCAGCCAGCATTCCTGTGGTTCTGGGTGATGTCCCTTCCGTTTTTTGGTTTCACTTTTGAAGTAGTTGTTCAAAGCAGCAAACTCCGGCGTTAACCTATGCCGCCATCTTGGTTCTCCTCATGTATACTTTTTAAAACAGACTGTTTTGGTCTCCTTCCCCAGCTTTCATGATTCAACTCCTCTATTTCCATTTTAAGTTTATCAGTGGCCCATTTTACCTAGATGTCCTCTGCTCTGCCCGTCACATAGAGGAGATTGTTTGCAAACATGGCTGCAATCATTCTCCACAGTACACAGCCTTAGAAATGGGACTTGCCACTCATCCCATGCACAGGTGGAGGAACCTGCTTCCCCAACCCTTAAGTCTCAGCTGGCCTTGTGACATGTTTGGCCTAATAAAATAAAGTTGAAGTGACTTTGGGACAGTTCAGAACCCTCACCACAGGGTGCCCTGCAGCTTCTGCTCCTGCCCTCTTGGAACCCGTGTGAAGAAGCCCAGGCTAGCCTCCCTAAAGATGAAATGGTGCTGAAGACTTGCTTCTGTCTGGAATTTCTTTTTGTGCAAAATGGAACATCACTCTTCAAACATTTTCATTTCTTGATCATCAGTTTTTAAGATGTCTCAAATTCTTTGACTAATAACTCTATTTCTCAAAATATATGAGAGATCCTGGCACTTGCAACATCATTCTTCTTTGTGAATAATCAAGGCAGAACACTGGTTTTTAAACTCAGCTGTTGATAAATGACATGCACTCGCCATCTCTCATCCACAAAACCCTAAGCTCCAAATCGTAGTCTTCATGACACTTCAGTCTCAATAAGCTTAAGCCATACATGTGGCATATACCCTCAAGAAAGGCACTTTCCATCTAGAGCAGTGGTTCTCAACCTTGGCTGCACATTAGAATCACCTGGGAATCTTTTTAAAATCCTGATTTCTGGGCCTCATCCTCCGGAAATTCTGTTTCTTTGTTACTATTGTTGTGGCCCCACCCCATAACAAAGAAACAGAATTTCCGGAGGATGAGGCCCAGAAATCAGGATTTTAAAAAGATTCCCAGGTGATTCTAATGTGTAGCCAAGGTTGAGAACCACTGAGTTAGAGTGTGAAAGATGCACCTTACTCTTAATAATTACTAATCACCAATAGTATGCTGGTCTCAGTCCTAATTACCATAGTTCTCCCTTAGGGAGCATTAACAATATTTGAACTATTGTATAGTGTGATAGTCTCAGAATTAAGCTTTTGCTATGCCTTTTCACTGAAAACAATCCTTCTTGGTGTAATAAAAGGCTCTAATTTAGAAAACCCTACAATAATAGGCTCAATAGTTGCAAGCACTCATTCTTAAACTATCAACAGCTGACTCTAAATGAATTTAACCTGCAACACCAATAACCCTTAATGGTTGCTTGGCAGCACACTGAGCACCTTCCAGGAAACTCCCCTCGAAGATTAAAACTCTTGCTTTACCACTCCTCCAAGACCAAGTAATTTAATTTGATGGGGAATCACAGCTATTTATTAGAATACAGCCAAGATATTGGTCTAGAATTCTAGGCTACTAATTTTGGATGAGAAGCCACTATTTACACGTGGAGGAAGGATTATTATTCATCTTTTGCCAGCAGTTTAAAACCAATCAGCATCCAGCAAGGAAGGAGAAAAACCTCACCCTGTGTACAGTCATCCACATCTGCAACCTCAGGACCCTGGATGTGCGGCCAGGAGCATGGCCATCGCTTGTAGGCAGTCTGAAATGGAAGCACATGGGATCTGGTATCAGGAACCTAGATCTGGGGCCTGGCTCTGATTTCAATGGTTATGTAACCTTGAAGTAAGAAATAACACCTGCCTCACAAGGTTGTTGTGAGGATTCAATGAAATTATATAGGGACTAGTGGCCTGGTGCACAAAATTCATGCACTGGGGTGGGGGGTGTCCCTCAGCTCAGCCTGCACCCTCTCCAATCTGGGACCCCTCGAGGGATGTCCAACTGCCCACCAGGATCGGGCCTAAACCAGCAGTTGGACATCCCTCTCACAATCCAGGACTGCTGGCTCCCAACCGCTCACCTGCCTGCCTGCCTGATTGCCCCTAACCACTTCTGCCTGCCAGCCTAATCACCCCCTAACCACTCCCTGCCAGCCCGGTCACCCCCAACTGCCCTCCCCTGCCAGCCACGTCGCCCCCAACTGCCCTCCCCTGCCGGGGGCCACCATCTTTAAGGGTGTGACAGTCAATTAGTATATTCCCTCCTTATTGTCTGTGGGTGCTGCCATCTTTGAGGGCATGGCAATTAGCATATCCCCTCCTTATTGGATGTGGGCGCCGCCATCTTTGAGGGTGTGACAGTCAATTAGCATATTCCCTCCTTATTGGCTGTAGGCACCACCATCTTTGAGGGTGGGGCAGTCAATTAGCATATTCACTCCTTATTGGCTATGGGCACCACCATCTTTGAGGGCAGGGCAGTCAATTAGCATATTCCCTCCTTATTGGCTGTGGGCATCACCATCTTTGTGATGGCTCGAGGGTCAATTAGCATATTCCCTCTTTATTAGATAGGCTATGTATTTTGCATAAATAAGCACTTTATGGATGCTATTAGAAATTTAATTACACTTTACCCATTGATATTTTTAAGTACTTCAGTATTATAAATTGGTAGTAGATATAATAATATGCATTGAACACAGTATCAAAAGTTATGCTGGTTTTCTGTCCATTGATAGAGCCCAGACCAAATTAAGCATAACCTATCAATTTTGCAAAATGTAATAATCTCCAATACTTGATGAACTGAAAGGGAAATATTTTTTTCTTGCTTATTCTACCTCTATGGAGCACTAACAGCTAATGTAGAAGTCTTATAAGTTTAGATTGCTTGCTTGTTACCTTACTCTTTACTTGGGAGAAACAAACAAGGATATAATTTAAGGAGATCAAGGGTTAATACAAATACAGGCTGCAAATTACATTATTAAAAGTGTTTGAGTACCATCTCTTTCCTATTAATTCCTTTCTCCATAATTTTTCTTGACCAAAGATTAATAAAATTCTAACCATATTTAAAAAAGAATAGCCCTAGCCAGTTTTGCTTAGTGGATAGAGCGTCAGCCTGCAGACTGAAGGGTCCTGGGTTCGATTCTGGTCAAGGGCACATGCCCAGGTTGCCAGCTGGATCCCCAGTAGGGGGCGTGCAGGAGACAGCAGATCCATGATTCTCTCTCATCATGTTTCTATCTCTCTCTCCCTCCCCCTTCCTCTCTGAAATCAATAAAAATATATAAAATAAAAAATAATTTTTAAAAAAGAATAAAATGTCTAAAGAAACTAACATAGATGCTTTGAGATGCTTTGCACCATTTCTACAACTTCAAACTTAGGTAGAAGTAGGTTAATTATTTTGATGCTGATTACACTAAATAAAACTAACACTACACACACACACACACACACACACACACACACACAAATGTTCCCTGTTCTTCCAAACCACTGTAACTGATTTTTCTGGTAGGCAGAGGTAACATACCTACTGATTAAGAAGTACATGATTGCATACCTAACATGACTGAAAATCATAATATATTTTTATCAATATATTATTAATTGATAGGAAAGTCATTTTCAACTGCTATAGAAACTCACTTAAAAGAGCAATAGTTAGACTTTAATTCTTAATAGACTCAAGGTATAGCCCTCTTTTGATACTATCTCTTTCATTTAATCATTCAATAAGTATTTACTTAATGTCTTTACTGTTAGGTGTCAGGCCATGTGTTAGATGTTGGCCATGCAAAGATAAATAAGATGAGATTTCTAAATGTGGAAGTTAATTATAAAGGTAAATGAATCCTCTTCTGCCCTCACCTTCTTTCACCTCTCAAGGGCTTTCTACCTGATGGCAACATCCTTCCTCCTGAAACCCTCTCTTCTCATCACTTCCATGATGTCACCCTTTTCCAGTTCTCTTCCTGACCACTCTTTCTCAGTATTCTCTGCCAGCTCCTCTTCTGTCAAATCCTAAATGTTGAGCATCTAGCACTTGGTCTTGAGCCACTGTTCCTTCTCTATTTGCACTCTTTCCCTTGGATTACCTCACTTACTCCAATAACTTCAAGTACCACCTGACAACTCCAAGTTTGTGTCTACAGCTCGTACCTTTCCTCCAAGTCCCTGATTGCATGCTGGATATTTCCACTAGTGTTCTTACAAACATTTCAGATTTAACTGGAATCTAAGACAAGACTTAATCCTCACCTCTCACCCACCACATCCAGCATAGTTTCCCCATCATAACAAAGGGCATCACCATTCTCTCTGTTTTTCAGGTCAAAAACTATGAGTCATCTTTGATTCTATACTATATCTCTCTCCTCACACCCAATCCATTGGCAATTCTAGTCATTTCTACCTCCAAACTGTTCTTCCTGCTTCTACTTTTGCCCCACTACAAAATAAGCTTCTAAAAATATTAACTAGATGACATCATTGTCTGTTCAATAGGTTTCCATTACATAGAGATTAAAATCCAACTCCATACAGTAAGGTAGTGTACAAACTGGCCCCTGCCATCCTTCCAGTCCCATCTTGAACCACTGTCCATGTTGCCTTCCTGTCTCAGAGGCCCTTAAGTTCCACAAACAATCCACAAACTCTTTCCTGCTGTGGGTCATTTGCTTGCTGTGAAATGTCCTTACTGAGCTCCCTCCTCCTCATAGATCTCAATTTCAATAGAAAGTCCTCAAGGAGGTTCTCCCTAATTACCTTCTTTTTTAAATTCCTTACCATGTATTTTCTATTACAGCACCCTTATACTTTCTTCAACAAAATTCCACCTGCACAGTTTAACTAATTAGTCTGTTTGCTCTCAATTTCTACTACTTGAATATAAATTATAAGAATACAAGAGTCACAGATATGTTGTTGACCATGTAGCACAAGCACCTATCATAAGCCAGCACAGAGTAAATACTCATTAATTACTTGCTATATAAATAAATACTCTGAACTGTCTCCAAGTTCCTCCTATCTCCACTAATCTGTGATGGTATACCCACCCTTAAGTGTGTTAAAGTCAGCATTTTGTCTTAATAAACATTCTCAAGTACTATACATTTTTAATCTAGATTTTTAAATTGTAAATCTAATACCCCATAATTTCCATAAAGAAATACAGATTCTGATCAGTTAAACTTCCCAAGAAATCTTTAATCATAAAATAAAATCTGTAAAAAGATACAAAAATACTAGCGTCTAGGAAGCTCTCAATATGTTAAACAAATGAATTCCTTTCTTTATTTTCATCACTTAAAATCCCCAATTTTCATAAGTATTTGTCCACATCTGCTTCAGGTTTATGCTCATTAAACATGTCCATTAATAAAATTCATAGAATACAATCCCTATAGGATTATTTTGTCACCACTGTAATTAGCTGGTTATTAATAACTAGAGGCCTGGTGCATGATATTCATGCACGGGGGGAGGGGGTGTGTCCCTCAGCCCAGCCTGCACTCTCCAATCCAGGACTGCTGGCTCCCAACCATTCACCTGCCTAACTGCCCCAACCACTCCCCTGCCAGCGTGATTGCCCATAACTGCCCTCCCCTGCCGGCCTGGTCACCCCTAACTGCCCTCCCCTGCCAGCCCGGTCACTTCTAACTGTCCTCCCCTGCAGGCCACCTTGTGGCGGCCATCTTGTGTCCACATGGGGGTGGCCATCTTTGACCACATGGGGGCAGCCATCTTGTGTGCTGGAGTGATGGTCAATTTGCATATTACTCTTTTATTAGATAGGATAGGAAGGGAGCAAAAGGGAGACCAGAAATTATAAGCATGACCATCTGGGCAGCTTCACCAGGAAGCTGCAACTTTACATTCCCCAGGGAACCACTAGTCCATTCCCTGCAAATCACTGGGGCAAGGGGCCCAACAAAGGGGAGATGGGTGTGTAGGCAGTGAAGTCAGGGTGATGTAGGGAAAGTGCCTGTCAGTCTAACCTGGGAACAAAAATCATTGGCTGATGAGGCAGAGCCACTGCAAGCACGCAAAATCTTAGATTGAAATCCCTAGGCCAGTGGTCAGCAAACTGCGGCTCGGCAAACCGTGGCTCGCAAGCCACATGCGGCTCTTTGGCCCCTTGAGTGTGGCTCTTCCACAAAATACCGATTTCTGTGCATGGGCCACGAAGTTTCAATTGCACTGTACATGCACACCTGCACATGGTATTTTGTGGAAGAGTCACACACAAGGGGCCAAAGAGCCACATGTGGCTCGCGAGCCGTGGTTTGCCGACCACGGCCCTGGACAAAGGAGTTCATTCTCTTCACTCTCTTATTCCTCTGGTTTTGCTCCTGCTTTCTTGCATTTGCCTAGAAGCCTCATGGCCCATTGCCATGCGGACCCACACTATGGACTAATGGACTGCAGCTGGGAACATAAGATAAGTTAGGCTGATGCTGGACTGGACTGTGCTCCAACATAGAATGGAAACTTTGGGCAGTAGCTTTAATCCAAGCTCTGCTAAAGACACAGCTGGACTTCTTCCATGGCAGGATGGAGGGAGAGGGGAGACCTTAGAAACTCAGGGATTTAATTCCATGCAAATAAATGCCACTCATTCTCCTGTGTGAGTCTCAAAAATCCTTTTTCTTGTGACATCACAAGAATCCCACTTCCCCTGGCCATAAGTGGGGACACAGAGAGCTCCCACCTGTCACAGTTTCTCTGTAAATGTCTAGATGTCAATCTGAGGAGGTGTATTTTGCATGTAAGGCTTTTAAATTTTCTCTGAATATAAAAGCAAAACGGTCACTACTACTATATCTCAATACTCACAGCTTTCTGAAAATTATAAATAAAGGAAGAACTAGAAAGATGTTATTTTTATATTATCTATACTAATAAAAGCCTAGGTCAGTGATGGCGAACCTTTTGAGCTCAGCGTATCAGCATTTTGAAAAACCCTAACTTAACTCTGGTGCCGTGTCACATATAGAAATTTTCTGATATTTGCAACCATAGTAAAACAAAGACTTATATTTTTGATATTTATTTTATATATTTAAATGCCATTTAACAAAGAAAAATCAACCAAAAAAATGAGTTTGCGTGTCACCTCTGACACGCATGTCATAGGTTCGCCATCACTGGCCTAGGTGGTCCTCACGTGTGACGTTGTCACAAGATGGCCGCCACAAGATGGCCATGTGCACAGCGAAGGTGGGGCCCAGTGGCCGCTCGGCACAGTGAGACCTGGGGGTCCTGTGGCTCCGTACAGCGCAGAGGAGGCCGGTCCTGGCATCTCGACTGCCTTGCGTGGAGGAGGCATGTCGCGGCAGGGGAGGGCACTTGTGGGCCATCAGGCCAGCAGGGGAGGGCAGTTGGGGGCCATCAGGCCAGCAGGGGAGGGCAGTTGGGGGCCATCAGGCTAGCAGAGGAGCAGTTAGGCGTCAATCAGGCTGGCAGGGGAGTGGTTAGAGGGCAATCAGGGAGGCAGGCAGGCGAGTGGTTAGGAGCCAGCGGTCCCACAGGGATTGGGCCTAAACCGACAGTCAGATATCCCCCGAGGGATCCCAGTTTGGAGAGGGTGCAGGCCGGGCTGAGGGACCTGCCTCCAATGCATGAATTTTGTGCACCAGGCCTCTAGTTCTAAAATAAAAAAAAATCACAAACAAAAATATTTTTCCTTTTCATCTCTTCCATAATTCTACTCATCTCCCATAATTCTAATGTTCTCCCACATTAATAAAAATAGCTATCTAGCCTCCTGAAATTGAGAATATTTATACTTACCAAGGTCCAACTTTACTCTGACTCAGCAAATGTCACGAATCCAATTAATGAAATACTTCAATTAATGATGGGCAAAAAGGAAAAAAAAAATCATTTTCTAAATTCTATCACTTTTACAATATGCCCTAATCCAAGCTTGGCAAGGAGAAACAAAAATGTAGATTAAATTTTATTGAAGTTATTTGCCCTGAGTGACTTTTCTCAATAGGCCTTTCAGACTCATTTTAATGTGTCACTTTACACAACACAGCCACACAATGTGGCACTATTGATGATACACTCAACTGAAAATTAGGAGAAAGTAAAAAGCTGAAATATATTTTAAATGAGATAAAAATGATATCTGTGTAAGAAAAGAAGCACACTGTCAGAAAAGATGATTTTATATTGATTACGTATTAAGGTTAAGTGATTTTTAATGGACATACCACACACTCTAGAGGCAAACCCAGAAGAGCACTGCTTCCCTTCTTATCAGCCCAGGGGAAAAATGGGTTTGGGAAGCTTTTAAGTTATGAAAAAAATTCTTCCTCACTTTATGGTTGACAGAAAAAGAGCTAAACTGCCAATATCCCTGAAGATAGTCAGAATTAGCCTGGAAAATATGCCTGTGAAGAAGGGGAACTTGTAGTGGACAAGACCTATTACACAGACAAAGAAAGCCACAGAACAATCTAAAGCAAAAGACAGCCAGCAGATACTGGGCCAAAGCAGAGATAGGGTGCAGCAGAAGGCAAAAATAGAAAACAACTTTTCAAAGGTTTTAAACCCGTCTTCAAAATCTTTTCATTATTCATCTAGCAACCAGGGCTCAATGAGTGACATCAATACATTTAAAAGGTACCTTGAGAACATGATGTCCTCTCTTCTCTTAGATTTTACTTTCAGTTGTTAGAAAAAAAAGTCAAAGTTTAAACATCTTATACTTGATAATAAATATAGAAACATCATAGCTCAGAATTAGAAACAGAGTTCTAAAAGTCACCTGCATATGTGAATAACTGGAATCATGAACCTAAAATTGGAAAACTATGAGCTTTCCAAGGAAGTTATGAAACTTAGAGAGAAAGTGAGAAGTGCTGAGGATATATAAAACAAGACCCGGGAACACTGTTCATAGGTTGGGAACAGAGAAAAGGAATCAGGAGGTCAAGAAAAAAAAATCCCTAAATCCAAGGAAAGAAAAGGGTAACAAGGAGGCGTCAAAAGCACCAAGGAAGTCAATAACAGAAACACTTAGAAGATAATAGACATTCAAACAGGTGAAAGGTGGTATCTTATTGTGGTTTTTATTTGCATTTCCCTAATAACTAATGAAGTTGACCATCTTTTCATATATGTATCTGTTGGCCATTTGTATGTCTTCTTGGGAGAAGTGTCTCTTCAGGTCCTCTGCCCATTTTCTAATTGGATTGGTTTTTTGGTTGGTTTTAAGTTGTATGAGTTCTTTATATATTTAGATATTAACCCCTTGTCAGAGCTGTTGTTTGCAAATATCTTCTCCCATTGGTTGGTTGCCTGTTTGTTTTGTTGGCAGTTTCTTTTGCTGTGCAGAAGCTTTTTAGTTTAATATAGTTTCAAAAACTTATTTTGCATTTACTTTCCTTGCCTTTGGGTCAAATTCATAAAATCTTTCTAAGACCAAGCTCCATAAGTTTAGTATCCATGTGTTCTTCTATTATCAACAAGACAAGTAATAACAAGAGTTGGAGAGGTTGGAGAGAAAAAGAACCCTTCATTCACTACTGGTGGGAATGTAAACTGGTACAGCCACTATGGAAAACAGTATAGAGGTTCCTCAAAAAATTAAGAATAAAGTTACCATATTGTTACCATTGTAATTTGCTAGTTATTAAAAATAAAAATAAGAAAGGAGCAGGGGAAAGGACAGACATTATGAGCATGGCCATCTGGGCAGCTTCACCAGGAAGCTGCAACTTCGTACTCCCCAGGGAACCACCAGTCCATTCCCCACAGATCATTGGGGGAAGAAATCCAACAAAGGGGAAGATGGACACATGCGCATTAACATCAGGGTGATGTAGGGAAAATACTTGTCTGAGAACAAAGATCATTGGGAAGAGGGGGTAGAGCCACTGCAAGCATGAGAAATCTTAGAATAAAACCCCCAGACATAGGAATTCTCTCTCTTGTTCCTCTGGCTTTGCTCCTGCTCCTTTGCACTTGCCCATGTTTCATGTGGCCCTAGAAGCCGCATGGCCCATGGCCATGCAGACCCCACACACTATGGGCTATAGCTGGGAACACAAGCTAAGCTAGCCTGATGCTGGACTGGACTGTGTAAATATCGAGCGGAAACTCTGGGCAACAACTTTAATCCTAGCTCTACTAAAGATGAAATAGGACTTCTTCTTTGGCAGGACAGAGGGAAATGGGACCTTGGAAAATCAGGGGTTTAAGTCCATGCAAATAAATATCACTCATTCTCCCATGCAAGTCTCAGAAATTTTCTTTTCTCATAACATCGCAATAAGCCCACTTCCACAGGCAACCGGTGGGGACACAAAGGACTCCCCAGAGATAACAATATGACCCAGCAACCCCTCTTCTGGATATCTACCAGAAAAATACTGAAAACATTTATTCACAAAGATATATGCACCTCTATGTTCATTGCAGCATTAGTCACAGTGGGCAAGGCATGCAAACAACCGAAGTGTCCTTCAATAGGTAATTGGGTAAAGATGTGGTAAATATATACAATGAAATACTACTCAACCATAAAAAAATATGAAATACTGCCATTTGCAACAACATGGTTGAACCCTGAGACTATCATGCTAAGAGAAATAAGTCAGTCAGAAAAAGCTAAGAACCAAATTATTTCACTCATATGTGGGCTATAAAACAGAAACTCATAGATACAGACAATAATGGTGGTTACCAGAGGGAAGGCAGTGGGGGGTTGTAGTAAAGGGTGAAGGGGGCCAAATATATAGTGACGAAAGATTCTTTGACTTTGATGGGCACACAATGCACTATACAAATCATGTATCATAGAAATGTAGACTTGAAACCTATATACTCTTATTATCCAATGTCATCCCAATAAATTTAATTTTTTTTTAACCACTAACATCTAAGGGAGACTACACTGGGTTTAGGGTTGAAAGTTTGGGTCATATCAGAGAGAAAATGCAGACGATGTATTTGAGCAGTTAAAATAATAGAGAAAAGAAGCAAGGAGGAACATTAGAATAGACAACTGATTTAAGTCAATAAAGATGATAAATTAGAAGAGAGCATTTTGATATGTACAGTAATCTTAAATTTGAGCTCTTTAAATAAGTCCATTTTTTCCCAACTTGACATTAATGAAAAACCAAAGGGTATTAAATCAACTTTCAGGTTGTAGGGTAACAAAATAAGATTGCACTGTGAACATTTTAATGTCAATTTTGCTTAACAACATGACCTAGTAATGATAAAAAGAAGTTAACATAGACGAATTATGTAAAATTACAACAAAGAATCTAATTTCTGAATTTGAAGAACATTAACTATTTTTCTTACCTAATAAAATGAAAGCGGTAGCATCATGGATTTTAGAGCTGCAGACAGAGACCCCGACTTATTTAATGCCAACTCCCCCATGGAGTTAACAACGCTTCGGCAGTGCCCCAAGGTTGCAGAGTAACTGCTAACAGACACCAGCCACAGGTATCTACAGGGCCTAGGTCAAGGAAGACTAAAACACCAAATATGTGAAAAACCCATAATGTCATGATGATACTTTAAAAACAAACTTATCAACTTTGGAAGATGCTAGGAAACCAACTCAGTATCCTGAAAATGGATACTAACAATTAAAGGGAAAGACTCAAGCATTTATCCTGTCTTTCCTTTATAAAAAGTTCCTTAGAGTAACCAAATAATTGATAAGGCAAAATTCTTGTTTATAATGTATTTCAATTAATAAAGAAAGGGTGATAGAATTATATTATTTTGCATCCCCTAATGAAATCATTGATGTAGACAGGAGTTGGCAGATAATGGCCAGCGGGTCACATCTGATCTGGTAAATAAAGCTTTACAGGAACACAACCATGCCCTTTCAATTACACATTGCCTAAGGCTGCTGCCACACTACAATGACAGAGACCATATGGCCTACAAAGCGGAAATATGTTCACTATCCGGTCCTCTACCGAAAAAGTCTGCCAACCCCTGATCTCAACAATAACGATCAATGGCAGCTAAAACCATTAAGCAAAAAGAAGATTGGAAGTTTTATAACGGATGGACCAGACTGACAATACCTGTGCTTACTGGCCAAACATAACCTCACAAGGAGGAGGACAGGTATTATGTGTCTCCTTGTGCCCTACAGCAGGAAGTATACACGCCACCTCTGAAGTCTTCCTGTCAAAAAGTGGAAAATCTAATCAAAGCTCTGCCTCTAATTAAGTTTCCAGGAAATAGGACAGAAAAACAAAGTAAACTATACCATGGAGACACAACTGGAAAAATTCACACTGGGAAGTTCTACAGAAAAAGGATCTGGTTTCTCCAATAAATAAATTGCAAGGGGGAAAAAAGGTGAACCTATAGATTAAAAGCAATCTAAGAAATTTATCAACTAAGTGCATGTGTAGTCCTTATTTGGATTCTGATTCAGGCACATCAACTAGACAAGAAATTTACAAGACAATCAGGGAAATTTGAATACTGAGCAGATATTTGATGACAGTAAGGAATTATTGTGCTGTTTTCTGGTGTGTTAGTAGTATTGTGGTTATATTTTTTTTAAAGGCAAGTTTCTTTATTGTTGTAAAGATACATACTAACATATTCACAGATGAAATAATGCAACATCTGGGCTTTGTTTAAAATAATCCAACGGGGAGATGGGCAGATAAACGAAGCAAGATTAGACATATGTTGATCATTGTTAAGGTTGAGTGATTAGTAAAAAGGGATTCATTCTACCATTTTCTCTACTTCTGAATATGTTTAAAGTTTTTCCAAAATAAAAATATAAAAATAAAAACCATTAGCATAGCTTTCTGTCTCTACTTTGCAACTGTGTTCATGGATGTTTTGTTTCCCCCCTTACCCATCCACCATGTATCTCTTCATTAACCAAATATTTACTGAACAATTGCTAGATGCTAGCAATAACCTTACCTTCAAGGAATGTATGTTCTAGAGGTAGAGCCCCAAAAATAACTCAGCTATCACAGTACTTGATGACAAATGCTGCAGAGAAGGATGCTAAGAGAATGCAGAGAAGGTGAAGCTATACTTTCCTGTGTTCCTCATTCCCATCCCTTAATATTTTTTGTAGTATATTAATCTATCCTGATTTTCTGCTTTTTCTCTCCTAAACAACAAAATTCCTTTCTCTAAGTGGCTCTGTCTTACCCCATGTCATAACCCAAAGGTTTCCTATTGCCTCCTCCATGACTCCACGCAAGTGGGACACTGCATTCTGCCTCCACTCTGCACCCCCTCCCCTCAGGTCCTTTACTTCTGTCACTTACTCTGACAGCCCCAACCTACTAGAACTCAATAACAGAAATTAATAATCCCATTAAAAATGGGCTAAGGACTTGAATAGACATTTCATCAAAAAAGAGATACAAATGACCAACAGATATATGAAAAAAAATGTTCAGCATCACTAATCATCAAGGAAATACAAATCAAAACCACAATGAGCTATCACTTCATACCTACTAGGATGGCTGCTATCATAAAAAAAAAATCAGAAAATATCAACTTTTGGCAAGGATATGTTGGGAATGCAAGATGATACAGCACTATGGAAAACATTATGGAGGTTCCTCAGAGAAAAGAATAGAATTACCATATGATTCTGTAATCCTACTTCTGGGTATTTATCCAAAATAATTGAAATCAAGATCTCAAAGTGATATTAGCACTCCTGTGTTCACTGTAGCACTAATCACAATAGTCAAAATGTGGAAACTACCTAAATGTCCTTCAACGGATGAACGGATAAAGACAGTATGGTATGTATACACAGCGAAACTTTATTGGGCCATATAAAGGAAATCCTGTCATCCTATCTAATAAAAGAGAAAGATGGTAATTAGTGTACAACTGCTACCCTTCCCATTAGCTAATCAGGGAGATATGCAAATTAACTGCCAGCCAAGATGGCGGCCGGCAGCCAGGCAGCTGATGCGAACAGGGAGGCTTGCTTGCTTCAGTGACGGAGGACTCCAACGTTCCCCGCCTGACTTGCCGGCCTCTCAGCTGCAACTCTAAGCAACTATGTTGCCAATATAGAAGCTAACAAAACCCCAGAAACCTGCTTCACTCAGCCGGGCTTCAGCCAGCCAGACTGCAACATTGTATCAAATACAGACGGTAAACAAAGACCAGAAACCTGTTTTCAGCAGCCGAGGCCTCAGAGCTAAAGCTGGCCCAGAATTTAAAAAAAGAAAAAAGAAAAAAAGGAGCGGTTGGGAGCTTCAGTCACCTGTCAGCCTGAAAATGGCCCTCAGCCCCTCCGCCAGACTGGCCAGGCACCCCAGTGGGGACTCCCACCCTGATCCAGGACACCCTTCAGGGCAAACCAGGCAGCCCCCACCCGTGCACCAGGCCTCTATTCTATATAGTAAAAGGGTAATATGCCTCCCAGCACCAAGATCAGCGTGACAGGGGGCAGCGCCCAAACCCCCTGATCGGCCCTGCTCTGTGGGTGATAGAGGGCGGCACCCCAACCCCCCGCCCCCCACGGGCCCTGCTCTGTGTGTGACGGGGTAGAGCCATAACCTCCCCATCGGCCCTGCCCTGAGTGTGACAGTGGCGGCGCCCCAACCCCCTGATCCGCCCTGGTCTGTGTGTGATGGGGGGCGGTGCCCCAAACCCCCTGATGGGCCCTGCTCTGTGAGTGACAGTGGGGAGCTCCTCAACCCCCTGATCAGGCCTGCTCTGTGTGTGACAGGGTACGGAGCCCCAACCCCCCTGATGGGCCCTGCTCTGTGCATGACAGGGGGCAGTGCCCCAACCCCCTGATCCGCCCTGCTCTGTGTGTGACAGGGTGGAGCTCCTCAACCCCCTGATCGGCCCTGCTCTGTGCGTGACAGGAGGGAGCTCCCCAACCCCTTGATCAACCCTGCTCTGTGTGTGACAGGGTACGGAGCCCCAACGCCCCTGATGGGCCCTGCTCTGTGCATGACAGGGGGTGGTGCCACAACTTCCCTATTGACCCTGCCTTGAGTGTGACAGGGGGCGGTGCCCCAACCCCCCAATCGGCCGTACCCTGAGCATGACTAGGGGTGGCATCGCAACCTCCAGATCCGCCCTGCTCTGTGCATGACAGGGGGCGGCGCCCCAACTCCCCAATTGGCCCTGCTCTGAGCCCAACCAGGGGCTGCACCTAGGGATTGGGCCTGCCCTCTGCCACCCGGGAGCAGGCCTAAGCCAGCAGGTCATTATCTCCCGAGGGGTCCCAGACTGCGAAAGGGCACAGGCCGGGCTGAGGGACCCCCTCTCCCACCCGAGTGCACAAATTTTTGTGCACCGGGCCTCTAGTTTTCTATAATAAGGATAAACCTTGGAGACATTATGCTAAGTGAAATAGCCAGACACAGAAAGATAAATAGTGCATGATTCCATTTACATGAGGTATTTAAAGTAGTCAAATTCATCGAATCAGAGTGGAATGGTGGTTGCCAGTGAGAAATTGGAGGGGGTAAGAGGAGTTACTAATCAACAGGCATAAAGTTTCAGTTAAGCAAGATGAGTAAGTTCTAGAGATGTGCTTAGTAACATTGAACCTACAGTCAACAACATGGTACTACACACGTACAACTGCTAAGAGGTAAGTCTCATATTAAATGTTCTTAATACAATTTTTTAATGGGTTATTTTATTACTAAAGAAAAGCAGAGGAAAACTGTCAACATGACATAACAGAGAGAAAACAACAAGGGGAACAAAACCCAACTTACTGTTTAACACTCAAAACAGTATAAGTTCATCCTTTCTGACATAAGGACAAAATGTTGTGTATTTTAATCTTGGAAATTTTTAAAACATTGTAGTGGACATATTTAATCAAAAAACTTTAAAAGTTTATTTATTTTTTATATCTGTATTGGCTGTTGTGTTGTTGTTGTCATGTTGCTGTTACTTTATTTTTGCCTAACCTACAGTGTGGAAGTAACTCAAAGGAAATTTGGCATATTCAGACAGAGGTATCTGACAACAGAGAGTTCTGCTAAATCATCTGATGGGGCTACAGGGACACTGTTGAGTCACTGTCATCACCACCGATGGGCAATTTCACCTTTTAAGGTTATTTTCTAAAAATATGCAATGGCGGTTTGACATTGATAAATATATACTGTGTTAACAACATCTGAGGGTAAGTCCCCAAATTGGGCCACAGTCATTTTTGGTTAAACAAATCCCATCTTTCTCTGATGAGCAGGCTCTAGGATTTTGAGTAAATCACTTGGGGAAATCACTAACCGTTTCTGGGTAATGGCTTTTTTATCTGAGAAATTAAGATTCTGGACTTGATGGCTAAAGAACTCCTGTTCCAACATTACAGGATCTGTGATTAGGAACAGGCTTTTCATATGCATTGGGGTGCTAGCAATAATTCAAATACCAACTGAGAGCATTACATCCTGACAAAGCAAAGTACTAGTAACACTTTAACTTTCTCACTACTCAATGTAGATAGAACCCTGTTAAATTTTCTTCTTAGGATCTGGCACAGGGTAAATAACTTATCTACATTAACCGTTATTAGTGTAAATTACTTCTAAGAAAAGAAAATTGCTATATAACAATATTAACATGAATTGCTGATGATCAGAGGATGGCATTTTGGAGTAAAAAAAAAAATCTAGGTTTGAATCCCAACTCCACCTATCACTAACTATATGACATTGGTCATGTTATTTAAAATGTCTGAGCCTCTTTTCTTCCTCTCTCTCTCTCTCTCTCCTCCCTCTCTCCCTTCTCTCTTTCTAAAATCAATAAAAACATATCCTTGGGTGAGAATTAAAAATAAATAGATACATAGATAGGTAGGTAGGTAGGTAGGTAGATAGACAGACAGATAGACAGACAGACAAAATGTTTCAGCCTCTGTCTCTTGTTTTAATATGACGATAGTACTAAATTCAGGGGATTATTAGAAGGATTAAATAAAAATAAGAGATATATTGACAAACAGCTAGTGCTGGAGAGATGTAGAGAAAAGGGAACCCTAGTTCACTGCTGGTGGGAATGCTGACTGGTGTGGAAAACAGTATGGAGTTTCCTCAAAAATATTAAAAAATGGCACTCTTGTTTGACCCAGTGATCCCACTTCTGGGAACATATCCCAAGATTCCTGAAACAACAATCAGAAAGAACATATGCACTCCTATGCTCATTGAAGATCTATATACAGTAGCTAAGATCTGAAAACAGCCCAAGTGCCCATCAGTAGATGAGTGAATTAAAAAATGTGGTACATTTACACCAAGGAAAACTATGCAGCAGTAAAAAAAAAAAAAAAAAAAGGTGGAGGAGGGGAGGAACTCTTACACTATGGGACAGCATGGATGGACCTGGAGATTATTATGCTATGCAAAATAAGCCAGTCAGAGAAAGACAAATATCACATGCTCTCACGTATATGCGGAATCTAGTGAACAAAATAAACTGACAAACAAAATAGGACCCAAAGCATAGATACATGGAACAGACTGACAGATCTCAGAAGGGAGCTGGTGGAGGGGACAGGAAGAGATAAACCAAAGAACATATATGCATACATGCATAGCCCATGGACATAGATAATAATGCAGTGAAGGCCTGGTGAGGGGTGGGGGGTGGCTGGAGAGGGACAAAGGGAGGGAAATGTGGGATATCTGTAATACTGTCAACAATAAAAAAGTAAGACTGTTTTTACAAAAGACGGGAACCTCACAACCCTGGATAGAATGGAAAAAGGATGGGAGTATATTAAAATAAAATTGTTTGTAAAGTTAATTTAAAAAAAACAGATAATATACCTGCTTAAATAAATATTAATTCCTTTTCCCCTAGCCAGTTCCTGGACATTAAAGTCTTGTAGGCATCCCTGATATTCACCCCATTTCTGGTTTCATCCTGGATTTCCATTCATAAAACACCCTGGCTTGCCCTGTGTTATTGACAGACTCTTTCCTTCACCAAATTTTAGTCAGGCTCCTCTGAGCCCTCTACGCAACTAGGCCTCAACCGTGGCCTATAAGAACTGCACTTTGAGCACGTTTCATCCACCTCCCATACTGAGACTAAACCAAACACTAGCATAGTTTCCATTACTCAAGGCCACATTCCTAGAAAGATGGTCCTGTTCCCTAAAATGCATGCCTGAGAAAGCTCTGTGCTGCCAAAAGAATTTACTGTTTGTTCCAGCCAAAACCTGACTACAGGCCACTGACCTTCCTTTTTCTTGGAGAAAGCTTGCAATCATTAATCCTTTCTCTGTCCCTTTGAGATGTAACTCTTCCACCAACCAGAAATGACTCAGGGACCTGGGAGTCACCTCTTTGAAATGCAAACATACAGGGAGATAGCTCTTGTCTCCCAGTTCTTAGGGGAGACTCGATATTGCTAAAACGGCCATTCTTCCCAAACAAAGCTATGGTATTGACTCAACACAATCATTATCAAAATCCCAGTAGGAGTTTCTTTTCATTTTGATTTAGTTTGGGGGTTTTTTGCACAAATTGGCAAAATTATCTTAAACTTTATATGGGAATGTATAGGACTTCCAATAACCAAAGCCATTTTGTAAAACAAGAACAAAGATGGAAGATTTACACATTTACACTATTTGATTTCAAGATTTAATATCAGGCTGCAACATGATATAAGGTAAGGATGGATGGATAGAGAGACAGGTCAAACAGATTTGAAAGTCTAGAAATAAAGCCTTATATCTTTATTAGTGACTGATTTTTTATAAAGATGCTAATTCAGTGAAGAAATCATAGTCTTTTCAGCAAATGGTACTGGTAAGTGACTGGGTACCGATATACAAATAAACAGACAGGTAAATAAACAAATAGACCTTTACATCAAACCATATGTAAAAATTAATTCAAAATCAATCATAGACCTAGATGTAATAGTGAAAATTATAAATCCTCTAAAAGAAAATATAGAAAATGACTATTTTCATGAAAATATAAGACATCTCAGATTAGACAACAAATTCTTAGGTATAACAACAAAAGCATGCCATGGAAGACAATATTAATACATTGTATTTCATCAAAATTAAAATCTTCAAAAGAAGGCACTATTACAAAATGAAAACACTAGTCACAGATTTGGGGAAAATATTTGTATATTTTATATCTACTAAAGAGTCTATATCCAGAATATATAAAATATTCTTACAAATCAATAAGATGACAACCTAATTTAAAAGTGGGAAGAAAAAAAAAAAGAAAAAAAAAGAATGGGCACGAGACCCTGGCCAGTGTGGTTCAGCTGGTTGGGTGTCATCCCGGGCACCAAAAGGTTGCATGTTCAGTTCCCAGTCATGGCACATGCAGGAGGCAGCTGATCAATGTCCGGCTCTCCAATCAATGTTTCTTTCTCCCTCTCCCTTCCTCTCTCTCTAAAAATTAATTTTAAAAAAAATTTAAAAGAAAGGGCAAAAGAAACAAATAGATATTTCACCAAGCAAAACATACAAATGGCTAATAAGCATATAAAAAGGTGCTCAATATTATTAAGCATTAGGAAAATACAAATTAAATAACAAATTAACCTCTACATATCCACTAGAATGGCTATTATCAGTAATTGTTGATCAGGATATGAAGAAACTGAAACCTTCATACATTGCTGGTGGGAATATAAAATGTTACAGCCACTTTAGAAAACAGTTTGGTAGATTAAGACATTAAATATATCCACCACATGACCCAGAAATTCCACTCCACTTCTCTTACCTAAAATAAATGAAAATATATAGCTATACCAAGACTTATATAAATTGTCATGGCAGTATTATTCATAGTAGCCAATAATTGGAAACAATCCAAATTTCCATTAACGGATGAATAAACAGAGCACAGTTTATCCATACAACATAATACTATTCAACAATAAAAATGGCTAAAATACCAATGCATGCTACAATATGGACAAGCCTTGTAAACATTATTCTGGACCTTGGCCAGGTAGTTTGGTTGGTTGGAGTGTCATCCTGATACGCCTAGTCAGGGGCTCATACAAGAAGCAACCAGTAAATGCACGATGAGTGGAACAAGTCAGTCTCTCTCTCTTCTCTCTCTCTCTCTCTCTCTCTCTCTCTCTCTCTCTCTCTCCCTTTCTCTCTCTCCCCTTCTTCCTCTTTCTTTCTCTCTCATTAAATAAATAAATAAATAAATAAATAAATAAATAAATAAATATTTTTTAAAAACAAAACACTATGCTGGATAAAAGAAGCCAGATACATAAAACTACATATCATACAATTCAATTTATATTAAATGAGTAGAAAAGGCAAATTTAAAGAAACAGTGGCTGCCTGGGATTAGGAATGGGAGCAGAGATTGCAATTGGACTCAAGAGAATTTTGGGGGTAGATAAATGTTCTAAAACTGGATCACAGTAATAGTTATGGAACTATAAATTTAGCTAACATCACTGAACTATATACTTAAAATGGGTGGATCTTATGGCATGTAAATTATGCCTCCATAAGGCTACAATATATGCTTTTAAAAGCAGATTAAACACTAAGAAGAGAGTATTAGTGCAACAGAAGATAGATCATTAGAAAATTTCCAAACTAAAACAAAGAAGATAAAAGACAATGGAAACTACAGGAAAGAGTTTAAGAGTCAAATAGGATGTGAGAAGTCTAACAAATGTATTAAATTGTGCTTTCAGGAGAAGAGGAGCGGCTGAACCAGAAGTAATATCTGATGCAATAATTGCCAAGAACATTTTTAAACTGACTCAGGAATCTCTGTGATCCTTAAGCAGGATAAATTAAAAGAAAAATATACCTAGGCACATAATAATAGAACTCCTCAGTATCAAAGACAAAGAAAAAAAGTTAAAGCACAGAAAAATAGCACATCATCTTCAAAGGACCAACAATGAGATCAACAGCTATTCTTTAAACAAAAATAAATTTCCCAAAGAATGATGAAATTACATCTTTAATGCACTGAAAGACACTGAAACCTAGAATTCTACATGCAGCAAAAAATACATTTCAATAATTAAGAAAAAAATAAAGAAAATTTCCAACAAATAAAAATACAAAGAAATACTAAAGGGAGTTCTTCCAGCATAAGGAGAATAACCCCAGAGAGAAACACAGACTTACATGACGGAATGAAGAGAAATGGTAAATATAAATAAATACTAACTGCATAAAATAGCAATGACAATACAACATGTGGTTTATTCATATGTGAAATTAAAATAAACGAAAGCAAAAGTACAAAAGGAAGCAGGGGTTTTTACAGAGTTAAAGTATTCTCACAATCATGCATTGTGAGGGAAGTGGTTGAAGTACTCATTTAGAGTAAATTCACAAGTGAAGGATGGATGTTGTAGGGAAGTGGCTAAAAGAAAAACAGGATATATAATTAAACAAGTCAACAGAGAAGAAAATTGAATTTTAAGTGCTTAATTCATCAAAGGAAAAAAGGCAAGAAAAGGAGAGAGGGAAACAAAAAACAGATGAGATAATTAAAAAAACAAATAGTAAAACATAAATTTATACTCAAGTATGATATCAATTACTTTAACTGTAAATGGCTTCTTAGATGCCTCACAGATTGTCAGATGATAATAAAGAAGCAAAACCCAACTACATGCTGCTTATAAAAGAAACAGCTCAAAAATAAAAGTCTTAGAAGTTAAAGTACAGGAAAAGCTACACAATGTAAACACTAACCTAAGGAGAGCTTGTTGATACTAATATCACGTCAAGAACCACTACTAGCACTGAAGAAAGGCATTTAATTAAAACAAAAGAGTCCAATAGGGGGGTAGGGGAGGTCAGGGGATTGTCAAGGGCGGGGGGGGGGGGGGAGGAGACATATGTAATACTCTTTGTAATACTTTAAGCAATAAAAAAATAAAATAAAATAAAATAAAATAAAAAAGAGTCCAATACAGGAAAAGATGCAACAATTATAAATGTTATGCAACTAATAACATTTCCTCAAAATATGTTTGGAAAAAAAATGATAGAATTAAAAAGAGACATAAAAATTTGTCATCACAGTTAGAGATTTAGTTTACACTTCTCAGTAACTGACAAAATAAATAGAAAAAAATAATAGATAGGAAGCTTGATTAATACAATTAATAGCTGTTATCTAATCCATATGTATGGAACACCGCACCAATAGCTTCAGAATATACTGAACAGTCTATTCAAGTGTACATGTATCATTTACCAAAAGTGATCCTAATCAGGCCATAAAACAAGTCTCAAAAATATAAAATGACTAAAATCTTAACAACATTTTATTTGATAACAATGGGATTAAGCTATAAATCAATGTTAAAAATTATTAGACTATCCCAATTAATTGGAAATTAATTAGTCAAAAAAATACAACAGCCATTTTAAAATACTTTGAGCAGAAAAATTAAGATATGACATCAAAACTTTTAAGATGCTATTAAAACCAGGGCTTAATGAAAAATGCAGAACTTTGCTTATATATATTAGAAAAGCAGAGTGAACATCAATAATATAAGTAGTGTTCTCACAAAGTTAGAAAAAGAACAGCTCATTGAAGCCAAAAATATTGCACTTATACATATAGGCAAAAAATATATATAAACCAAGAACAAAAATGAACGACTTAGAAAATAAGTATCAATAGCAAAAAAACCAACAAAGTCAAACTTGTCTCATTGAAAGAATAAACTTGATAAACGCTACACAAGACTAATCAGGAAAAAAAGCACAAAATGTCAACATCAGAAATGAAAAAGGGGACAATACACAAATCCCACAAACTTTCAAACGAAGACGGTTGTAGTACCAACTTTCATCTGTAAATTTAAAAATTTATATGAAATAACCAAATTCCTTGAAAAACACTACCTACCAAATTCACACAAGAAGAAATGAAAAACCTGGGTGGGTCTATACCTAATATAATTGTATTCATTTTCTTTCCTACAAAGAAAACTCCAGCCTCAGATGGCTTCACTGAGCGCTTCTTGGCCTTTTGGCTAAGATCAGGAGTAGTATCAGATGGTTTCACTGGTGAATTTTCTATCAAACATTTAAGGAAGAACTAATACCAATCTCTTCCAGAGAGTTGGACAAAAAAAGGAACACGTCCCAACTGATTTTATAAGACTAGCATGCCCCTGAAACCTGAATAAGGCAAGTTCATTACACACACACACACACACACACACACACACACACACACAGAAAATTACAAGCTACTCTCTCTCCTAAACATAGACACGAAAATCTTTAACAAAATAATAGCAAAATGAATCCAACAAAACACAAAAATCACTGCACAACTATTGAGTTTATACAAGGTTGTTTATACAAGATATCTTGATACAAGATTGTTTTAACATTTTTGAAAATGTGATTACCACATTGATAAAGGAGAAACAACCCATATGATAATCGCAATAGATGCAGAAAAGCATTTGCTAAAACCTGACACATGTTCATGATTAAAATGCCTATCAAATTATAAATAAGAGAATTTTCTTAACCTGAAAATGTTTCAACTACACTTCTACGTAAGTAAATGCCATACTTTAAATATTGAAAGCTTTCTCCCTGAAATTGGGAATGAGAATGAGACAACACTATCATCACTACTATTCAAAATTAAAACCGAGGTCCTAGTTAGTGCAAAGAGGCAATTAAAAAATATGAAAAGTATAAGAACTGAACAAGAAAAAATAAAACTATCATAAAATTATTATGCACATAGATAAGCCAAATGATTCTACAAATAAACCATTAAAATTAAGAAGTAACTGTACCAAAATCCTTGCACTCCAGGTCAATATACCAAAATCTATTGCATTTATATATACAAGCATCAAAAAATTAGAAGGTGAAACTTTAAAAGATGTAATTTGCAGTAACAACAAAAAGAATTAGTCTAATAAAAGATGTGCAAAAATGCTACAGAGATAAATTGAAAGCATTACTTAGAGAAATTAAAGACAACCTAATTAGAGAGCTATAATGTGCTCATTGATTAGAAGTATTATAAAGATGGCAACTTTCCCAAATTGAGCTACAGATTCAATGCAATTCCAAACAAAATCTCAACCAATTTTTTTTGGGGGGGGGGGGGGATTGATAGAGTGATTCTAGAATTTATAAGTAAATGCTAAACACCAAGAACACAAAAAAAATCAAAAAGAAAAACAAAATTGAAGGACTCATACTACCTTATATCAGGACTAAGCAATTTACGTTATTTCATAGCCCAATGGGGATAGAATATGAAGTCCATAAACAGATTCATAAATATGCGATTGGCTGATTTATGAAGAAGGTGCCATTGCAATTCAGCGGAGAAAAGATGATTTTTACCAGAAAAAATGCTGTGTCAACAGCATACTTACAAAAATAAAAGTAATCTTGACTCCTACCTCACACTGTACACAAAATTCAATTCCAAGAGGGCTATAGATCTAAATGTAAAAGGTACAACAATTAGACTTCTTGTTAGCACAGAAGAATATCTTCCTGACACCAAGGCAAGCAAAAATTTCTTAAACAAGATACAAAAAGCACTAACCTAAAGGACAGAGTTATAAATTGAAATTCATTCGAATTAAAATTTTCTGTTCATCATAGAAACAACATTTCAAGATTAAAAAGCCAACACTGTGTAGGAGAAGACATCTGCAGGACATTTATCTTACAAAAGACATGTATCTAGAAAATACAAAGAACTCCATAAAAATTAATAAGGAAAGGACAATCCTTTTTTAATGGGCAAAATATTTGAACAAGCATCTACAGAAGATGCTATACAAATGGCCAATTAAACATATAAAAAATGCTCAAGAGCACTTATTAGGAAAGTATACATAAGAACCACTATGACTGCCATACCAAATGTGAGCAAGAATGAGAAGCAACTAAAACTTCCATACACTAATGTAAATTATACAACTACTTTGGGCAACTGTTTGGCCATATCAAAGATAAATCAGAGCCCTGACCAGGTAGCTCAGTTGGTTAGAGTGTCATCCCGATACACCAAGGTTGCGGGTTTGATCTCCAGTCAGGGCAAGGGTCAACCAATAAATGCATAAATGAGTGGAACTATAAATCAATCTCTCCCCCCCCATCTCCCTCCCTCCCTCCCTCTTAAATAAATATTAACATAAAGGTAAATCATACATATAACTGACAATGCATTCCATTCCAAGGTATACACTCAACAGGAACATCCACATATACATGTATAAGCAGGGGTCCTCAAACTTTTTAAACAGGGGGCCAGTTCACTGTCCCTCAGACCGTTGGAGGGCCGGACTATAGTTTAAAAAAAAAACTATGAACAAATTCCTATGCACACTGCACATATCTTATTTTGAAGTAAAAAAACAAAACGGGAACAAATACAATATTTGTATTTGCATGTGGCCCGCGGGCCATAGTTTGAGGACCCCTGTGTATAAGAATGCTCATGGCAGTACTATTTGTAACAGAGAAAAACTGTAAATGACCCAAATGTCTGTGAACTGTAAGATAATTTTTTTAGATATATACAACAATGAAATATCAAGATGTAGGAGAAGAAAAAATGGCTATTACTATACCCAGCAGCATGGATGAATATCACAAAGAAATAATTAGTGGCCCAAACAAGTACATATTATATGATTTCATTTGTTTAAAGTTTCAAAATTGGCAAAACGAATCAATTGTGATATATTCAGACTAGTGGTCACCCTCTGAGCACAGGTTATAACTAAAAGAAAGCAATACTCGTAGATGAATTCTGGGGTGATAATATTTTATTTTTTGATGTGGGTAGTAGTTACTAAATAGGTGGCTTACTTTGTGAAAATACATAGGGCTATAACCTTATGACTCGTATACTTTTCTGTTTGCATGTTAACCTTCAATAACAGAGTTTACTTAAAAAAATAATGCTTCCTTATGTCTATAAATGATACATACAACACAAACCAGGTACAAGAATTTTGTGATTCTTTTTTTAGTCTATACAAAGCACCCAGAAAGATTTTCTAGAGCTTAAATCTGCTAATTTACTCCCATGCTGAAAATATTTTAATATCTTCTTCATTTTGCCTCTGCCTGCCTCACCAGCCACATCTCTTAGCACTCCCTCTCCCTCCTCCTCCCCCACATCCTTTCATCCCCACCCCAAGTCTACCTACTCTCCAAAAGAAGCCACATTATCTCTAGAAGATTCTAGACTTTAGTATGCAAAGTTCCCTCTTCCTTGATCTTTTCCTTACTCTCACCATTCAAACCAATCCCATACTTGACCCCTTGCCTGGGATATCCCTCATTGAGCATAGATATCAATCACTCCCAAACCTGAGTTGGATGCCTCTCTAGTGCTTCCACAGGCATCATCACGTGCTCTCATGTCACACTCTAGTGATAAAACCAGTCACCGTAATGTTAGCCCCAAGAAGGTGTTCACCTTTGGGTCATTAGTGCCTTGCACACAGTGAGGACTCAATAAGCAATTATTGAATAAACAAAGTAATAAAGAAGGTAAAATCCATAAGTGCATTTACCTAAGAAATTTCTGCCCTTGGCCAGTGTGGCTTAGTTGATTGGGCTTTGTCCCGTGCACCCAAAAGTGGCTGGTTCCATTCCCGGTCAGGGCACATGCCCAGGGTTGCGGGCTTGATCCCAGGTAGGCGGTGTGCAGGAGACAGCCGATCGCTGTTCTACTGTCACATTGATGTTTCTCTTCCTCTCTCTCTAAAAATCAATAAAAATATATTTTTTAATTTCTTCCTTTCTATAATGCAAGATTTTTACACAGGCTATTTTTTTTCAAGCTGACTCTCTGACAGAAAAATATCTGTCATTTATAGACCAATCAACCATGACCTAGAGGTTATTAATCAAGCCATTTAAATTTATTGCAGACCAAAGAATAATTGAATCTCAGTCTAGATATAATTTTGAGTTCTAAGATGCTTTAAGCTCCTCCTAATTATGTGTCCCACTGTTGGAGTAAAATTGTTTAAAAGTTTCAAACTCTTCCATCATTGTCTATAAAGATGGGGAAAGGAAAACAATAAATTGGTTATGTGGCTAGCTCCACACCAAAACTGTGTAAATCAATATCATGGTCCATTTCAAATGCCCCATTATAATAGGTGAGGTCTATCTAAAAAGAATCACAAATGTCTTATTTTTAAAAATTAAATATTTTAAAACATCTTTCATGTTTATTCAATGTAAGACACACTCAGTAACTTTGCTACCCATACATTATCATGATTAAAAGATCATAACAATCTCGTTTCAGTGACATCATATGGTTATAATTAATGTGCTTCCCTTTTTTTACTATCAAATGTCCTCACAGATTCCCCATGAAAATACCTTCCACTGATTAATATGTGGCTTGTAGCAGTTACAGTCAGAATAACCATGAAGGACTTACAACTCTTACCTGAATAAGTGAATAAGGGCCTTGACATTATGACTATAATTTTTTTCCTGCTAGCTATAATAATTTCCTTGGCCATGATATATGCATTTATCTTTTTATATGTGATAAAAGGAAAGCACTGAATTGATAGTTATATCAACATAGATGGACCATATCTTATTGTTTCTCAAAATCCTTATCTAGTACCCAAGTAGTAGGCAACGAAGTGTCCATAGGATGCTAGGCTCTGGACTAGGCACTAGGAATACAACTTTAAGCAAAAAGACATTGCCTCTGCCTTCAGGGAGCTTACAGTCCAATGAGGACAATATGAACCAACTAATCACATAAATAAATGCAAAATTACAAGTGTAATAAGACCACCATCTCTTACCTGGACTACTACAATAGGATCCCTACAGTTCTCCCTGTTACCACTCTTGCTCCCTCACAATCCAGTCTCTGCATGAAAGAATATTTCTAAAATGCAAACCAAATTATTTCCATTTCCCCCAGCCCCCATCCCCGCAAAAGCCCTCCAGTGGTTTCCCACTGCACACAGACTAAAACCGAAGCCCTTACCCTGAACTGCAAAGCCTTGAGCAGTCTGGCCACTCCTTCCCTTCCTAACCTCATATCACTCTCTTGCCTTTTCTCTGCCTCAGCACCTTTGCACTTACTCCTTCTGTCTGAAATGCTCTGCTCCTCATCCAGGGCTCCCCTTGTCACTCAGATCTCAGCTTAAATGTTACCTTCCCTCCTCATCTAAGGTAGCATCCAAAACTTGCCTTAATTTAATTATCCAAATGTTATTTGTCTCTGCTAGTTTTCTTGTTTATTTTGATTCTCTCTCTCTCTCTCTCTCTCTCTCTCTCTCTCTCTCTCTCTCTCCCTCTCTCTCTCTCTCTCTCTCTCTCTCTCTCTCTCTCTCTCTGTGTGTGTGTGTGTGTGTGTGTGTGTGTGTGTGATGTACAAGTATCTCCTTGCTAGAATGCAAACACCATGGAAAAGGAACCTTGTCCATTAATATTCTCAGAGCTCAGAACTCTGCCTGGCCTAGGGTAGCCACTCCAATATTTGTTGAATGAGTACTGGTGTTTGACCTGGTTAGGAATGTAAGGCAAGATTTCCCAAAGGAAGTAACAACTAAGCTGCAATCTGAAAATAAGCAGGAGTTACTGAGCAAAGAAAGAATGGAATAACACCCACACAGAGGGACTAGCCAGTTCAAAGGCCCAGGGGCGGGAGGAAGCATTGAAAAAATGAGGGATGAAAAGAAGATCTATGAGATGAGTTCAGAATACCAAAAATAAAGGTATAGCTGAGAAAGATATTAGGAGAGATCTGTTAGCTGTTTGAAGGATGCAAAGGCAAGTATTATACAATAAAAGTAATACACTTACCAGGTTTGAGCAAAACAAGAGGTATATATTTTAAAAATCACTACAGAATTATTTCATAAAACCAATGCAGACATAAATAACAAGATAAAATGTATTCAATTAGTAATATTTTTAATATATTTTTATTGATTTCAGAGAGGGAGAGAGAGATAGAAACATCAATGATGAGAAAGAATCATTGATCAGCTGCTTCCTGCAAGCCTTACACTGGGGATCTAGCCCACAACCTGGGTATGTGCCCTGACTGGGAATTGACTGTAACGTCCTGATTCATAGGTCAACACTCAACCTTTCAGCCATGCTGGCCCGGCAATTAATATTTTTTAAAAAGGATGTACTACAACATATTTAACCTAAATCCCACAATCTAATCATATCTATTCTTATTTTTCTGACCTAATTTCAATAGACTACTCCATCTAAAAAAAAAAAAAAAAAAAAAAACCTGCTACATGGAAAATGTTTTATAAAACATATCAATTAATAAAAATTTATTTGTACATTTGATCTAATAAGCAAGCCTGATTCTATTCATTGAGATATTTTTAATGCCATACTAAGTATTTTTGATATTTTAATGTCACACTTAATTTTTTTAATAGACTCACAGCACTGTTTTTAAATTAAATAGGATTCTGCATTTGAAGAGAGGTGTAAAGAACTTTGTGACTAAAAAATAAACAGGGAGATAGGATGCTGCAATAAACATAGGGGTCGACAGAGAAACCAAGATGGAGGCATAGGTAAACACCGGAAATTGCTGCCTCGGACAACCACTTCAAAAATACAACTAAAAGACAAAACAGACATCATCCTGACCACAGAAAGGCTGGCTGAGTGGAAATTCTACAACTAGAAGGAAAGAGAAAAGCACACTGAGACTCAGAGGAGGTGCGGAAGTAAAGTGCAGAGGTACGGAGGCACGCACAGAAAGGGCTGGCAACTCAGGACACAGTTGTCTTTTTCAATTGGGAGGGAGTCTCAAGCTCCCGACTGCTCTGAACTCCAGTTCCGGGCGAGTCTCTGGGGACCCAGACTCATAGGGGGAGAAACTGGACTGTCTGGCATCAGTCGGAATCGAGGGCAGCTTTCTCTCAGAGGTGCTTGCAGCGATTATCGGGACACTGAGACGTGGAGCCTCTCAGGGTAGGACTGAGGAGCAGCCATAGCTGTTTGCTCTGCCCTGCTGATTCCCTGAGACCCCGCCTCACCCAAGCTGTGTGCAGAGGCTTTTGCATACGAAAGTCCTGGCCCTTTGAAATCTGAAAATTACCTAACAAAGTGCAGCTGGGTTAGAGAGACCCAGAACTGCCAAAAGAAGGCCCATGGCCCCACAGCAGCCTGCACTGCTTCACAGCTTGGCCTCATCTAGGCACCTCCAAACCCCAAACAAAGAAGAGGAATCTGCAGATATCTCCATAGTTCCTGCTGGGTAGCTTCAAGCAGAGGCTAAATTAGCACCTCCTTAGAGATCCAAGAGCCAGTGTACCCAGTGGTCAGAGTGGGACCATCAAGCTTACAACTCCTCAGATCCATAAGGGACACACTCAGGGGGCAGACTCAGTGAGCACCAAAGCCCCATTGAAGCAAGTCTTGCCCCAGAAGGATGTCTTCAGCACAGAAGACCTCCCACTGCAGACACAGCTGATTCTCACAGCCAATTGGCCTGGAGGTCAATTCCTCCCAGTGATACCTACAACAATCAAGGCTTAACTACAACAAGACTCTGCACACAGCCCACAAAGGGGTGCACCAACAGTGTCCACCTCAGGTAATTGGGGAGGCTGAGCCACTGGGGCCTATAGTACACCTAGCACAGAAAGCCACTCTATCAACACAGGGAAGCATAAAAAATGCGGAGACAAAGAAACAGGTCACAAATGACAGAAATGGATGATAGCAAACTATTGGATATAGAGTTCAAAACCACGCTTATAAGGTTTTTCAAGAATTTTCTAGAAACTGCCGATAAATTTAGTGAGACCCTCAAAAAATCTAGTGAGACCCTCGAGGATATGAAAAAGGACCAACTAGAAATTAAGCATACATTGACTGAAATAAAGAATATTATGCAGAGTTCCAACAGCAGACTAGAGGATTGCAAGAATCAAGTCAAAGATTTGAAATACGAAGAAGCAAAAAAGCCCCAACTGGAAAAGCAAAATGAAAAAAGAATCCAAAAATATGAAGGTAGTGTAAGGAGCCTCTCTCTGGGACAGCTTCAAGTGTACCAACATCCGAATTATAGGGGTGCCAGAAGAAGAGAGAGAGCAAGATATTGAAAACCTATTTGAAGAAATGACAGAAAACTTCCCCTACCTGCTGAAAGAAATAGACTTACAAGTCCAGGAAGCGCAGAGAACCCCAAACAAAAGGAATCCAAAGAGGACCACACCAAGACACATCATCATTAAAATGCCAAGAGCAAAAGACAAAGAGAGAATCTTAAAAGCAGCAAGAGAAAAAAAGGCAGTTACCTACAAGGGAGTACCCATACGACTGTCAGCTGATTTCTCAACAGAAACTATGCAGGCCAGAAGAGAGTGGCAAGAAATATTTAAAGTGATGAATACCAAGAACCTATAACCAAGATTACTTTACCCAGCAAAACTATCATTCAGAATTGAAGGTCAGATAAAGAGCTTCACAGATAAGAAAAAGCTAAAGGAGTTCATCACCACCAAATCAGTATTATATGAAATGCTGAAAGGTATCCTTTAAGAAGAGGAAGAAGAGAAAAAGGTAAAGATACAAATTATGAACAACAAATACACATCTATCAACAAGTGAATCTAAAAATCAAGTGAAGCCATAGCCGGTTTGGCTCAGTGGATAGAGCGTCGGCCTGCAGACTGAAAGGTCCCAGGTTCAATTCCGGTCAAGGGCATGTACCTTGGTTGCGGGCACATCCCCAGTGGGAAATGTGCAGGAGGCAGCTGATCCATGTTTCTCTCTCATCAATGTTTCTTACTCTCTATCTCTCTCCCTTCCTCTCTGTAAAAAAATCAATAAAATATATTTTAAAAAATAAAACAATAAAGTGAATAAATAATCTGATGAACAGAATAAACTGGTGAATATAATAGAATCAGGGGCATAGAAAAGGAATGGACTGACTATTCTTGGGGGGGAAGGGTTGTGGGGGGTACGGGAAGAGACTGGACAAAAATCGTACACCTATGGATGAGGACAGTGGTGGGGGGTGGGGGGGTGGTAAGGGCAGAGGCTGGGGTGGGAACCGGGTGGAGGGGAGCTATGGGGGGGGGGGGGGAAAGAACTGTAATGATCTGAACAATAAAGATTTAATTTAAAAAACAACAAAAATAAAAATAAAAAATAAACAGGGACCTCGGGAAAAAAGGTAAAATGCCAGAATTTTTTTTTAAAGTAATGGTTTAAAATGATCTTTAAGTATAAGTCTTCATCACCTAGGGGAAAAGGCAGAAATGAGACATCATGTGATAGAGGAAAACTTGCCCGATAGCAGAAAGCTGCCATCTATTAAGTACATTTTCTCCACCATATGAGTTGTACATGTTACATCCATCCACCCATCATTCATCCGTACAACAACCCTACCCGGTGATAGCAGTATTCCAGCCCAGTGTCCACTGGCTCCTGGTCTCCTCCTTGTACATGTGCCATTTGCTTTACCTGTATAAATGTACTCTGTAAATTAACATATTCTCTTAAAAAAACAAAACTTGATGGGCTAAGTCCAAGATTGACACCTTCAGAACAATATATATGAGTTTTAATAGAAAAAGTTGTTTACCCTACTATTTAAAACTTTATACCACCATCATTTGTCAGTAGGAAAAACTTCCTACTTTATCCTAACAGACTTATTTGTTCCCAACATTCTCTAAATTATTCAATCTCAGCCATGTACTCAACTGGGAATAACAGTTGCAAGAACACACACTAATACAGATGTATCTTAACTTCAATGAAACTGTTATCACTAAATGACAATAACACCTTTAAATCAACACAAATCAATTCCACTACTAGAAAAGTTTATGTCCACCCTGACTGGTTTGGCTCAGTGGATATAGCGTCAGCCTGTGGACTGAAGGGTCCCGGGTTCAATTCCGGTCAGGGGCATGTACCTTGGTTGCAGGCGTATCCTCAATGGGGGGTGTGCAGGAAGCAGCTGATCGATGTTTCTCTCTCATCGATATTTCTAACCCTCTATCCCTCTCCCTTCCTCTCTGTAAAAAATCAATAAAATATATTTTTTTAAAAAAAAGAAAAATTTATGTCCAAGATGGTTATAACACCTTTCCATATAAATGGAAATGTAATACTATCCATTTGTACTATAATCTCCCCAAGTTAATAATATTATATACCTAATAGGAAACAATAAATAAGCTAATAAATCATAAATACATATATTACTTCATTTAATTCTTTAACCCTCTAATATTTCACCATGATAGGTACATTAGTATTGCACTTTGTAATAAGGTCAGTGAAGCTTGTAAGGGAAGCCAGGGAACGTGCTCTAGGTTACATGGATTACAAAATGGCAAAGCCAGGATTCCAACCCAGAATCCCACGCACCTCCCATCTCTGCAATGTGGGCAGAGTGAACCAGCAAGGCAGACCATGCACCAATGAATCACTCTTGATTCATTTCCATCTTTTAGCACCTAACAGCTGATTTAATAACCTTCAATAGTCTGTTCACTTCTCGGGAAACATTGGGCACAAGCTCAAAAAGAAAAAGTTCATAAATGACGCATACACATCAGACACAACAAAACGCAGAATTTTTTTAATTCCCAGGCTGGGAGTGGGGATATATTTTGTATTTTGTACAGTCTGTTCATAATTCTTTTTTATTATTCTTTACTGTTTAAATTTTACATATATCTTCTTTTTCCCCCATTGACCTCTCCCCGGCCGCACCCACCCACCCCCAGCACATGCCCTCACCCCTCTACTTTCTGTGTCCATGGATTATGCTTATATGCATGCATACAAGTCCTCTGGTTGATCTCTCCCCCTTACCCCACCTCCCCTGCCTTCCCTCTGAGGTTTGATGGTCTCTTTGATGCTTCTATGTCTCTGGACCTATATTTGTTTATCACTTTATGTTGTTCATTATATTCCACAAATGAGTGAGCTCATGTGATATTTAGCTTTCTCAGACTGGCTTATTTCACTTAACATAAGGCTCTCCAGGTCCACCCATGCTGTTGCAAATGGTAAGAGTTCCTTCTTTTTCACAGTAGCATAGTATTCCATTGTGTAGATGTACCACCCAGTTTTAATCCACTCATCTGCTAATGGGCACTCAGGCTGTTTCCAAATCTTAGCTATTATAAATAGCTGCTATGAACATAGGGGTGCATATATCCTTTCTGATTGGTGTTTCTGATTTCTTGGGACACATTCCTAGAAGTGGGAATACTGAGTCAAATGGGAGTTCCATTTTTAATTTTTTGAGGAAACTCCATACTGTTTTCCACAGTGGCTGCACCAGTGTGCATTTCTACCAGCAGTGCATGAGGGTTCCTTGTTCTCTGCATCCTCTCAAGCACTTGTCATTTGTTGATTTGTTGATGATAGCCATTCTGACAGGTGTGAGATGGTACCTTATTATTGTTTTGATTAGTGAATTTGACCATGTTTTCATATGTCTCTTGGCCTTCTGTATGTCCACTTTCAAAAAGTGTCTATTTAGGTCCTTTGCCCATTTTTTGATTGGATTGTTTACCTACCTTTTGTTAAGTTGTATGAGTTCCCTATAAATTTTGGCAATTAAACCCTTATCAGATATAACATTGGCAAATATGTTCTCCCATGCAGTCGGGTCTCTTGTTGTTTTGTTGATGGTTTCTTTTGCTGTGCAGAAGTCTGTTCATATTTCAATGACTAACACATTAAAAACTTTGCTAAAGCACAATTTCCCAACCCCTCCCCCGAGAAAATACATTTATTTCAATTTTAAAAACAGATACATCAAAGAACTATAAGACATATTTTGCTGCCTCTAGCTCCTGAGACACCATAGGTGTTTTTTATTGAATTTATTGTATTGACATTGGTTAGTAAAATTATAAAGGCTTCAGGTGTAGAGTTCTACATCATCTATGTATTGCATTGTGTGTTCAGCACCCCAAGTCTCCTTTCATCACTATTTATCCCCCCTTTACCCCCTTCTACTTCCTCCCACACCCTGAGACACCATGTTTTTAAAGTACTAGTTATTACCATCAGTACTTGAATATCTACAAATAAACTGCTAATTCAAGTTCATAGAGAAGTGAGTTTTAGGTGGCTTCCTTTTATTTCTTAGCCCTAAAGTTACACATAAGAAATTCTAACACATGTTAACTTAGCAAGGGTCCAAAATTACCTTCAAATTGTTTATATCCATTTTTCCAAAACCTTGAGGAGAGAGGGGAACTATACCAAACCTTTTTTTTAAGACTTCAAAAAAAACAGTTAAAAGATGAAGTCTCTGCCATGGAAATGGCAGTGATTATAGATGTCTCAAACTTTACCAAATAAACAAATTTGATCTGTTTAACAGAACAGAGGATGGCATTTTCTGTGCTCTTCTTTGGGGCCATTCAAGAAGCTATGGAGACAACCACCCGACACCACCAAGCACAGAGCCTTGATACATAAATCGAAAACTTTTCTATAATATTCTGGAGTTTTCTAAGACTGATCACTGTGTGCTGGAAACAGGCATCATAAAAAATTCTTCTATTCATTCAATAAATATTTACTGAGCACTTACTATATCCCTGGCATTGTGCTAGAAGCTGAGAATATAGTAGCAAAAAAAAAAAAAAACAACAAAAAACAAAAAAAAAACAACAACAACAACAGAGCCACTGTCTTTATGGATTTTATACAATAGAAGAAAGAGGAAGACAAATGTATACTTTTTTGTTTACATGTTGTGTCAGGTGGTAATAGTGCTACAGAAAAGAACAGGCAAGAGGGACAGAGAGTACAGGAGACAAAAAGATCACAATTTTTTGTAGAGTACTTTTTTATAGAAGGCCACTCTGATAACATTTGAGTCCAAAACTAAAAGAAACGAGGAAGTGAGCTTACAAATATTTTGAGAAAGAGCAGTCCCAGCAAAGGGACAGCAGTGCTAAGTCCCAGAGGCCAGAGTAGGCTTGGTGTGCTCAGAGCACAGTAGGCTGGAGTGCTTGCGCAAGGTGGACGGGGCAGAGCTGGCAGGGGCCAGAGCATCTAGGCCTTGCGGGCCCTGAACTGGCTCTGCCGTGTATTCTGAGTGAGGAGGGAAACAGGGCAGGGGGTGTTAGTTAGTTTTCTTTTGGCATCAGAGTCTTTTGAGCAGGGAAATGATAGGATCTGATTTAAAGTTCAAAGGATTGTCCTTGCTGCTACCTAGGAAATAGACTGTATTCTGCCTTATAAAGGAAGAGGCTTGGAGACCAGTTGGAAACTACCTGCAATTAAAAAAATTGGGGAAATGGTAATAGACTGTACTACAGTGGGAGAAATTATCAAATTTGAAGACAGAATCAACAACTCAGCTAATGGACTCAATTTAAAGTATAAAAAGAAAATCAAGCTATACAGAAGTCCAGAGTTATGCCAAAGCACCTGAAAGAATGACAACGCCATTTAATGAACTGGGGAAAACTGTGGGAGCAGCAGGCTGGGAAGGTATTGATACAGGGAATCAGGAGTTCATTTGGGGATATGTTGAGTCTGAGGTGCCTATTTAGACAGCCAAGTGGAATTAAGGGAAAAATTTTCTATTGAAGGTATGAATTTGAGACTCATCAGCAGGTAACTGATATTAAAGTCACGAGACAAGATGAGCTACCTAGGAAATGGGATGGACCAAAAAAAGGAAAGAATCCAAAGTCTGGACTTGCAGACACTGCAATGTTTGGAGAGATCTGCAGCAACCATCAAAGGACACTGAGCAGGAAAGCCAGTGAGATGGGCAGAGAATCAAAGAAAGGAGTCCAGGAGGCCACATGTGATGTGCTGGATTATTGTTCAGCAAATATTCACTCTCATTTATTTCCCAATTGTGAGTGGGGTATGCTTCACTGCCCATTGATGTTAAGCCTGGCTATGTGAATTTTTTCAGCCAATGGGGATGTTCATGGCCAAGGTGAAATAAAAGGCCTTCAGTGTGCTTATATGGCTTGACATTACTCTTGGACCCCAATAATCTGCCATGACAAGAGCAAACCCTGGGTAGTCCCTTCAGCATAAATCCCAGAACAAATGCAGGAGGAGCAGATATAAACTCAATCCACAGACTGGAGCAGGACCACCCAACTCAGCCCATCCTTGATCAGCTAAAATACAGTCATAGGAGACCCACGAACAAAAGAGTAAATGTGAGCTACTGAATTTGAGGGCGGTTTGAAATGCAGTGTTACTAAAGCAACAGCTAATGTATACACCAAGTGAACACAGTCTTTCAAGAAGAAGGGATTGATCTACCGTCAAATGCTACTGATTGGTTGGGTAAGAGGAAGATTGGGAACTGATCCTGGATTTGGAAAGGTCACCCTGAAGCAGTTCAGCAGTGTGATGGGCGTGAACCCCTAATCGGGATACATTCAAGAATAAGAGGACAGAAACAGGAAAGAGCAGTGTAGACAATTCTTTCAGGAAATTTTCCTATAAAGTAAAACAGAGAAATAGTGTGAAGCTGAAGAAACATGCAGGTAGTAAGGAAGTATCATGTGTATATGTTGAAATGTATATATATATATATTGATTTGATTTCAGAGAGGAAGGGAGAGAGAGATAGGAACATCAATGATGAGAATCATTGATCAGTTGCCTCCTGCATGCCCCCTACTGGGGATAGAGCCCACAAACCAGGCATGTGCCCTGACCAGGAATTGAATGGTGACCTCCTGGTTCATAGGTTGACACTCAACCACTGAGCCACACCAGCAGAGCTTGTGTTTGTTTTCAAGATGAGCTTAAAATAATACAATGTATAATACTACTATATATAAACTGATGGAAAGTACTCAATAATGAGGAAAATTGATGACAGAGAAATCATTATCCAGGACCGGGCAAGATGGGAAGAATACAATGCGCAAGTGAAGGAGGTGGCTGCAGAGAGGAGCTCGGTCACTTAGGGTCCCATGGGAGATGGCAGTGTGTATGGGCTGAGAAGCAGATAAGGCTGAAGATCCAGCAGAAGTCCCTAGAAGAGTGATGGCGAACCTATGACACGCATGTCAGAGGTGACATACGAACTCATTTTTTTGGTTTTTTTCTTTGTTAAATGGCATTTAAATATATAAAATAAATATCAAAAATATAAGTCTTTGTTTTACTATGGTTGCAAATATCAAAAAATTTCTATATGTGACACGGCACCAGAATTAAGTTAGGGTTTTTCAAAATGCTGACACGCCAAGCTCAAAAGGTTCACCATCACTGCCCTAGAAGTAAGGGCATCTGAAGAGGGTAAAGGAGGAGACAGGGGTATAGGTTTGAGGGGAGAACAGAAGGGAAGAAGTGGTTGTCTCAAATAGCAGGATAATGAGCAGGAAAAAGGAGGAGGGTTGCCAGTCACACATAGATTACACTTAAGTCTTAACATTCCCATCTAAAAGATGAATTACTTACGATGAAACAGAGATGGCATAAGCTTACCCCACTGTACCACCTTTGAAACAACAAATGCAGTTGTAAACTAATTTTTTAAAGTGTCTGAGAATTCACTCAGAGAAAAAAAAGACAAAAATTACAATATTTGAATTTAATAAAATGACATCAATCATATGTCATTAAAATCCTGTGGCCTAGAGAGGTAAAGAACCAGCTGTGTGAAAGAAGCTATCTGAAACAGGCGTGGGGCACAACCTAAAGCTGATCAGAGAATTAAGAGAGGAGGAGGTCTGAATGCAGAATCCAGGGCTGGACTTTCAATATGGGAGCCACTATCCACATGTGGCTACTGAGCATGTGAAAGGTAGCTAGTACAACTAAACAACTAAAATTTTAACTTTATTTTATTTTAATTTTGAAACAGAAGCAATATTTTTCCATCAAATACAACTTTACTATTTTGGCAGTACTACATTTCATTGTAACTACTGAAAATTTAGCACCCAAAATGGGAGATTCTTTAAGTATAAAATACATACCAGATTTCAAAGTCTTCATTAAAAAAAATAAAAGAAGGCCCTAACCGGTTTGGCTCAGTGGATAGAGCGTCAGCCTGCGGACTGAAAGGTCCCGGGTTCAATTCCGGTCAGGGGCATGTACCTTGGTTGCGGGCGCATCCTCAGTGGGGGGTGTGCAGGAGGCAGCTGATCGATGTTTCTCTCTCACCGATGTTTCTAACTCTCTATTCCTCTCCCTTCCTCTCTGTAAAAAATCAATAAAATATATTTTTTTAAAAAGACTCATTCATTCCTACCTTTAAAAAAAGAAGGAATGTAACATATCTTGTTAATAATTTTATACTGTCCTGACCAGTGTGGCTCAGTTGGTTGAGCGTCATTCCATGTACTGAGGGGTGGCTGGTTTGATTCCTGGTCAGGGCACACGCCCAGTTGCAGGCTCCACCCCCAGTTGGGGGCCTGTAGGAGTCAGCCAATCAATGTTTCTCTCTCCTTGATGTTTCTCTCTCTCTCTCCCTTCCTCTCTCTAAAACCAACATATAATAATAATAATTTTATACTTATTACATGTTGAAATTATGGTGTTATTTTCAATATGTTGGGTTAAATAAAATCTATTATTAAAATTAATTACTTTTTGCTTTTTTAATATGGCTACCCGAAACAATATTACATATTGGACAGCACTGGTTTAAGGATTAAAATACTGATACTATCTGAAAAGCATGGTTTGAAGTCATCTGTTGTCATGGTGACAATAAAAGGAGGCCAAACCTATCCATCCATGTCACAGGAAGAATTATCCAGAATGTTATGCAGCCCAGGTGCAGTATCTAAGCCTTAAATCCGTTACCAATAAGGAACCATATTGCAATGAAAAATGGTCAAGCAGTAACTGAAATCAATATGGAATGGTATGTTAACTAAAGCTCACCTGAAATGGTACTGCCAGCTTACCTGAGATCATAAACTTCCTTCTAGTGGGTAAGTGGCTTTCCAATCTAGAGAAGGTTTAGAATTAAATGCAGAGATGATGAAGAAAATCAGACTCATATTAATACTTTTTAGAAAAGCCAAAGAATATGTTTTATATCAATTGGAACAGTTTGTGAATAATTATGTTTTTAATGTTTAAATGAATCTGACATAAACTGGCAGATTAGCTTTATGATGCTAGTTTAAAATGTGTTATAAATTTAAATATATGATTTATTTATATTGAAATACTCAAGAAGATTTGGCTATGTCTATAAAATATGATATAAAATAAAATTTAAAATGTAAAAGTTTTGAAGTGATAGAACAGGCAAAAGAACTTGAGCTTGTATTTGGAAAGGTTTTACTCATTTGAGTCATAAATTTGCTCAATAAGCATCTGATTTGTTTAAACAGAAAATTAAATACATTAAGTTTATACATGCAATTGAAAATATTTAAGGGTTTAAATTATTACCTAAGTTTGTAAATGAGACTGACAGTTAAAGGAACTGAATCTGTTCAATTTGAACTAAAGTTTCATCAAAGAAAAAGTAAAGATGATTGCTCACATTTACCAGATTTATAAACAGAATAAGATAAATTAGAATTTATAGGCCTAAAGAAATCTAGATTTTATTTTTACCTGTTATTTATATATGTGATATACATATATATTAGTTGTCCTTTCCATACACAAAACTTACTCTTAATAGCTAATAAGTAGTTTACAAAGATTAATTCATTTAATCCTCACAACAACACAGAGAGGTAATATTAGTCTCCCCATTTTCCAGGTCATGAAATGAAGGCATAGTATGGTTAAGTAGCTGCCAGGAGGTCACATAGCTAGAAGGTAGCAGAGCCAGAATTCAACTCCAGGTTGTCTGGCTTCAAAATTCATGCTCTTCGTATTGCCCTTGAATGTGAAAAAGAGCTCACATTGACAAAAATAGTAACTAGTGTTCATAAAAGTGAGCTTTTATAGGCTGGTGAGATTTTTAACTAAAAGTCTCTAATTCTTCTTTTTCCCCAGTAGCTATCAAGGAAGGTTTTTGCACTAAGAATTCAGGGGGAAACCCATGGTATACAGGGGAATGACCCAAATGAGAACAGTTTTCAAGGCTTCTAACTTCTTCCTGACCCAATATTCCAGATCTCTGGTATCCTAGAAAAGTACAGCCTAAGGTATATGGCATTTGTTGAATTACTTTTCATTTATTTTCATCCTATATTACCTCTACGGCCCTTTTCTACATGAATTCCCAATCCAAGACACAGCATAAAATTAAAATGAGTTCAGGAGAGAAAAGATAATTTCATTTAATTTTGTTTTTAATTCTAAAAAATATATTTGAAGGGAAGAGTTCTCCCCTCCTTCTACCCCAAACCTCACCTGGATTCTGCAGCAATAAGTGTAAACAAAAATTTATTTTTCTTGATTACCGCCTTAGAACCCTCTCCCCTACCTAAACTGACCACACCTACCACTCGAAACCTTCCCCACCAGGCAGTCCTCAACTGGCACTCTTCCCAAAGCACATAATCTGAACGCATCTTCACTGCAGCGGGAAGGCATTCTTTGTCTGCTGGTAATTGACAAAGCAATCATAGTCAACTTCAGAGTGTGATTTATCCACATGAATCATGTTTTTAAATGTACTGACTCTGTGCAATTTTGGATAAGATATTTATTCACATCTCATAGATGAGGAAACAAGAGTTATTGTGATGATCAAAAGATAGTTTGTGTAGCAAACTTAATAGAGGACCTGCACCAAGTAAGTGTTCGACAGGTGGTAGCTATTACAATATGTATTATTTAACGAACCTGCAGAACTATGATTCATTACTTGCTTTTATGAACTCCTATCTCTTATTAATTTACTTTTCATATAACTTAAATCAGAAAGACCCCCTGAAATTAAACTGTTTCGTGATCCTTCTGTGGAGATAGTAAGAACAAGTGTTTACAAGGGGAGATGAAAAGAGGAGAGAAGAGTTAAAGTAATAAAAGTATTATAAAGACAAATGTAAATGGTTTTTGGAGATCTATTTTTTGCTGTCTTTTACCAGAATCAAAAGCTTATTCATAATTGCTAGTATAAAATTAGGCTAAATAGGGTTTTTATGCTTTTATATGTAACTTTTTAAGACATGAACATCAGGAATCCAAATAATTAAAAACAGAATTGTGATATTTGATTTCTAATGTTGTATATCAAGTAACTAAAAGCTCAAATTAACTTCATAGTGCCCTAATGATATATTTTGAAACTTAGATAACTGATGTAATCCTATATAATAAAAGGGTAATATGCAAATTGACCCTAACAGAAGAATGACTGGGAATGACTGGTCACTATAACACACACTGACCACCAGGGGGCAGACGCTCAATGCAGGGGGAGCTCTGCTCAGTCACAAACCAGGCTGATGGCTGCCAGTACAGCGGTGGTGGTGGGAGCCTCTCCCGCCTCCTCAGCAGCGCTAAGGATGTCCGACTGCAGCTTAGGCCTGCTCCCCGCTGGCAAGTGGGCATCCCCCAAAGGTTCCCGGACTGCCAGAGGGATGTCTGACTGCCAGCTTAGGCCCAATCCCTTGGGGAGTGTGCCTAAGCCAGCAGGTGGTTATCCCCCGAGGGGTCCCAGGCTGCAAGAGGGCACAGGCCGGGCTGAGGGACCTCCCCTCCCTCCGAGTGCACAAATTTTTGTGCACTGGGCCTCTAGTCTATATAATAAAAGCCTAAGTAACTGTTACAGCAGTTGACCAGAACTACTGGTAGCTGTGGTGCACACTGGCCACCAGAGGGAAGACACTCAATGCAGGAGCTGCCCCTGTTGGTCACTGTGCTCCCACAGCAGGAGTGCTGCTCAGCCAGAAGCCAGGCTCATGGCTGGCAAGCACAGCAGGGGGTGGTGGGAGCCTCTTCACCTCCATGGCAGCGCTAAGGAGCTGCCAGCCAAGTGGTAAGGAGCAAGCAGGGGGGCAGTAAGGAGTGAGGGGTCTGGGAATGCAAGAGGGCACAAGCCAGGCTGTGGGACACCCCACACACACACACACACACACAAATTTCATGCATCAGGCCTCTAGTACTACTATAAGGAACCTGAGTCAGTTTCCTATGGCCCTAAAATTGATTGTGTTAAGGCCCTCAATACTGACTTTGGAACTAGTTAAAACATAATAATTTTATGTCACATAAAAATTTTTCTAAGAATTCAATTAGGGAAAAGCATACTTGTACATACTTTATCTTTGGAAATGAATAAGACATAGTTCTTGAGAAGCTTACAATCTAGCACACACAATAAAAACAGCTATATGTGTTTTTAAACAACAGCTAAATTGTTTTTAAAAGGGGGTATACAGAGAGTTCTCTTGAAAGAGAATGACAGGAGTATCACTTAGTCCCTAGGACAGAGTAGAGTTAGCTAAGAAAAGAATAGGTGAGTCTAAATTTTTTTACTATGTTTTTATTGATTTCAGAGAGAGGAAGGGACAGGGAGAGAGAGAGAGAAACATCAATGATGAGAGAGAATCATTATTTGGCTGCCTCCCACATACCTCTCTACCAGGGATCAAGCCCACAACCTGGGCATGTGCCCTGACCAGGAATTGAACTGTGACCTCCTGGTTCATAGGTCAACACAACTACTGAGCCACACCAACCTGGCAGGTGAGACTGGATTGATGATAGATCACATAAAACAATGAAAAATAGACAGACATTTTAATTAGATATTTGCATGCATATAGCAAGGCTAATAGCATGGAGAATACGTATTCTTTTAGTATATGAATATAATAAGTAAAAGAACTCCAGAAAGTATTTTTTCTGTAAATCTGTCTATTCTAGTTTCTCTGTACAAAAAAAAAACACTGGTATGTATACAATATGCTATGAAGAAATACTTATTTTATGACTCTAGGTTTTGTTTCTTTTTATTAAAATAAGTTTAAAAGCCCAAGTGCCATAACAATTGGTGCCTTTATTTCGACACTTAAAATATATCAGTGAATTGAAAAGTAAAGCTTGCTACATTCCTTGACATAAAGAAGCCAGAATCCTGGTATATTCTGTGTACCTTTAAGTTAATTTAACAAAGAAAGAGATCAATCACATCAGTTTCTTCCTTCTTAAATGTGGGGATCATATTAGTACCTAATTCATAATGTTCTTTTTTTTTTAATTAAATCTTTATTGTTCAGATTATTACATTTGTTCCTCTTTTTTCCCCCCATAACTCCCCTCCTCCCAGTTCCCGCCCCACCCTCCCCCCTCACTCCCCACCCACTGTCCTCATCCATAGGTGCACGATTTTTGTCCAGTCTCTTCCCGGATCTCCCACACCCCTTTCCCCCCCAAGAATAGTCAGTCCATTCCCTTTCTATGTCCCTGATTCTATTATAATCACCAGTTCATTCTGTTCATCAGATTATTTATTCACTTGATTCTTAGATTCACTTGTTGATAGATGCATATTTGTTGTTCATAATTTGTATCTTTACCTTTTTCTTCCTCTTCCTCTTCTTAAAGGATACCTTTCAGCATTTCATATAATCCTGGTTTGGTGGTGATGAACTCCTTTAGCTTTTCCTTATCTGTGAAGCTCTTTATCTGACCTTCAATTCTGAATGATAGCTTTGCTGGATAAAGTAATCTTGGTTGTAGGTTCTTGGTATTCATCACTTTGAATATTTCTTGCCACTCCCTTCTGGCCTGCAAAGTTTCTGTTGAGAAATCAGCTGACAGTCGTATGGGTATTCCCTTGTAGGTAACTGAGTTTCTTTCTCCTGCTGCTTTTAAGATTCTCTCTTTGTCTTTTGCTCTTGGCATTTTAATTATGATGTGTCTTAGTGTGGTCCTCTTTGGATTCCTTTTGTTTGGGGTTCTCCGCGCTTCTTGGACCTGTAAGTCCATTTCTTTCACCAGGTGAGGGAAGTTTTCTGTCATTATTTCTTCAAATAGGTTTTCAATATCTTGCTCTCTCTCATCTTCTGGCACCCCTATAATTCTGATGTTGGTACGCTTGAAGCTGTCCCAGAGGCTCCTTACACTTTCCTCGCATTTTTGGATTCTTTTTTCATTTTGCTTTTCCGTTTGGGTGTTTTTTGCTTCCTCGCATTTCAAATCATTGACTTGATTCTTGCGCTCCTCTGTTCTGCTGTCGGGAGTCTGTATAATATTCTTTATTTCAGTCTGTGTATGCTTAATTTCTAGTTGGTTCCCCAATATAACATCGAGGGTCTCATTAGTTTTCTTGTAGATCGCATTAAGTTTATCGGCGGCTTCTAAACAGTTCTTGAGAGACCTTAAAAGTGTGGTTCTGAACTCTATATCTTCCATTGACAATTTTGTCCTGTTTCTTTGTCTCCGCATTTTGTTATGCTTCTTTGATGCACCCCCTAGTGGTCTTTGTTGGTGGTCTTATAGTTAAATCTTGATTGTTGTAGCTAATACCAGGGAGGGTTTGACCTCCAGGCCAAGTGGCTATGAGAATCAGCTGTTTCTGCAGTGAGGGAACTTCTGTCCTCTAGGGAGGTGCTAATCTAGCCTTTGCCTGAGGCTATCAGGCAAATGCCTCTGTGCAGGGCTTGGGCGGGGCGGGTCGCACAGGATCAACAGGGTGGGCTGGAGAGAGCAGTTATGGCCGCTCTCAGTCCTGTCCCCACGGGCTCTGCCTCTCTGAGTCCCAGCACCCGCTGCAAAGCTCGGAGAGAAAGCTGCACTCGCTCTGACTGAAGCCAGGCAGCCCCGCTTCTCCCGTTTGAGTCTGGGTCCCTAAAGACTCGCCCGGATCTGGAGCTCAGAGTCTGCGACTCCCTCCCGATTGAAAACGCCAACTGCGCCCTCCGCCGCCAGCCCGCTGCGCGCACTCCGCACCTCAGAATTTGACTTCAGCACTGCGCCTCCTCTGAGTGTCCGTATGCGTTTCTCTTTCCTCCTAGTTGTAGGACTTCCACTCAGCCGGCGTTCCAGTGTTTCTGGGTGATGTCCGTTCCGTCTTTTAGTTTCACTTTTGAAGTAGTTGTTCAAAGCAGCAAACTCCGGCGTTAACCTATGCCGCCATCTTGGTTCTCCTGGCCTCATAATGTTCTTAAGAGAATTAAGTTAATATTTGTGAAATGCTCAGAACAGTGCCTGGCCCATAGGAAGCATTAGTAAGGGTCTGACTGACTGACAGGTAAAAGATGGAACTGCATTCATGCTACACAGGGTCTGAGGAAAACATTCACAGCAAGAGGAAATGCCCAATAAGACCACACAGAAACCTTTTATTGTGGATTTACAATTCAAGAATTTAAGCATCTGTTCTTCATTGTAACTATGCCCGTCATGTCACATAGTGGTAAAACTGTGGAAAATGCCATGTCTCCTTTGAATGGCTATGGTTACAGAGAGGGAAGACGATTGATAATGGCCTGATAGTCAGAAACACAAGTTCTCATTTAAGCACATCAAATATGTTAGACAAACACATAATTTTAGTTTATAGTTCCATTACTATCTTGATTATCTAATTGGTCTACTTGACCTATTAGTTTACATAATATACCCCATGCAGAAAACCTTTACTCTTATGCCCTAATTTGTAGTTTTCAATATTCAAAGTGCACTTACACCACAATTTAAAGAAGTCACTTTTTAGTTAGTCAGGAGAAAAGGTGAGAGTAAGCAACCGGAACCAGCATCTCTGTGGCAGAAGTGGCCAACCTCTGGAAACTACCCTTGGGTAATTGCCTCAGGATTCTGAACCATAAGATGTCGAATAGATTATTAGTGCTATCAGAGTCTTTTTCCTCTTCTCCCCTTCACCACCAACCCCTGCAGCTCCCAATATATTAAACTTTTAAGTCACTGAAGCCTCTTCCTCGAGGTCCTCTGGCTTTCATTTTCACTGATTATAAGATAGAGAAGCAAGGATCTAGATCAAGACACTTAAGGCAATGAGCAATCAATCACCTAACAGGCTCACAAATTCTATCCACCATACAACCTCTGTAAACGTCCAAAATGTGAAATTAAGGTTTATAACATGTGTTGTTTTCAATGCACACCATTATAAACTAAGTTTCCAAGATTCTTCTGGTTGAATAACAAATTAACCAAATCATATTTTTTAAAAGCCCTAGGGTTATAAAATTAGTTTTAAAGCATTAAGGAATTACCTGGTAACTTTCCCTCATAAGAAAAGGAAGGCTGAAAACTAGGCCAAAGGAGACTATTTAGGTGTCCTACATAAAATAAAATGAATAACCATAATAGTTGGAAAACAAGTAATTCCTCATCCATAAGAGCTCAGATTACTTGCATCAAGCAACATGGAATACACAGAAGAAAACACTTGATAACTATTTGTTGATTGATATCCAAAACAATAGTATATAATTGCTACAAATAACTGGCACGTAAGGAAATCAATCACTGACCTCAAACTATATTTATAACACACCAATTATGTGCCAGACAGTATAAATGTATGCATTCTCCCCAAGCACTGGCGATTTACAAAATGTCTTAAGACATCTTATCTTCATTTTAATTGGGAGGACAAAAAATTTAAACAAATGCCCACAAAATTTTTCAACCTCCATTAATCACTATTAATAACCCATGTCACGAAACACCACTTCCTGTCACCACCACTGTATGTCTCCCATGCCTTTTCTCAGCTCAGTAGTTATGATCAATACCGATCATGCACAGTAGGTCAGTTAACAATACCTTATAGCTCTTACATATTTATAGCACTTTTTCTGCCAGATCTCAGGGCTACATTCTTCTTCCCAGCCACAAATGCAAACCTAAGTGTTTTGATAATGAAGAAATCATTAAAAACTATCACCTTTCCCAAATGTGCTTTCATAAATGCTACAACACATTGTACTAGATGCTAAATTACCAACAAGTCATCATGTTATTACAGTGCAACTAGAAATTGCAAGAGCATGTGACTCAGAAATAGCCAATAAAGCAGCGGTTCTCAACCTGTGGGTCGCGACCCCTTTGGGGGTTGAAAGACCCTTTCACAGGGGTCACCTAAGACCATCGGAAAACACATATATAATTACATATTGTTTTTGTGATTAATCACTATGCTTTAATTATGTTCAATTTGTAACAATGAAATTGGGGGTCACCACAACATGAGGAACTGTATTAAAGGGTCGCAGCATTAGGAAGGTTGAGAACCGCTGCAATAAAGGCTTCAGCGGCGTTATGTTGCCCGTGCATTGACTCATTTTACATCGTTGGACATGCTTGATCAGTTACGGAATTCTTCAGGTAGAGCAATGGCTGTGGTTATGTTTATAGACCACATTTTTTAACTTATACCAAAAACGGGGACCAGTTTTACTTCATAAAATTAAGACTCTTAAGCCTAGAAATGCACAAGTCTCATACTACTGTGAATCAGTGAAAGTGACAAATGGTGTTTCACACCTGAGGATGTGCTGTGCTGTTCCCTACTCCCACCAGGTGGCTAAACTAAACCACGGACATAAATCACACTCTCCATTGGTATTTCCTAAGGAGATGCTGTGGACATCACAGTATTTTTCTCTTTCATTAACTGGTTATGCACAAAATACCTCAGAATACTAGTAACATAAACAAACATGCCAAATTAATGTTTTGTGCTGCCCTGACAAAAGCTTCATTTCATGCTTCAGAGTTTGGGTAAATAAACCACTGCAACCAAACAGTGCTTGCAACACATGACTGTATCTGATGTTTACTGACTTTATTTTTTGGCAAAAAGCGATATAGCTTTAAAATGCCAAACTATATTGAACCTTGTGTAAGCTAACAACAAAGGCAAAACGTTAAGTCCTTATTGTGCTGAATTAACACTGGATGCCTCCATTCTTCAGAATACATTTTCTAGCCACAAAATAAATGCGCAGGCTAAAACTCATAGTGAGAGTTCCGTCTGACTGAAAGCAGGTCCACGGTCCTTGCACATACTTGAATGTTGGCTTTGCTAACAAAGATCCGAATAAAGCTGTACTCTTGGTACCTCAGAAAGAACACAAAAGAGGTTTCAGTACAAAACATGAGACTACAGTCAGTGTCTATAAATTATGCCTACACTTCAATATTCCCATTGCCTTTCACGTTTCAATGAGAAAATACGTATGTTCTCTCCTGGTTATCTTCTCAAAACAGATCTACTTCATTTTAATCAATGTACCATTTCATTACCATCATCAAAGAGTATTTAGCAGAGCATCTGTGAATCACTCCACAAGTCAGATTCAGTTAAAAACAAACCCAACTGTGAACTAATCTGCAAACTGTTGTTGCGACTTACCCTTTAAGTTTCCAATACAATCTCCTAATGAAGAGACATGACTTAAAAGTGCTAGCAAATATGAACAGACTTAGAAACCTAGTAATCAGCAGGCTAATAGGTGTTGAAATCCCAAAAGGGAGAAGAGGAATATGAGGTAATCACTTCATGCCTGACACCTCATGTAGCTTTAATATCCATAATTCTAATCAACTTAACTGCAATTCAACATGATCCAGGCCACTGGTTTCTTTTCATTAACTACTGTTTAGCAAAGATGTAATTTCTTGTATTTCATATGGTCACTAGCCGATCAGTTCCAACTTACAAATTATTTTACTAAATAGGATATACAACTTAATTCGTTGACTCACTTTCCAGTTATCAATGTGACATCTCTCACCAGTTAAAGCAAATATTAACAAATATATTATTTCCTTCCCAATTGGTCAGCTATATTCCTGAAAATAATTTTCTTTCACATTATACATAAGATGATATCTAAGTAGCCACAAAAACAGTTTTAGCAATCATATTTTTAATGCATTCTTTGTGTTTGCAACAAAGTAAATATCACGAAATGATGGAAGGACTTGGGCCGTTGAGAAAGGAGGAGGAGGGGTCCGGGTAGCCCTAACTTGAGCAATTCCCCACCCAGGACCCGCATGCCCTTGGCAACCGCATCTAACCCTCACTCCGCCCATAAACACATGCAAATGCCGCCCAGCTACCTGGCTTCAGAGGTGCTTTAGGTCGCTCCTTACACTGAAAAACGCAAGGCATTTTCCAGTTAATTAAAGCATGCACACAATACCTTCCAGAAACAATAGCAACGACACGGGTGCCAGGGATCTAACCTACAATTTACTGGTCCTGCTCCCAACTCTGGTCTTGCCGGGTGGGAACCCCGGCGGCCTCTCCATTGAGTTACAGGTGCAACTGCACCTTCCGGAGACACGGTCGTTACGCTCAAAACCCACCCGAACGAACTTCAGAAGCGCCTCAAAATGCCTCGGTCACAAGCACAGAAAAATGAGCTCACTTTCCAGAGATCGTAAAAAAAAAAAAAAAATGACTTGTGTATTGCCCTTTACAACCCTCCCGTGCCATTCTCCAAGAAACTATGGAACATGGAAATCCAAAGATAAAGAGTCCCATCTTTTTTTCTAAAATGCTTGATAACGAGAGAGAGAGAGAGAGAGAGAGAGAGAGAGAGAGAGAGAGAGAGAGAGAGAAGGTAGGTACCACCGACCGCCTCTGCAAAATCACAGCCGAGGAGCCCCGGCCGGAGCTGGGAGCCCCGCGCGGCGCGGCCCGTCGGGGGCGCCGGGACCCGCCCCGCCGTGGCGCCGGGACGAGGCTGAGCCCGGGCCGCGAACTTTGCCGCCGCGGTCCCGGCAGCAGCGCCGGCGGCGGGCGGAGGGCTCCCGGGCGCGGGGAGGCCGTCTGCCGGCGGGGACGCGCCCCGCGGGGACTCGGCTGCAGCCGGCGGCGCCCTCTCCCTGCGGCGGCGGACACCCAGCCCCGGCGCCCGCCCGACCCCTCCCGGCCGCGGGCGCGCCGGCCTTACCTGCCCGCGGCGGCCGTGGCGGGCGCGGGGCCCCGAGCCGCTAGGGCGGCGGCGCCTGGGCGGGAGGGAGGCGGCCGCGGAGGAGGAGCTCGGGCGAGGAGCGGGCGGGCGGCGGGCGGCTTTGTTTCCACTGCGCGGAGCTGCCGACCCTGCGTCACCATGGCAACCGCCGGGGGCCCGGCCCAGTGGGGACCCCGAGACACCCAAGGTCCTGGACCCTCCGGGCCGCCGCCGCCGGCACCCCCGCTCTTCTCCTTGGCAGTCTCGTTGCTCCGAGGGGACCAGGACCCCCAAGGAGCCGCCACCACCGCACACACACACCCTCAGTCTCCCTCACCAAGTCGCGTGTCTCTCCCCAGCGAGATGGGACCGGGAGAAGAGGAGCAGCCAGAGCCGAGTCTTAGCTCCATCCCAGCAGGCAGCCCCTTTGATTTCCCACGCGGGACATTCCAAACCACCCCCGCCCCGCCCCCAGCACACCTTTCTTCTACGGAGCTGATCCCTCAAAATGGAAATTCACTGAAGATTAAAGAAAAAGCCGTACAAACTAACAAAGTGTTGAGCAACTGGTACTTGGCGCTTCTGTTGACAACAACGTCCCTCCTCCTCCTCCTCCTCCTCCTCCTCTTCCTCCTCCTCCTCCTCCTCCTCCTCCTCATTCTCCCCCTCCTCCTCTTCCTTCTCCCTCTCACCAAGCTTTGCCTCAACTGGGTCTGGTCTCTGTCCATCCAAATCCTGCATCTGTCTTGTTGAGGTCCCCTGTAGGATACAGAGGGGAGGAGACTTGCTTTATTTATTTATTCATTCATTTAGTAAACAGAGGATACACTTGCAACCTCACAGGCTAAAGCACAACTTTGGGCTGCATTGTGAACCTCCGCTGCTGCCACTGCTCAGCTACTGGCTGTGACTGCTAAGCATCTACCAGGGGCTCTGGCTTACGCTGTGCCAAAGACCAGCTATGTACTGCAGGTCCTGGCGATCCGGAAAAGAGGGGGACAAGGCTAACCTTGGCACATGCTAGGCATCCCCTCCTAAGGAAATTCTTGGAGAGAGAGTGAAAAGTACTAGCAGACCCACAGTGATGCTTCCTCTAAAGGACAGAGCTAGAGGACAGCTACCATGGGGTGAGTGAGTCATCGCCCCATACTGTGTCTTCCTGAAAGATCCCTTACTGAATCCAAAACCTACAGGGTCTTCATTTAGACCCTGGGGAGCACCACGTTTGTTTTCTGCCATTTGTGAATCACCAAAGGAATGTCAAAAACAGTAAGACTCCAGGGTAGTTGTTTTCTGGTTTTGCTACCTGTCTGAGAAGCCATAAAGCAGAACAATGTTATTACCACTTTAAGCCACATATATTAAATAATGAAAATATTTAGATCCTTTTTAGAGTGGAGAGTAGAAACAGCTTGTTTCTCAGAAGGTTGGCCACTTTCCTGTAATGGGAACATTGGTACTTCCAGATGAAGTCAAAACACAAGGTCTTGCCTACAGGCTGTTAAGCAGTTTGGCAGTATTTGTCAAAATTTTAAATATACATTCCTTTTACCCAGCTATTAGAAATCTTTCTCAGTTCTTAGAAATCTTTCCAGCAGAAATACCCAGTATGCTATGATAGATGTACAAGGATGTGCGGGGCAGCAGTTTTGTAATAGCAAAAAATTGAAACAACTTGTTTGTTCATCAACAATGATGTGGTTAAATTAATTTGGCACATTCATACCATACAATACTATGCAGCCATTAAGAAGAATAAAATGTAGCCCGGTCAGCGTAGCTCATGGTTGAGTATCAACCTATGAACCAGGAAGTCACGGTTCATTTCCCGGTCAGGGCACCATGCCCAGGTTGCAGGCTTGACCCCCAGTGTGGGGTGTGCAGGAGGCAGCTGATCAATTATTCTCTCTCATCATTGATGTTTCTATCTTTCTCTCCCTCTCCCTTCCTCTCTGAAATCAATAAAAATGTATTTTAAAAAATAATCCTATATAATAAAAGCCTAATATGCAAATTGACCAAACGGCCGAATGACCAGATGGAACGACTGGTCACGATGGCATGCACTGACCATCAGGGGGCAGACACTCAACACAGGAGCTGTCCACAGCCCACAGGGCACCCCAGTCTCCCGGCTGGTCACCCTGCAGAGGGAGGTGACTGGTGGCGGCCGGCAGGGGGTGGGGCCAGCGAGTGGGTAGCACCAGGCTACCCAAGTCGGGTGCCAGCGGGGGCCCCCTGGTTGTCCCGCAGATTGGCCCTGATCGCTGGCCAGGCCTAGGGACCCTACCTGTGCATGAATTTCATGCACTGGGCCTCTAGAAAAATATATAAAACACATAGAAAGAGATTGATTTCATTTAAGTAAAAGAGGGGCTGCAGAGCTCTAGCCAGTTTTCCCAGCGGTTAATTCATTCGCCTGAGGACTGAAGACTTGTGGGTTGGATCCAGTCAAGGACACATACCTCGGATGCAGGCCTGATTCCTGGCCCCTGGTCACTGCATGCAGGAGGCTACCAATCAATGTGTCCCTCTTACATCAATGATTCTCCCCCTCCCTTCCACTCTTTCTTTAAAAATCAATGGGAAAAACTATCCTCTGGTGAGGATTAAAAAACAAAGGAACAAAAAAAAAAGCAGGGGCTGCAGAACAATATGTATGGTATAATCTATTTCCATCCAAAAAATTCTAGATAAGATAGAAACATAGACATAGATATATAAATAAAGGTCTGGGAGAATGCATACCTAATCATTCACAGTGGTTATCTCTGAAACTAGAATAAGAATTGAAGGAACTATTACTTGTACTATAAATAATTCAGAATAGTTTGGTTTGCCTGATTTTTTGTTTTCAATAAACATGTATTAGTAGTTTTTTCAATGAAGAATCAGAAACAAAGATCCTTAACAAATATTTGTCAACTGCCTAGTTGAGCACTGAATACAGAACAGCAAAAAGAGTTGGCCAGTCCTGCCCTCAGATGCCAAAGACTTGGAAAGTCCACATTGGGTCCACACGTAGTAAATTCCTTAGTGACTATTCTGTGAGGTAGGCATTCTTATAGACATTCACTTTTCCCAAGGAGACTTAGTTCTAACTTAAAGTCAGCTCCATTCTAGCTCTTAGACAAAATTACAAGATTGTAAGGAAACCATCCTTCTAAAATTTGTGACCTTACCTGCCAGAGTATATAATTTAAACAGGTTAAGTGGCATCTGTTAATTCAGTTAGTTAATTCCTATCTAATAAAAGAGAAACATGGTAATTGGCGTACAACCGCTACCCTTCTCATTGGCTAATCAGCGAGATATGCAAATTAACTTCCAGCCAAGATGGCGGCCGGCAGCCAGGCAGCTTGAAACTAACATGAGGCTTGCTTGCTTCAGTGACGGAGGACTCCAACCTTCCCCGCCTGCCTTGCTGGCCTCTGAGCCTGCAGTTTAAGAAACATTGTAACAAATATAGAAGCCAAACAAAACCCCAGAAACCTGCTTTCAGCCAGCTGGGATCTCAGAGCTGGAGTTGATACAGAGTTTCGATTATAGAACCGAAACAAACCAGATACCTTCTTTCAGCAGCAGAGGCCTCAGAGCTGGAGCCAGAGCTAAAGCTGGCCCAGAATAAAAAAAATAAAAGAAAAAAAGGAGCGGTTGGGAGCTTCAGTCCCAGCCTGAAAACAGCCTCAGCCCCTCACCCAGACTGACCAGGCACCCCAGTGGGGACCCCCACCCTGAAGGGTGTGTGACCAGCTGCAAACAGCCATCATCCCCTCATCCAGGCTGGCCAGGCACCCCAGTGGGGACCCCCACCCTGATCCAGGACACCCTTCAGGGCAAACCAGCCAGCCCCCACCCATGCACCAGGCCTCTATTCTATATAGTAAAAGGGTAATATGCCTCCCAGCACCGGGATCAGCGGAGCCGCAAGGCCTCCCGGCACTGGGATCAGCATGACAGGGGGCAGTGCCCAAAACCCCTGATCACCCTGCGGCTCTGTGTGTGACAGGGGGCGGGGCCACAACCTCCCTATCGGCCCTGCTCTGTTCGTGACAGGGGAAGGCGCCCCAACCCCCTGATCAGCCCTGCTCTATGCTTGATGGGGGGAGCTCCCCAACCCCCTGATCGCCCTGCCGCTCTGTGTGTGACAGGGTGCGGTGCCCCAACCCCCCCCCCCAACCCCCCACAGGCCCTGCTCTGTGTGTCACAGGGGGGAGCTCCCCAACCCCCTGATTGACCCTGCTCTGTGCATGACAGGGGGCAGCGCCCCAACCCCCTGATTGGCCCTGCTCTGTGCGTGACAGGGGGTGGCATCGCAACCTCCCAATCTGCCCTGCTCTGTGCATGACAGGGGGTGGCGCCCCAACTCCCCAATCGGCCCTGCTCTGAGCCCGACCAGGGGCTGCACCTAGGGATTGGGCCTGCCCTTTCCAGCCGGGAACAGGCCTAAGCCAGCAGGTCGTTATCTCCTGAGGGGTCCCAGACTTTGAGAGGGCAAAGGCCGGACTGAGGAGCTCCCCCACACCCCGAGTGCACAAATTTTTGTGCACCGGGCCCCTAGTTTGGAAATAATGGTACTAGAACTGAGATATTATTATATGGATGCATGACTGGCCTTTCCTATTCTCACCACACTTGAAATATGTAAAATAATGACTTTACTTTCCTAAAAAGAACTATAACTGCACGGTCCAATTTAGTAGCCACTAGCAAAGGTGGATGTTGAGCACTTAAAGTAGGGTCAAAGTGACATGCTCAGTAAGTGAAAAATACACACCAGATTTCCAAGACTTGGAACAATAGCCCCCCCTAAAAGTATAATATCTCATTAATAATGGTTATGTTGATTATATGTTGAAATCATATTTTAACATTATGGGTTAAAGAAAACATATTATTAAAATTATGACATTTTCACTTTAACATGGTTACTAGAAATTTTTAAATTATATATTAGACAGCTCTATTTTAGAATTGGTGTTTACACTAAAATATCATTAGGAAATCCAAAGTTAGCCATTTTTTTAAATATATTTTTATTTATTTCAGAGAGGAAAGGAGAGAGAGAGATAGAAAGAGCAATGATGAGAGAGAATCATTGATGAGCTGCCTCCTGCACACCCCACAATGAGGATCTAGCTCACAAGCCCAGCATATGCCCTGACCAGGAACCAAACCATGACCTCCTGATTCATAGGTCGACCACTGAGCCACTGCAGCCAAGCAAAAGTTAGCTATTTTTAACTTTTATTTAAAACAAAATATAATTGCCTCATTAATACTCTCCAACTTATAGATGTGTCATAATATAGCAATTTATGTTAAATAATTTCAACTTATTAGAAAAATGTTAGATACAAACATTTGTTTATATTTTAGGAAGATTGTAAAGTTATATTACCTGGTCCTGAGTCCCAACTCTGCTATTTATCAGCGACATGACCTAGGAAAGCAGTTTACTACATCTGATAAGATTTCCACGTCTGTAAAATGGTGGTCATAATGGCGAGTACCTCATTGCACTGTTCTGAGAGTGAGGTCAATGAATGCATGAAAAACTCTAATTACAATGCCTGATCACATATAATGCTGAACAAATTTTAGCTGTTATTATCGTTATTATTACTATTATTATTCCACTTTGTCATATCTGTCACATTCTAATAACGTTCAATTTAGGTTAGTCTATATTTATAATAATTCTTTCATCTTCCTTCAAATAAGCTGATTGGAACTGTGACTGAGCCATCAAAATTTAATTCTCCTCACCCTGAAATGATATAAAGTAATTATCAAAATCAAAGAGATATTTTGACTCATTTTAAGTTAGCAAAATAAATAAAAAGTTCCAATCACCAGATATGCATTCATGATAATTTCATTTTTTTTAAATTAAATCTTTATTGTTCAGATTATTACAGTTGTTCCTCTTTTTTCCCCCCATAGCTCCCCTCCACCCGTTTCCCCTCCCACCCTCTGCCCTCACCCCCCACCACCACTGTCCTCGTCCATAGGTGCACGATTTTTGTCCAGTTTCTTCCCGCATCCCCCACACCCCTTTCCCCGCAAGAATAGTCAGTCCACTCCCTTTCTATGCCCCTGATTCTATTATAATCACCAGTTTATTCTGATCATCAGATTATTTATTCACTTGATTTTTAGATTCACTTGTTGATGGATGTGTATTTGTTGTTCATAATTTGTATCTTTACTTTTTTCTTCTTCTTCCTCTTCTTAAAAGATACCTTTCAGCATTTCATATAATACTGGTTTAGTGGTGATGAACCCCTTTAGCTTTTCCTTATCTGTGAAGCTCTTTATCTGACCTTCCATTCTGAATGATAGCTTTGCTGGATAAAGTAATCTTGGTTGTAGGTTCTTGATATTCATCACTTTGAATATTTCTTGCCACTCCCTTCTGGCTTGCAAAGTTTCTGTTGAGAAATCAGCTGACAGTCGTATGGGTACTCCCTTGTAGGTAACTGACTGTCTTTCTCTTGCTGCTTTTAAGATTCTCTCTTTGTCTTTTGCTCTTGGCATTTTAATTATGATGTGTCTTGGTGTGGTCCTCTTTGGATTCCTTTTGTTTGGGGTTCTCTGCGCTTCCTGGACTTGTAAGTCTATTTCTTTCAGCAGGTAGGGGAAGTTTTCTGTCATTATTTCTTCAAATAGGTTTTCAATATCTTGCTCTCTCTCTTCTTCTGGCACCCCTATAATTCGGATGTTGATACGCTTGAAGCTGTCCCAGAGGCTCCTTACACTATCTTCGTATTTTTGGATTCTTTTTTCATTTTGCTTTTCCAGTTGGGTGTTATTTGCTTCTTCGTATTTCAAATCTTTGACTTGATTCTTGCGATCCTCTGGTCTGCTGTTGGGAGTCTGTATAATATTCTTTATTTCAGTCAGTGTATGCTTAATTTCTAGTTGGTCCTTTATCACAACATGGAGGGTCTCACTAGATTTCTTGAGGGTCTCATTAAGTTTATGGGTGGTTTCTAGAAAATTCTTGAAAAACCTTAAAAGTGTGGTTTTGAACTCTATATCCAACAGTTTTTTTTCCTCCATTTCTCTCATTTGTGGCCTGTTTCTTTGTCTCCGCATTTTTTATGCTTCGCTGTATCGATAGAGTGGCTTTCTGTGCTAAGTGTCCTCTAGGGCCCAGTGGCTCAGCCTCCCCAATTACCTGAGGTGGACACTCTTGGTGCACCCCCTTGTGGGCTTTGTGCACAGTCTTGTTGTAGTTAAGCCTTGATTGTTGTAGGTAACATTGGGAGGAACTGACCTCCAGGCCAATTGGCTGTGAGAATCAGCTGTGTCTATGGTGGGAGAACTTCTGTGCAGAAGACACCCTTATGGGGCAAGACTTGTTTCAGTGGGGCTTTGTTGCTCATGGAGTCTGCCTCTTGAGTGTGTCCCTTATGGATCTGAGGAGTTGTAATTGAATGGTCCCACTCTGACCACTGGGTACACTGGCTCTTGGTTCTAAGGAGGTGCTAATCTAGCCTCTGCCTGAGGCTACCCAGCAGAAGCCAGTTGTAAAGCAATGCAAGTTGCCCTGGGGCCTTGGGCCAGCTGCAGTTTGTTAAGTAATTTTCGGATTACAAAGGGCCGGGCCTTTCATAGGCAAAAGCCTCCGTGCACGGCTTGGGCAGGGCAGGGTCCCAGGGAATCAACAGGGCGGGAGGAGCAAGCAGTATGGCTGCTCTCAGTCCTGCCCTCAGAGGCCCTGGAAATCGCTGCGAGTGCCTCTGAGAGAAAGCTGCCCTCGAGTTCCAACCGATGCCAGACAGTCCCGCTTCTCCCGTATGAGTCTGGGTCCCCAGAGACTCGCCCGGAACTGGAGCTCAGAGCCTGAGACTCCCTCCTGATTGAAAAAGACAATCATGTCCTCAGCCGCCATCCCTCTCCGCATGCACCTCTGCACCTTTGTATTTTACTTCCGCACTGCACCTCCTCTGAGTCTCGGTATGCTTTTCTCTTTCCTTCTAGTTGTAGAATTTCCACTCAGCCAGCCTTTTTGTGGTTCTGGATGATGTCCATTCCGTCTTTTAGTTGTATTTTTGAAGTGGTTGTGCGAGGCAGCAATCTCCGGTGTTTACCTATGCCGCCATCTTGGTTTCTCTGTGATAATTTCATTTTGATAAATATTAAAATTTCCAAGTTTAACAAAATGCAACAAATATCTAAAGTGGTTTACATTCTGTTTATTATCACCACATCCCTAATGTGTAAAATAAAGAAGCTATCCCTACTGAAGCATTTGTATACGAAGTTTCTTGTTCTATAATTTGGAATTTGTCTACACAAGTTCTTATTTTTTTCTCAATTACAAATCATAATAGCTAATATTTATTACACACTGTATCCAATGTCACACAGTTATTTAGTAGCAGAATTATTAGACTCTTAACCACTGCAGCTAAGAAATGTCTTAATTGAGAGCTTGAGTTCAAGTATATTTTATCCCATTAAACCATGAGTTTTGGAACAGGCAGAGAAAAAAGCAAACTTCAATGTTCTCTCATTACAACCTCATTAAGCAACAACTCCTTCGACCCTTGCCTTCTAGTCATGTACAGACATTGTTTAATGAGGTGATATCAACACACTCAAAACACATGAAAATAGTAATTCTGTTGTCTGTCTTAAAATCAGTTCTCTTCATGGATAGTTTTAAATTTTGATTGGAAAAACCCAGCTCCTGCCATTCAGAAGGCTTGAAAAAGAAAAACATACACCCTGCTGAGTCTATAGAAGTTGAAAATTCAGAACTCACAAACTCTTATCTGCCCATTGCTCCCGCAAGCCGACCCAGGGAAGTAGGCAAATCTGCTCTAAAAGGCAAATATTGACCATTATATCCCAGCAAGTAGAGAAAAATGTGCTCCTTCATACGCTGCTCCAAAGCAATATAAATAGCCTGGCTCAAAGAAGGTATATTGACCCCTTAGACTAAAAAACCTGTGGCCATACAGGAGAGTTTAAGTCATATTTGTTTTAAAATCTCCAAGAGATACCTAATTAACATCATACTTAATCTCTTAGAGAAATAAAAGATCCAGCCAAATGACAGGAATTTCACCTAACTTGAAAGGAGCCCTGTGTTGGTTGACAATAGACTATGGTCTTAGCAATCTATATATATAAAACCCTAATATGCAAATACCATAGACCGAATGACGGAACAACCAAACAACTGAACAACCGGTTGCTATGACATGTGCTGACCACCAGATGGCGCACGTGGACCATGGCGGGCTTCGGCAGCAGGTGGCAGAGCACTTAACATGGTGGGCATTGGCCACGATGGGATAGTAGAGTAGGTGAGCTGGGGCACCAGACCAAGGTGGGGGGCCAGTTGCTGTCATCAGGGTGAGCTTCTGGTGGTTACTGAAAATTCTTTGCTTCCACGTGCTGTGGTCCCACCAGGCACTCACACTTGCTGCCAGCACTGGCCTTGCTCATACCCACTGCTTGTGCCAGAGCCGCCGCTTGTACCCGCTGCCGGCGCCGGCCCTGATCACTTGGCGCTGTAAGCAAGTGCGAGTGGCAGCTACCGGCCCTGATCACCCCTCAGGGTTTCTCCACCTCCCCCGCTCCTGAGGGGCAATCTGGGCCAGCAGCCACCTCTTGCACCCACTGCCAGCGCCAGCCCCGCTCACACCTGCTGCCAGCACCAGCCCCACTCACACCCACTGCTGGTAGTGGCCCCAATCGCTCCATGCCGGCAGCAGGTGTGAGCAGGGCCAGCACCATCAGCACATGGCAGCCACAGTGACGGGAGTGGGGCTGCTGGCAGACAGGAGACCAGGGGCTGTGGCGGGAAGGGCTGGGCAGGGGTGCGGAAGATGGGCCGAGACCCGCCCCTGTGTCCACCACAGCCTTGCAGCCCACAGTTCCTTTCAGGGTGCACAAATTCGTGCACTGAGCCCCTAGTCCTATATAATAAAAGCCTAATATGCAAATCAACTGAACAGCGGAACAACCAGTTGCTATGATACGCACTGACCACCAGGGGGCAGACGCTCAACACAAGAGCTTCCCCCTGGTGGTCAGTGCGTTCCCACAGTGAGAGCGCTGCTCAGCCAGAAGCTGGGTTCATGGCTGGTGAGCATAGTGGCCGTGGCGAGAGCCTCTCCTGCCTCCGTGGAAATGCTAAGGAGCAGCGAGCTGAGCAGTAAGGAGTAGCGAGCAGGCAGGCAGTAAAAAGCAAGTGGTCCCGGACTGTGAGAGGGATGTCCAACTGCCAGCTTAGGCCTGCTCCCTGTGGGGAACAGACCTAAGCTGGCAGGCAGACATCCCCTGAGGGGTCCTGGACTGCAAGAGGGCACAGGTCAGGATGAGGGACACCCCCATGCACAAATTTCATGCACTGGGCCTCTAATAAAAAAATAAAAAGACATCCAGCTTTCTTATCAATGCCAAATCCTGTATAATAAAACCTTAATATGCAAATTGACCAACCAGCAGAACGACCGGTTGCTATGATGCACACTGACCACCAGGGGGCAGATGCTCAATACAGGAGCTGCCCCCAGTAGGGGTTGGTGAGCAGGCAGCACCAGGCCACCAGCCAAGGCAAGTGCCAGTGGGGGCCCCCGATTGCCCTGCCCACCAGTCGTCCTGCAGAGGGAGGCAACCAGCAGCAGCAGCAGGGGGTGGAGCTGGTGAGTGGGCAGCACCAGGCTTCCAGCCAAGGCAGGTGCCACCAGGGGCCCCTTAATTGCCCCACCCGCCGGCTGCCCCACAGATCGGCCCTGATCGCCAGCCAGGCCTAGGGACCCTACCCATGCACAAATTTCGTGCACAGGGCCTCTAGTAGTTTCATAATTGCTTATAGAACTGAAGGAAATGAACATTTCACTGCAATCTATTCCACAAAGATAAGAAGAATTTTGAGATTACCTTACTACTTAACCAAGTATTACAAAAATTTTGTCAATAATTGGTAGTGGCCATATATTTCACCACTGAGCTATCTGACATATCAGTCAGTATCAGTGTGAGAAAAGTTGTGCTAATTAGAGAAATGTATCTTCTAAGAATCCTGGGGAACACAGCCAAAAGTAGATGGGATTGAGAAGGACTGTCTTATCCATCACTTTTTATCTGCTTATATTAATCGTCAGCCCATTTAAAAATATGTACATATTATTTGCCAACGAGGTAAGTGGCAGGGAAACAGAGAGTTAAAAAACAAATACATCAAAAGCTCCCTATGGAGGGATCCAACATGATATCTCAGCCAAAAGTGTAATTTAATATTGAACATATCACAGTAAACTTTTGATGTGCTTTAAATAAACTTTATTTTAAATGAATTACCTTTTGTCTGTGCTCAAAATGTTGTATTCAGAGAGTGAATGTCAAGATGTTGCTTCCTTTTCTTGGGTCATTAATTAGCGGCTCTCACCTCTTTCTAGGGCTCCCTGGCATCAAACCTTCTCCACGCTCACAGCTTATCTCATTTCAGTAGCAAAAATGTGTCAGAATATGAACTAGTTCCAATATTATCTGTTTTAAATTCATAGTTTATTTACTTATTGATTTCTGACACAGCTGCAAATGAGCTCTTAGCAGAATGGAAATCATTTGTTTCAAGTTTTCTCATCTATAAAATGAGGGTATTGAAGCCTGCCCTTTTCCCCAGGAAAGGATTTCTTAAGTCTGAATTAGATTGTTCAGTAAAGCTCATTGATGAAAGGTTCCGTGTGACGCTAATGCCGTAATACTATTGGAGTAAGAGACTAGACAAGGTATCAAAGGAAACTGTTTTCTACACTTCATTATAATAGTAAAACTATTTTAAAGGCTCTCTTTGTGACTAGATCTTTTGAACATTATAAGTGAAGAATTGCACGCCATCAGAGGCAAGCCAAGGGTGTTGTGACCACACGCCACACGGGCTCTTCATGGATGAGGTACATAATGTGTCAAAGGAAAGATGCATGGCAGCGTGACCACTGACACATTACCATCACTCTGAGAGCATACCTTGCTTTGCTAGATAGGCACTGGTCACAGGAAATACCCAGACGTGGGCTTGTTAACTGTAGCCAGAAGTGGCAGATTTAGGCAGGAGTGGAGATCTGAAACAAGCTCTGCTCAGTGGGGTGGAGAGGACGCGAGGCAAAAGGCAGGTAGAGTTGCCAGATAAAAACACGGGATATGTAATATTTGGGAATTACAAATATTAAAATGTATTATTCTTTGTGTTTTTTTAGAATTCAAATTTAATTGGGTATTCTCTATTTTTATTTGCTAAATCAGTCAACCCCAGGCAGAGAGCACCGGGAGGATTTCAAAAGGTGCAGGTGCAACTTCAAGGAAGAACCTATTCTAGTGGGCAGAACAGTATCTGTAGTCAACATGATCTTAGCCAGTAGCTAACAATGGTAGTGAAGGTAAGTGGTCAATGAAGGGAGTGAGGGCAGATGTGGGGAAGCTTGGGGAGATGAAAAGCACAGCAATTAGGTTTGGACACAACATCAAAGCCCCCCTAACAAGAACCAACTGATGCTGGGTCCCAAAACATTGTTTCTGCCTTCATACCATTCACAAAACCAAACCCTCCCATCAGTAATACCTCACTTCATATCTCCCCAGAGGCGTTTCAAATTTCCCAAAAAGCAGATAGGGTCTGAAAAATCCACCCCAAGCTTCTAACATGTATCACCACCACAAATGAGTCTATCCCCCAATTGGCAATGTTTTGAAGATAACTGTTTCTTACAGAGAACGGATTTGAGGTGAGCGAGATAAAAGCAGGGAGACCCATGCATACACTAATTCGGTAGATCAGGTGAAAGAAGATTTAGCGTTGAGCAGCGGGGGATGGTGGCAGTGGAGATAGAAGTGAAAAGACTAAACAAGTATTTTGGAGAAAGAATGGAGAAGTCTTCGTGAGGGTTTTCCTCTAGGACATAAGGGAGAGGAAAGTGCCAAGAATGCCTCCTAAGTTTCTGGGCAACCATAAAGACTTCTGTCGGGGGAGGAGCTGAGCCAATTAGATTATCTCTCCTGAAAGAAGACACTGAGACCAGATGGTGGAAGTGGATACAGTGGAGATGTCGCAATGCGCCCCAGAGGTAACTGCCGTGCTGATCTCAGGGCAGGAGGAAGATAAGCAACAGCAAAGAGCAAAACAAAGACACGAGTTCCATGGCCCCTCACGGGTGGCCTCACAGGCTTTCTTTCTCTTCTTGGAACACAGTGTGTTTCTGCCTGAGTCCCCTGCCCTCTGTTTCCTAACTTGGAATGCTCCCCCACCCCCTCCATTTATCTTCTTGGTGTTTTTCAGCTACTCACTTAAATGTCATCCATTCAGAGAACGTTTCCTGACCACCCAATCTGAAAGAGCACCCAGTTTCTCATTATCACATGATGCTCTTTTATTGTTTTCAAAACACTATCTTCTGAACTCATCGTTGGTTTACAAGTCCACCACCTCACCCTCTAGAATGCAGGCTCCCAGGCTGCAAAGATTTGCCTCTCCTTTTCATGCCTGCACCAACGCCTGGAACAGCACCTGGTGCAGTGAGCCCTCAGGAAATGTTGCTGACCGGGGTTCTGGGGGATACTTTCCCAGTTCCAGGTTCTAGTTCACAGGAAGTGACAATAGCTTGTTTTCTGCCCTTGGCTACTGTAAAATAGTCCCTTATAATAACCTTTCCTTTTCCCTGACCTCCTTCGAGTGGCTTCTTTCCCTTAGCAGCACAGGGCCATCCCAGAACACATATAGGAATCTAAATCATCACTATATGTCATAATAATGACATATCCCTGGGACAAAATCTAGGGGATATGTCAATGCTTAATAAGGGGAAGAGCCACAAATATTTAAAAATTAAAACAGATTTGCTTTCGCCGCCTCCCGAGTCTGACCCAGCTCGAGAGTGATCCATGGAACCTAATGAGATGCTTGCTGCCCACCATTGCTTCTCAGACTCCGCCACAGGGGATGAGACCAGAGTCCCCCAGGGCACCGAGCTCATGCCTAAGAGAGTGGTCAGTCGCTCTCCAACCTGTGCCCGCTGCTGCAACCACGGTGTCCCTGCTCACCTCAAGGGCCACAAGCGCCTCTGCCTCTTCCAGGCTTGTTAGTGTCACAAATGTGTCCTCATCTTGGAGCGCCGAAGGCTCATGGCTGCCCAGGTGGCCTTGCGTAGGCAGCAGGAGGCACAGCTGAAGAGGCACCTGGCTCAGGAGCTGATGAGAGGGGCGGCTTCTCCTAAAGCTCACAGCCACGTCAAGAAGGCGGCCATGCGACCAGCCCGCCCCCCCCCCCCCCCGCCCCCGGAAAGGAAAACATAGTGCCCCAGCCTCAGACTCAGACCCTCCATGGGGCAGTCCCACTGGCACTGACCGCCCCTGGGAAGGAGAATTCCCAGGGGCCTCTGCTGCTTAGCCGTCCCCCAGAACCCTTGCCTTTGCCCTGGACTCCAAGTGCTTGGACCCCTGGACATTGGCTGCCTCCAGGCCTTTCCATGCCACCCCCAGTAGTGTGCCGCTTGCTATGCCAAAAGCCTGTTGTCCCTCTGTATCCCTTCCCTGGCTTTGACCCTGGCACCTCCCTCCAGCTGCCCACTCATGGGTCCTTCCCAAACTGCCCAGGATCTCACCCAATACTGACTGCTCCTCTTCCTGGAGAACCCCAAGGGCCTTCTGCCCTGCTCCACACATGCTCAGCTTTGATACTTCAGCCCTGTGGTACCCCAGACACTCTTCTGCTTCAACCACAGGCCCCCAGAGCCTCTCGCCTGGCCTGGACCTCTGCCTCCGCAGAGCGGCAGCTGCAGCGGGAGGCAGCTGAGGCTCTTATGGGGCTGAAAGATTCATCCCAGGCTCCCTGCCTGACCCCTTCTGTCCCCACTAACTCTGCCTGGATCTCCCTGCTCCATCCAGCTCCTGCAGGAGGAAAAGGATTCCAGCCTGTTGGCCCTTCTCTCCGACCCAGTCCAGCCCCCTCTATGGCTCTGCATATTGGGCATCTGGGTTCCATCTCCCTCCTAAGCTAGAAGCCCAGAAGTGGGAGCCTTACTAGGGCAGGTGCAACAGCCTGCAGACGCTGCATTTTATTGAGGGATTTGTGCAGTAGGAGCTTCAGCTTTTTTTTTTTAAGCCTTCAGGTGCTTTGTTATCTTTCGGTTCCTTTTTCAGCATGGGCATTTCCTTAGCCAATGGTGGATATTCTCTTACCCCCTTGGGTCTTGGGACCTTTTTAATATCCCAACAAATATAGAACTGTGCAATTTAAGCTTCAAAATAGGTTTTTGCATGAATTCACGTTCCAGGATATTTATTTGACATGTGATTCTGTACATACCTGTGCACTTATGTCTGTCTCCATGCATGCAAAAACAGAAGAGTATTTTCATTTTGTGTCTAGGTTTCTGTGAGTAAGGAAGAAATAAAGCTTTGTTGTTTTTAAAAAATTAAAACAGATTTTATTCTTATGTGTTGTCTTCCTCTCGTACACAATCTCTGGGCCGGAGGTCTAGAGATGAGGAGGGGGTGGCCCTGCCATAAGGGAAGTCAGTCTGCAGAGGGCAGATAAGAGTGAAACTCGATGGCAGAACAGGTGGAAAGCTCTCCACGGCAGTCTGCCAATCATGCTGTGGGCCCTGCAGGCCACCAAGGTGGTATTTTCCCACTGGCTCTGGAGGCAACAAAGGAAGGGAGGTCATTCCAGGTAGAGGAAACAACAGATGCAAAGCGCCGAGATGCTGAACCAGCAGATCAAGTTCTGGGACTCTCCGTTCGCTGTGGCCAGAATTCAGGGCATTTATCGGACAGTGGCAGGACATTGTACTGGGACAGTAGCAAGGATCAGATTGTATGGGCCAGTGTAAGGAAAAATCGTTCTCTTTAATAGAATTAAAGCCCAGGACAGTAAAATCTAGCCCTGGAAAAATGCTTTCCTGATTAACAGGACCTCACAGAGCCTGGCTCCATTCCCTCCCAGGTTTTCCCACCCACTGGTAACTCTCAATAAAGCCTCCAGGACCCTGTGGTTGGAGCTGAGTAGCTGGGACTTTATTCCCTAGGTGAACGCGTACACACACACACACACACACACACACACACACACACACACATCTTTTCTTGAGACTGCCTTCAAAAGAGCTTAGGAAATATTAAAGCTGTAAGTGATGAATAATAAAGAGTATTGGAAGTTAAGAGGCCTGCTGGTCCCAGTCCAGGTTCCCATGGAAGGATACCCAGTGTCGCCAAGACCAGCGCCATTGTGCGCCTCCTCAATGACAGCTTGCTGGAGAAAGGCAGTGAGCCAGGAATCCTCCAAAGCTGCCTGTTGTGGAGGCTGATGGAGATCGTAGAATCACAAGGAGCTTTAGTTCACTCCTTTAACAGGAAAGACATTCATTAGGACTACTTGATTTTAATGAAAACAAAACCTGTAGGCTGGGAGGGCACTCTGTCCTTTCAGAAATTCACATTAAATGACAGCCTGGGTGACCCTTGTCATCTGCGTTCTATCCATTTGCCACTTTCTATCAACTATACCTTTATATTTAAATTTTAAACCCATTCTCCTACTCACTTTCGTTTTTATAACCTTGGTAAGAACTTCACTGGATTTTATCTGCAATATCATAATAGCTTCTTAGTTGGTCATGTGGTCCACCCCTACCTTTTTAGTCATCTCACTCATTGTTGCTGACGCCATCTTGCTAAAACACAACTTTGAATATGCTATGCCACGCCCTGCTCCTAAGCACTCTGTAACTCCCCATTGCCTCTGGAATGACAACCTTCCCAAATCTTTTGCTCTCTATGAACTGGCACTAACTTACTTTTCTAACTGTAATGCCTACTACATTGTCTTCATGCTATAGCTAAACTAAAATATAGTGTCTTTCTATAGAGACAGGTTTATTCTGCTTGCAGTGCCCTTTCCTCCAACTCTCCTCATGGTCAAATATTACCCACCTTTCAAAGCTCACTCCAAATGCCCACACTTCCACGAAGCAATCTCTCATCCTGTTGACCAGATGGAATTTCTCGCACCTGGTATCTATCTCCCATAGCACATGACTTTGTATCTCTCTGGTAGAACTTAACTACCTTACATTTTGTGCTAAGTGGTATTTGCATATCAGGAATAAAAATTCCTAACCCACAAAGTTTGGGGTCTTGCCCTCTATGGGGAGTTTGTTGAATTAATTAGTTCAGTATTTCATCCCACATAGAACTCCCAGCCCTGGTGAACTTCCACCTGGGTCATTACCACAGCATTTTGTTTAGCTGTCCAAGGAGAGTGCACATCAAAGATTTGTTTTTGTCTTGCTGTTTTGTGTGGAAGGTGGTGGTTGGTAGTTAGGCTTTGGGGCGCAGGCAAGCTGAAGAGGTGCCAATTTGTAAAATGTGGCCTGGAAATCAACTTGTCCCATTGCTCTGAAGGCGACTTATTGGCACAAAAGCACAGCTTTGGAGGTGCAATCTGAGCTTCCTTTCCTGAGTCCCTAATTACTCCTGTGGGCTTCTTTTGTTGGAGGTTTTTCCCCTCCTTGGACCTTTGCCCTGTTTAACAGCCCTGAGCACCCCAGCACTACAGACGCATTTGTTTCATCAGCTTCTACTCCAAAAGGATTTTATAGGATCCATTTGTTTAATTAACTTTTAATTTGGTTTTGTTTTCTCTTCAGGGACTTTATTTGTAAAACTGGAATGTGTGTGCACAAAATCAGATGATTAAAGAGAATGAAATCCCGGAAAGAAGAAAGATAGCTTAGTCTCAGGGAACATAGGGACAAACAATATCCCAGGTGGTTGTCTTGAGTGTTTTCACACTTATAACAGCAAAATGTTAAATTACTAAAGTACTGTGTCCATCCAGGCCGCTATAAAAAAAAAAAAAACTCCAGAGACTGGGTGTCTTCAACAACAAACATTTACATCTCCCAGTTCTGGAGGCTGGGAAATCCAAGACAAAGGTGCTGGTAGATTCGTCTTAGGGAGAGCCCAGTTCCCAGTTCATGTTCATCTTTTTCTGTGCCCTCACCTGGCAGATCCCTCTGGGGTCTCTTCTGTAAGAGCATTAATCCCATTCATCAGGGCTCCACCCTCAAGACCTCAGTGCCTCCCAAAGGCTCCACCTCCTAAAACCATCACACTGACCATTCAGTTTCCATGTATGAATCTGGGAAGGACACGAACATTCACGCCATAGCAACATATATCATCAGGTAGGATGCTTTCAACTCCCAGAAAGGAAATAACTGATTAAAAGCAGCCCTAATAATAGGTGTTTATTTCACAAAACAAGAACTCTAGAGGAAGGCAGTTCCTGCAGCTCACAATATCAGCCAAGCACGGGCTCTTGCTTCGTTTCTGCTCTCCTCTCCTCTCCCAATACATTGGCAGTAGTTCCCCTTATAACAAAATGGCTGGGATGGCTACAAACTTCATGTCTTCACACAATTACATCCAAACCGGAAGAAATAGGATGTAACAAAAGGCCTTTCTCATCATGCTACTCCCTTTAATTAGAGAGGAACATTTTTCCCAGGTTTCCTCAGCAGCTTAAGTCGTAATGAACTGAGTTGGGTCTCATCTTTGGGCCAATCACTGTCAAAGGGAAATTCTAAAACCATGATTGGTGGAGGCCAAGCACATCATTTCCTGGAGCTGGGCACATTGCCTGGTGAAAAAGGAAATGGGGTTCTGAGAGTATGAAAAAGGGAAAATGGTTGTGGGCAGACAACCCACTGTACCCGCCAAATGCTCTATACCCCTCTCCATCTAGGTTAATACCAAGAAGGTACTTTATGAGCAGTTAATCAGTATCGACAGGAGTGAATGAAGGGCTTTCCATTCACAGGCATGGCTTGTTTGGTGCCCTTTGCTTTATGGTTTTTCACAGATGTTGTGTTTTTTACAAATTAAAGACAAGACTCTCCACCAACAAAAAGATTATGACTTGCTTGCCCTAACCAGTTTGGCTCAGTGGATAGAGCATTGGCCTGCAGACTAAAAGGTCCCAGGTTCGATTCTGGTCAAGGGTACATACCTTGGTTGCGGGCACACCCCCAGTAGGGGGTGTGCAGGAGGCAGCTGATCAATGTTTCTCTCTCATTGATGTTTCTCACTCTCTATCTCTCTCCCTTCCTCTCTGCAAAAAATCAATAAAATATATTTTTAAAAAAAGATTATTACTTGCTTTATTGCAATATCCACTTTCTTGCAGTAGTTTGGAACCAAACCCACAATACCTCCAAGGTATGCCTGTAGAGTAATTCAAACCCAAGCAAATAATAATAATAACTTGTTATGAGCATCAAAAGAAATGATGATGATCCTGGCTGGTGTGGCTCAGTTGGTTGAAAAGTCATCCTATACACCAAAAGTTTACAGGTTCGATTCCTGGTGTTAGAAATGCTCTCAACAATGTCTCAGGAATGAGGCAAACACTTGAAACTGGATTGGCAAGTCAAATTTACTTCTGCGCAGAAGGGTGCCTCTGCCTGGCTGGAAATCATGGGCAAAAGCACACCCAATGGGAAGTCCCTTCTGGTTTTATTTCCTGACGCGGGGTCTGCCCTGCCTCTCACTCTGAACTCTGACCCGATTGGTCAGGGCTCAGAGCTCAGGTTCCCATCATTGCAAGATTGGCTAATTCAGAGGAAGGGGAGGGTAAGGCAGAGCCCAAGATGGCGCCCCGGAGAGCCTGAAGGTCATATCAAGATGGCAGAACCTAAGATGGCGTGAGTTCCTTTCTTTGACAGAAAAGATCGCTGGTTTACTCTCACACTAGCCAGGATGCATACCTAGGTGGGGCATGTACGGAAGGCAACTGGTCAATGTTTTTTTCTCTCTCTTTCTCTCTCTTCCTCTCTCTTTCTCTCTCTCTTCCTTACCCTCTCTCTAAAATTGGTAAGCATATCCTTGGGTGAGGATTTTTTTAAAAAGAAAGAAATGATGATGAAGGCCTGAACCTAAAAGACCAAGACCCTCTTCCTGATTTAAGCTGTTGCTTGTTTTATTATCCTGGATATTATTATACATGCTTACTGGAAACATTTCTCTTATGTTTACTTAAATTAAGCTGAAAGCCTATCACTATTTATTCTCTTCATGTTGGTTGCTAAATTAAATAGTGGCTTATGTGTAATTACTGGGCCTGGAGGCTTATCCTGACTTGTAGGGAAATTCCTCTCACTCTATCCATCAGCATGAGCTTTTATTCAAACTGAGCCACCCAACCTTGACCACTTCCTGCTAGCCTGACTGCAGCTGTCATTTATCTTCTTCCACGGCTTCACAGTATGCTTCCCACCATCCTTACTTTTTTGGATGTTCTTTCTCACCTGAAATTTATTTTATTTACCTTTGCATGGATTGCTCATCCTTTCGTGTCTTGCATTCACTCGTTCTCCGCAATGTTCTTTGATCATGCTGCAATCTAACATTGCCCAGGGATATATAAATCCCCCCTAGGGAAACCTTCAAGGCTACAAATCAAATGTAGGACTCCAAATATCAGAGTGCTCTTTGAAGCTGTGCTTCATATTGAGCCATTCAAGAGACAGCGGGGGAAATGAACAGAGCAATTGAGCAGTTCAAGAGGAATGACTAAAATGCCAGGGAACAGAAAGGTAAAAAAAAAAAAAAAAAAAACCCACAAAACTCAGGAAACCTTGAGCCAAACTGAGTGCCAATATTGTAGAGACAGGAGGAGCACAGAACTTGCCTGAGGACTGTTACAGAAGGCCGGTTTCGGTAAGGAAGAGGATGGTGCCTGAACGAGAGCTCTGAAGGGGAACAGTAATGGTGGATTTGATCCTGTGCTGACTCAGAAGGCTTTCTTTGATACTCTATGACTTTAAGTCACTGTATCAGTCTGTCAAGGTTTGTTCCTGCTTCCTGTCTTTCTCCATCGCCTGCTGCTATCCACCCACTTCCTCTTCCTCGATAGATTTCACAGTGAGGCAGAAGTGGAATATGGAATACCTAATAGTTTCTCACATAAAATAGAATCACTCCACTTCAGGCAAAATCTCTCTGCAAATTTAGTTCTCTTGAGACCTTCCGTAATACATAATGAAGAATGAAATGGGCACTATTTCACACAATGCTTGCATATTATTTCACTTTACCTCTCATAAATTCCCAAATCCCCAACCAATTTTATTTCCTGCTCCTTCCTTTTCTTCTTTTTAACTCTCCTCCACCACCATTTATGCATTTTGACCTACCTCTTCTCCTAGATTCAATAATAATAATAATAAAGTTTAAGAAAAAACTGTCTTCCTGGATACAGCAAATGGCTCAGACTTTGTCCTTGCCAGCTCTTTCACATCTGGGTGATATGATGTAGTGGCAAGTCCCAGACAGAGAGCAGTAGATGGCTTCTGTGCCCACTTTGCCCTAAGTGTGTCCTTTCCCTCATATGCGCAGCAGTAGGGTCTAACTAGGTGATCACACACAAGGATTTCCTCTCTCGCGGGCAGGATGGCCTATAGCTAAGACTAGAGATTTGGAGCTTCTTTAATTCTACCCAAAAGATTCTAAAGCAGCCTCTTGCAAGCCTAGTAACCTTGGGCAAGATCCTTCATCGCCCTGTGTCTACAGTTAGGTTTCCCTAACTATAAAATAGGGAAGATTAAAGTACCAATTTGAGGTTGTTGTGAAGATTAAAAGAGTTAAGCCCTAGCTGGTTTGGCTCAGTGGATAGAGCGTTGGCCTGCAGACTGAGGGGTCCTGGGTTTGATTCCAGTCAAGGGCACATGCCCGGGTTGCAGGCATGATTCCTAGTAGGGGTTGTGCAGAAAGCAGCCGATCAATGATTCTCTTTCATCATTGATGTCTCTGTCTCTCTCTCCCTCTCCCTTCCTCTCTGAAATCAATAAAAATATTTTTTTAAAAAAAGATTAAAAGAGTTAACACATGCAAACTGCTCAGAACAGTACCTGGCAAACACATTCTACATAAGTAGGTATAGCAGACCAGAGATTCTTTAAAAAAAAAACAGATTTATTGAAATATAATTCACATACATACAATTCACCCATTTCAAAAGTATAATTCTGTATATTTACTGTTGTGCAACTATCACAATAATCAACTTCAGAGCATTTTGTCACCCCCCCCCACCACCACCACCAAAAGACCCTGTACGCTTTAGCTATAGCCTTCCTATCCCCCACACCCATCCACCCAGCCCTAGGAAGCCACAAATCTACTTTCCGTCTGTACAGATTTGCCTATGTTGCATATCTCATATAAATGGAGCATAAAATATGTGGTCTTTTGTGTTTGGCTTCTTTCACATAGAGTAGTGTTCTCAAGGTTTGTCTATGTTATACCATGTATCAGTATTTCATTCCTTGTTATAGCTGAATAATAGTCTAGCCCTAGCTGTTTTGGCTCAGTGGATAGAGCGTTGGCCTATGGGCTGAAGGGTCCTGGTTTCTATTCTGGTCAAGGGCACATGCCTGGGTTTCAGGCTTGATCCCCAGTAGGGGGCGTTCAGGAGGCAGCCAATCAATGACTGGCTTTCATCATTGATGTTTCTATCTCTCTCTCCCTCTCCCTTCCTCTCTGAAATCAATGAAATATATTTTAAAATAATAATAACATCCTATTGTTGGATATAACCATTAATCATTTAATGAACATTTGGGTTGTTTCCACATTTGGGCTATTAAGAGCAATGCTGTTAGAAAATCCATGTACAATTTTTTGTGTGGATATAACATTTCATTCCCCGTGGGTATAAATCTAGGAGTGTGATTGCTATGTTCTATGGTAACTCTATGCTAAACCATTCAAGGAACCACTAGACTTTTTTCAAAGCAGCTGCATCATTTTTCATTCCCCCAGTAGTGTATGAGAGTTCCAATTTTCTACATCCTCACCAACATTTGCTGTTTTCTGACTTTTTAATTCTAATCGTCCTTATGGGTGTGAAGTGGTATCTCATGTGGTTTGGACTTGTATTTCCCTAATAACTAAAGATGTTGAACATTTTTGCATGTCCTTACTGGCCATTTGTAAGCTATGGATTTTTATAAAATACCTCTTGTTGATGCTTCAGTGGGCCTTATGTCACCAGAGACACTCTGAGAGCAAATCCAGATCCTGGTTCCCATGAGAGTTTGGGAAGATCTGGTTCATATAATTTGACCCTTGCAAGGTGAGGACACTGACCAAGATCTTAGTGTTATCCCAAAAAAAGGGAAATTCAAGAATAGAATGGTCTATCGAGTTCAACAAGGCTCCTCTTTAGCTTCCATTTCTACCCAGGCCCCTTTCATTTCTAAGAAAACTCGTTTATTCCAAAGTGTCTTCCAAAGGTCTCAATTACCATAATGTAGGTTTACTCCAATTCTGTCGCCTTGATGTCTTTTTCATGTGTGTAAGCCCTCCCAGTCTTCAAGGGCATGGGACCTTTATAACTTTCCTAATGCACCTGGAAGTAATCTGTGCACACTGATTGAGAAGGTCAAAGTCTTACCACATCTCAAGCAGGAGCTTCCTTAAACTAGCAAAGGAGTTTCAGCCAGATTTGTAAACTTGAACAAGTTAATTCACTTCCTTCTCCTCCTTGGTCAAAAGAGAGTCATAATCTCTAATTTATAGAGCTCTTATGAGTAGTAAATGAGATGTTGTATATAAAGTATTTGGCAGAATGCTAGACAAATAATAAGCAAAGAATAAAAGGCAAAATATATTCCTTTTATTATATACTAGAGGCCCGGTACACAAAATTCGTGCACTGGAGGGGGGAGGGGAAGGATACCCCAGCCTGGCCTGTGCCCTCTCACAGTGCGGGAGCCCCACGATCAATTGCCCCAAAGAGGTAGGCCCCTCCCACCCATCCAGGGCTCCTCGATGGATTGCCCCAAAGAGGTAGGCCAGAGCCTGGGTTCCTGCCTCCACGCCACATGGAGCCACGGGACCCCCAGGCCTCGCCGCACAGAGCTGCTGGTACCCCCAGCATCGCGCCAGGATCTACCTCCACACCGTGCACACAGTGTCAAGTCCCCACACACCCACACACGCCTCCCCACACATGCAATCCCACCCACCCGCATGTGCCCTCAGTGCACTCAGCCTCCTGGTGATGGATCGTGACAGTGTGAGGGTGTGATGACCATTTGCATATTAGCTCTTTATTACATAGGACATTTTAAATTACTGTCTAAAGTCATCTGCAGGTTGACCCTCTAGCCTCATGGGGCAGTGTTGCATATCAGGACTCACATAGGGGCTGCCCCAGAATATAATTTGCTGGGAGCTTGGGAAATAAGAGAGAAGGACTCCAGACCCACAGGACCCAAATGGACAAGGCTGAATTATCAGAGGGAACTTCCATTTCATAATTCTCAACTTGAATGAGTTGAGGCAAAGGACAAAAGGAACTGACTGGGCAATCCAGGTAATCCCCAAGCCACAGGCCTCCCTGCCTGGCCTCCACCATTCCTTCAATGCTACTGGGATTCTTCCCTTTAATTTTAGAAGAATCAAAACAGAACAAACTTCTCCTGCTCTGACGAGAAGAGCTGCATCTCCAACAACTGATGCATCCTTCAGAGATGTAATCTGTCTTCTTCCACATTCTTCCCTTTGCCACAGTTTTACAACACAAGGTCCTGACAGGGACCTGTTAGAGGCCTGGTGATTTAGCAAAGTGGTCACTTGCTGCCATCTATGGGTAGAACATTAAAAGTGACCTAAGGGGAGATGAAATTTATCACATCCATTACTGTCTATTTAAATGTAATTGTACAAAAAGGACCAAAGAAGTTTATTGTTTATTCGTTGATTTTCCTAATATGCAGAAATATAAAAAGGAAGATTTAGGGTATCTAGCAACCCTACAAAAAATATCATCAAACCTGCCTGAGAACAGTAATTCACAGATTACATTATTGGTTTGAAAAATAAATTGACTCTGATTTGTCTAGCTCACCACAGCTTTTAACTGGGAGAAATTTTAAAAACAGAGATCAAATTAAACTAAGGGATTTTTAATTTTAAAAATTGTGATTGTTCTAATTAAAAATAATCTCATCAAAACCTATTTTAGCGGAGAAACCAAGATGGCGGCATAGGTAAATACCTGAAATTTCTGCCTCACACAACCACTTCAAAAATAGAACTAAAAGACAAAATGGACATCACCCAGAACTACAGGAAGGCTGGCTGAGTGGAAATTCTACAACTAGGAGGAAAGAGAAAAGCACACTGAGACTCAGAGGAGGTGCGGATGTAAAGTGCAGAGGTATGGAAGCGCACGTAGAAAGGGCTGGCAACTGAGGACGCGGTTGTCTTTTTCAATCGGGAGGGAGTCTCAAGCTCCTGATGTGGAGTTCCAGACTTACCCAGTTCTGGGTGAGTCTCTGGGGACCCAGACTCATACCGGGAGAAACTGGACTGTCTGGCATCGGGTGGAACTCGAGGGTGGCTTTCTCTCAGAGGTACTTGCAGCGATTTCCACGGGAGACTGAGATCCAGGGCCTCTTAGGGCAGGGCTGAGGATCAGCCATAGCTGTTTGCTTCACCCTGTTAATTCCCTGAGACCCTACCCCACCCAAGCTGTGAGCAGAGGCTTTTGCATATGAAAGGGCCTGGCCCTTTGCAATCTAAAATTACCTAACAAATTGCAGCTGGGTCAGAGAGACCCAGAACATCCAAAAGGCCCATGGCCCCACAGCAGCTTGCATTGCTTCACAGCTGGGCCTCATCTGGGCACCTCCAAATCCCAAACAAAGAAGAGGAATCTGCAGATCTCTCTGTAGCTCTTGCTAGGTAGCCTCAAGCAGAGGCTAAATTAGCACCTCCTTAGAGATCCAAGAGCCAGTGTACCTAGTGGTCAGAGTGGGACCATCCAGATTACAACTCCTCAGACCCATAAGGGACACACTCAGGGGGCAGACTCAGTGAGCACCAAAGCCCCACTGAACCAAGTCTTGCCCCAGAAGGGTGTCTCACACCGTAGACACAGCTGATTCTCACAGCCAATTGGCCTGGAGGTCAATTCCTCCCAGTGATACCTACAACAATCAAGGCTTAACTACAACAAGACTGTGCACGCAGCCCACAAAGGGGTGCAACAAGAGTGTCCACTTCAGGTAATTGGGGAGGCTGAGCCACTGGGCCCTATAGGACACCTAGCACAGAAAGCCACTCTATCAACACAGGGAGCAGCCAAAATGTGGAGACAAAGAAACAGGTCACAAATGACGGAAATGGATGATAGAAAACTACTGGATATAGAGTTCAAAACCATGGTTATAAGGTTTTTCAAGAACTTTCTAGAAACCGCCGATAAACTTAGTGAGACCCTTGATAAATCTAGTGATACCCTCGAGGATATGAAAAAGGACCAACTAGAAATAAAGCATACATTGACTGAAATAAAGAATATTATACAGAGATCCAACATCAGACTAGAGGGTTGCAAGAATCAAGTCAAAGATTTGAAATACCAAGAAGCAAAAAAGACCCAACCGGAAAAACAAAAAGAAAAATGAATCCAAAAATATGAAGATAGTGTAAGGAGTCTCTGGGACAACTTCAAGAGTACCAACATCCAAATTATGGGGGTGCCAGAAGAAGAGAGAGAGCAAGATATTGAAAACCTATTTGAAGAAATAATGACAGAAAACTTCCCCTACCTGCTGAAAGAAATAGACTTACAAGTCCAGGAAGCGCAGAGAACCCCAAACAAAAGGAATCCAAAGAGGACCACACCAAGACACATCATAATTAAAATGCCAAGAGCAAAAGACAAAGAGAGAATCTTAAAAGCAGCAAGAGAAAAACAGTTAATTACCTACAAGGGAGTACCCATACGACTGTCAGCTGACTTCTCAATAGAAACTGCAGGCCAGAAGGAAGTGGCAAGAAATATTCAAAGTGATGAGTAGCAAGAACCTACAACCAAGATTACTTTACCCAGCAAAACTATCATTCAGAATTGAAGGTCAGATAAAGAGCTTCACAGATAAGGAAAAGCTAAAGGAGTTCATCACCACCAAACCAGTATTATATGAAATGCTGAAAGGTATCCTTTAAGAAGAGGAAGAAGAAGAAAAGGTGAAGATAAAAATTATGAACAACAAATACATATCTATCAACAAGTGAATCTAAAAATCAAGTGAATAAATAATCTGATGAACAGAAAAAACTAGTGAATATAATAGAATCAGAGGCATAGAAAGGGAGTGGACTGACAATACTCAGGGGGGAAAAGGATGTGGGGGTGCAGGAAGAGACTGGACAAAAGTCGTACACCTATGGATGAGGACAGTGTGGGGGAGGGGTAAGGGCAGAGCATGGGGTGGGAACCGGGTGGAGGAGAGCTATAGGGAGAAAAAAGAGGAACAACTTTAATAATCTGAACAATAAAGATTTAATTTTAAAAAAAACTATTTTAGCAAAGGTTCATTTGTTGTGGTTATCATGGAATAGGATTTTCACAATTATTTTAAAATAGTACTTCCTCTCCATTGCTAGAAGCTTTTACATATTGACAAGAGAATGGGCTTTAATGAGAGAAGCTCAATTGTGTCCTAAAATACTTATACAAGCTTTGCAACTAAATATAAAACATTTATTCAGTTTTGCCTCCAAACACATCCTTGGAAAGGATAGAAAATGTAATCTCTGATTCACAAAAAAACAGAAACAAAAAAGTTGTTTTGATTTATCTGGGCTGCCGATTTTAGGCAACTTAAAAGGTAGGGGGATGCAAATAGAACAGAAAAATAGAAAATGGCAGCTTTAGTTAGGAAGATAGAGGTAAACACACTTGGGAATACTTGTTAATCCTCATCCAAGGATATTTTTCCATTGATTTTGAGAGAGGGGAAGGGAGGAGGAAAGACAGGGACAGAGAAATATCTATGTGAGAGAGACACACCAATCAGTTGCCTCCACACGTGGTCCTGGCTCCCCGAACAGGATCAGGATCAAGCCTACAACCAAGGTACCTGCCCTTGACCAGAACTGAACTTGGGACCCTTCATCCACTGGCCTACATTCTATCCACTGAGCCAAACTGGCTAGGGCTCCACTGCCTAAAGTTTAAACAATAAATATTTGTGGGTATCTAGTCAACAAAAATTTATTTCATACCTACTGTGTACAAATCAGTGTTCTAGGTGCTTATTCTCAGCAGTGTTACAAGGGAAGGGAAAGAGGGAGGGAGGGAAGGAGAAAGGGATTACAGCGTGTGTTGAAAGATGGGTGCTAGCTTTAGTAAAGCAGGCATATTATAAGGCAGGAGGAATAGTATCTTGTTGAGTGGATAAGTTCAGACAAGTTTATTTGATTTGACTAATAAGTTTACCAGGATGTTACTTGCATTACTAAGAAGATGTAATGCCCAACGCTAAACTTTGGTGCAGTATGTTGACTAAATTCAAGTAGATCAGATTATTCCCAGCTAAGAAAAAATAGAGTATCATCTGTTTTGCTTACAACTGTATCTCTATTACTTAGAACAGTTCTTGGTACATAGGTCTCAACAAATATCTGTGAATGGATGTTAATATCACACCACCCTACTAGAGGCCTTGCCTGGAATACTTGTAAAACTGAGGCCTTTGGAGGAATGGAATGACCCTCTCAACGTCTTTTAACAAGAAACTGTTTGAATTCCAACTGGTATCCAAATGCTTGATTTCTGAGGTCCCAAGGTTAGTCACTAGCCAGACCATGTTACACTGCTCAGATCAGGCTAGTCTTATTTAGCACTACCAAATAAATGCACACAAAGAAACCAGTATAACGAGTCCGCAGCCTCTTCACTGGCCTTTGCCACAGATCCTTACTCTGCCACCTCCTGTCTGAGGATATCTGAAGGGCTCCGTGTAATCACTGAATTACATAACCCAACCATCCAAATGAGATTGCTCTTCCATCTCTTAAGGGCCATCAGAGCCCCTGTGCAATGAATTTCAATTTAAGGAGCTTTATCGCCCATCTGGAGCAAGAAGATTCTTACGTATGTAAGAGAAAAAGATCATTGTGATTTTAACCTGGTTTTAATGGAAATGACTAAATTCAAAGTTTAAAAATTTAAATGATGTTTAAATACTGTATGTTTCAGCTCACTAAGAATGATCTTGCTAAAAATTATTATCAAAATCGCTTTTTTTTTAATCCTCAGCTGAGGACATGTTTTCAATGATCCTAGAGAGAGGAGCAGAGGGAGAGAGTGAGTGGGGAGAGGGAAACATCTATGCCTCCCTGGATGCATCCTGACCGCGTCCAGGCTGGGATCGAACCCACAACCTGGGTATGTGCTCTGGATGGCTCTCCAATCAATGGAACCACAAGTCACATTTTCACAGCAGTAATTGCTCATTAGAAATAGACCTTATATGCAAGAACCCTCATTGCAGCATTGCTTTTAAGAGGAGAAAACTTGAAACTAATCCAAGCGCTTATCAAAAAGATGACATAAATAAATTTAAAATTAATGAACAAAATTTAAAATGACAATTTATGTCATATAGCTTTTTACAGAGTCACTCTGTGCCACATGTTTTGCATATGTTTATATTCTTTAGTCCAGTAATCTTTAATACAGAAAATCTTTATTAATAAACTAGAGGCCCGGTGCATGAAATTCGTTCATGGAGGTGGCGGGGGGGGGGGGTCCCTCAGCCCAGCCTGCACCCTCTCGCAATCCGGGACCCCTCGGGGGATGTCTAACTGCTGGTTTAGGCCCAATCCCACAGGAATCCCTGTGGGATTGGGCCTAAACCAGCAGTCGGACATCCCTCTGCTTGCCTGCATGCCTCTGGCTCCTAACTGCTTGCCTGCATGCCTGCCTGATCACCCCTAACCACTCGCCTGCCTGCCTGATCCCCCCTAACCACTCTGCCTGCCTGCCTGATCGCCCCTAACTGCTCACCCGCCTGCCTGATTGCTCCTAACCATCTCTGCCTCGACCCCCACCGCCGCGGCTTTGTCCAGAAGGACATCCAGAATGACATCCAGAAGGTCATTCGGCTGTCTGGTCTAATTAGCATATTATGCTTTTATTATTATAGATATGTTTATTACAATTCTATTGTTATAGCAGAAAATTGGAAACAAACCAAGTAGTTAACAGAGAAATAGTTAAATAAACTGCCATCTTCAGTAAAATATTATGTAGCCATCCTATATAATAAAAGAGTAATATGCAAATTGACCCTAACAGCAGAACAACCAGGAATGACCAGTCGCTATGACGTGCACTGACCACCAGGGGGCATATGCTCAACAAAGGAGCTGCCCCCTGGTGGTCAGTGCGTTTCCACAGGGGGAGTACTGTTCAGCCAGAAGCCGGCTCATGGCTGGCCAGCACAGCGGCAGTGGCAGGAGCCTCTCCTGCCTCTATGGCAGCACTAAGCCATTAGTCGAACATCCCCCAAGGGCTCCTGGACTGCCAGAGGGATGTCTGTCTTACTGCCAACTTAGGCCTGACCCCCTGGGTGCGGGGGAAGGCCAGGCTGAGGGACCCTCCTACCCCCGAGTGCACAAATTTTTGTGCATTGGGCCTCTAGTTTAATAAGAAGTGTTAAGGAGACTATAAATAACATGAAATACTTATGTAGTAACTAGAGGCCTGATGCATGAAGTTCGTGCAAGAGTAGGCCTTCTTTCCCCCAGCTACCAGCACTGGCTTCCCTCTGGCACCCAGGATCCGGGTTTCCCTCGCAGCCCCGGCTTCGTCCAAAAGGTCATCTGAAAGGATGTCCAGTCTAATTAGCATATTGCCCTTTCATTATTATAGATGTTAAGGGGAAATGGCAAGATATAAAATTATATATTAAAGGTGTGCAGTAATATTTCTCAATGGAAAGTAAACTGGAAATAAATTTACCAGAGGCTAAGAATAATGTTGTTTAAAAGGTAAAAATCTTGTTTATTTTTCTTCCTTACACATTTTCTTTCCTTTTTTAATATATTTTTACTGATCTCAGAGAGGAAGGGAAAAGGAGATAGAAACATCAATGCTGAGAAAGAATCATTGATCAGCTACTTCCTGCAAACCCTGTACAGGGAATTGAGCCCACAACCTGGGCATGTGCCCTGACCAGGAATTGAGCTGTGACCCCCTGATTCATAGATCAAAGCTCAACTATTGAGCCAGGCCTTACACATTTTCATATTTTCTAATTAATATTTACTACATTTATAATGGAAACTGAAATTATTGCTCTTGATGGGACATTAAAGATAGCAACACTCATATGACTGACCTGGCATATAAATGTATTCACATTTTTTTCTTTCACTCCACCCTCAGGTCCATTCAAATCCTACTCCTGCCCCCAACTCTCCCAGTGCTCTGGAGCAAACCCCCGACTTCTTCGCTCAATACCTGTGAAATTAAGCTAAATAAGAAATTGAGTAACTTATAAAAAATGAAATTCCCACAAAGGGAGATCTATTCTTCTAATGATTAAGCTTAGTATCACATATGAGCAACTATTAGAGAGACAGATAGTCCAATGGCAGAAGAGTAGAGTTTCTGTCACAATTCAGACATTTACTCAGGGGATATTCTTTCTGACCATTATTTAATCTCCCCATTTTTAACTTTTTCACTTGTAAAATAACTATGTTAAACTAGAATCTGAATTTTGGACTTAGAATTTTTCTAGATTAAAGGGAATGGGAACTACCCTACTGTGTTCCAGGAACATATCAGATTGATATCATTACCTTTAATTGGCATATCCTATCTAATAAAAGAGAAACATGGTAATTAGCATACAACCACTACCCTTCCCATTGGCTAATCAGGGCGATATGCAAATTAACTGCCAGCCAAGATGGCGGCCGGCAGCCAGGCAGCTGGAAGCGAACATGAGGCTTTCTTGCTTGCTTCAGTGACAGAGGACTCCAACGTTCCCAGCCTGCCTTGCTGGCCTCTGAGCTTGCAGTTTGAAACATTGTAACAAATATAGAAGCTAAACAAAACCCCAGAAACCAGCTTTCAGCCAGCCTGGATCTCAGAGCTGGAGTTGATACAGTGTTTTGATTATAGAACGCAAACAAACCAGATACCTGCTTTCAGCAGCAGAGGCCTCAGAGCTGGAGTCAGAGCTAAAGCTGGCCCAGAATAAAAAAAATAAAAAGAAAGAAAAAAAGGAGCAGTTGAGAGCTTCAGTCACCCACCAGCCTGAAAACAGCCATCATCCCCTCACGCAGGCTGGCCAGGCACCCCAGTGGGGACCCCCACCCTGAAGGGTATGTGACCAGCTGCAAACAGCCATCATCCCCTCACCCAGGCTGGCCTGGAACCCCAGTGGGGACTCCCACCCTGATTCAGGACACCCTTCAAGGCAAACCAACCGGTCCCCACCCGTGCACCAGGCCTCTATCCTATATAGTAAAAGGGTAATATGCCTCCCAGCACCAGGATCAGCATGACAGGGGCAGCACCCAAACCCCCTGATCGCCCTGCGGCTCTGTGTGTGACAGGGGGCGGGGCCACAACCTCCCTATCCGCCCTGCTCTGTTTGTGACAGGGGAAGGCACCTCAACCCCCTGATGGGCCCTGCTCTGTGCGTGACAGGGGGCAGCGCCCCAAACCCCTGATGGGCCCTGCTCTGTGCGTGACAGGGGGCAGCACCCCAAACCCCTGATTGGCCCTGCTCTGTGCATGACAGGGGGTGGCGCCGCAACCTCCTCATCAACCCTGCCTTGAGTGTGACAGGGGGTGGTGTCCCAACCCCCCAATCGGCCCTACCCTGAGCATGACTGAGGGTGGCATCACAACCTCCCAATCCTCTGAGCCCGACCAGGGGCTGCACCTAGGGATTGGGCCTGCCCTCTGCCACCTGGGAGCAGGCCTAAGCCAGCAGGCCCGAGGGGTCCCAGACTGCGAGAGGGCACAGGCCAGGCTGAGGGACCCCCTTCCTCCGACCAAGTGCACAAATTTTTGTGCACCAGGCCTCTAGTATAAATAAATAAATGAATATATAAAGAGGATAACAAAGTTGATCAAGGTAGTGACTGAGCTAGGAGTCAGTCCCAGGCAGTCTGGCTTCTTGAAGATTTAGTAGGTTAGGGAAGTGAGGCTTCAAAGGGTTGAAAGATTTGTCTGACATGCCAGAACCCAGATCTCTTTATGCCAATCATATATTTACTTTACTCTTTTTCTATTTCTTTAAACTCAGATACAGATTTGAATTACTTATGATCCTCAATACATAGCTCATTATCATTAATTATCAGTATTTCCACTGTCTTATTTTATTCAATTTTTCCCTTTGGTTTTCTACCTGCACTGTAATTTGCCTTCTGGGAATCTTCTGGATCTGATTTGACAGTTCACTAATTTGCTCTTCAACTATATGCTTTCTATTATGTGTCCTATCTTTTGAGTTTGATATTTTTTTAAAAATATATTTTATTTAAAAATTTTAAATATTTTCATTAATTTCAAAAAGTAAAGGAGAGGGAGAGATAGAAACATTGATTGGCTGCCTCCTGCTTGGCCTAACCAGGAATCGACCCGTGACCTCCTGGGTCAATGCTCAACCACTGAGCCACACTGGCCGGGCTCTTGAGTTTGATAATTTACCCTTTTTAACAAAATATAACCAGTATATCCAGTATATTCTCCTTTATCATGTTATAAATATCCTCTGTCTTAGACTGTGAAAGTGGGGCCTCCCGATCCAGACCTTTTGCATTTAAGCAGGAGGTGTCAGAAAAGTTACCACAGGAGTAACTGGCTTATGGCAGCCAAGCACTCATAGTGACATCGCTTTTTGATCCTTTGATGTCAGCTCTTCCTATTCTTGATCTATTTGATTATTTCCAACTCCTACAGTGACAGATTAGTCAGGATAGTAACAAGTAATCCTGGGAATTTCAATGGCTAACACAACCAAAGCTTTAGCTCTCACTCATGAACAAACATCCACCCCTTGCTTTTCTTTGACTGTGACTCAAGCTGCTTCCACATTGCAACTTCACCATTTTAGAGTTCTTCATTCTAAGTCACAAAACAATAGCAAAAAAAAAAGGCGAACTCATATCCCATTAGCTAGAACAAGACACATGGCCTTTACCCAACTGCAGGGAAGGCTGGAACATGACAGAGGAGCACAGAGACATTTGGTGAGCACCAGTTATCTCCACTAAGGGGAGCTTGCTTAGTTTACTGTCCCTCTTTCGTTGTGTTGTGCCCCTCAGGTGTCTGTGAGTTCATTTTCCCCTGGGACTTCATTGTCCCTTTTCCCCATGTTGGCTAGAAATGCGTATCCGTGGGAGGGGCCCAAGTTCAGGCTCTAGTAGGTTTCGTTCTTATTAGATTTAAGGAGGGAAAGTATGTGGCCTAGGTCACAGCAAAAAGTCCCCGGTTTCATAAGGAATTTGGCCACCAGCCCTACACATACATGCCCCGACCCGCGGGACAACAACGGGGGAACGAAGAGACACCCTAGGAGAATGAGACAAACAAGGGACACGAAAGAATGGAGGCAAGACAAGTTCTGATCAAGCCTCAACTTTATTCTCACAGCGGCAGGATATATACTGTTTTAGGGAAGGGGGGTGGGTAAAGGGGTCTATGGGCAGTAACCTTTTACTAGAGATTAGGCTTTTGATGGCTGTGCTTATCAGCGGAGATGTGTGATTTAGCAGCTGTGTGAGGGTAGTTTATCTGTAACTGCTGGCCAACTTGCAAGACACAGGTGGTCTCTGATAATCAGGAGTTTCTTATAGTTCTTAAGATGGCTTTGTTTAAGCCAATATCTTTAATGGCTCTCAACACATACACACTTGACCCTGACCCTCAGGTAAGCTTTTAATTCTCTGCCCCAGGCATTGGTCATCAAGATAAAATGGGTGTAATCACCTATTGCAGTGGTAAAGGAAGAGAAAAGAATGAGCAGTAGTGGCTCCTCTGCCTCCCTGATGTTATCACTACCCAGTGTCCACAGCACAGGACATTGCTGTTTGTCCCACAAGGGGAAAGGCCATGAACCACCCAAGGCCAAGGAGCAGGGGAAAAGAAGGAAGAGGTGCTCCCTAGCCAGTTTTGCTCAGTGGTTACAGCGTCGGCCCGTGGACTGAAGGGTCCCGAATTCAATTCCAGTCAAGGGCACATACGTTCAGTTGCAGGTTCCATCCCCGGTCCCAGTCAGGGGCTTGCAGGAGGCACCAGTTGATGTCTCTCCTGGTCCCTTCCACTAGCTCTTAAAAAATCAAAGGAAAAAAAAAAAAACCTCAGGTAAAAATTAACAAAAGGAAGGAAGGAAGGAAGGAAGGAAGGAAGGAAGGAAGGAAGGAAGGAAGGAAGGAAGGGAGAAAAGAGGTGTGTTCAAGTTGTCCCAAATTGTTAAATGCAAACTTCCTCTTCCCAACTCCCAGTTCTTCCCCCAGTAGGTCACAAACTCCATTTTTCTCCATGAGGGTTTTCTGCTCTTTACTTCTCAGTTAGGCTGGGGATGATGGAGGCAGCAGGTACCAGAGTTCAGACCAGTTCTGCTGCAGCATTGCTACTGCCTCCTTGGAAATGGATAAGAGCCCTAAGATAGTGAGCTTTTCCAGAGAACACTGAACTTTTTTTCCATCTTGGAATGAGGGTACCTGGTACTGGCACATAGCAGGGGCTCAAAATATGTTGACTTGATTCAACTTCACTTGGCTTGACTTGAATATCCCATCTCCCGTCATATGAAGAGGAAACCACTTCTCCCAAAATATGCAGCCCTACTCAGTGTGGCCACCCCAAAGTGTGTGTTATCTTTCTTCCAAGAAGCCTGAACCTAGCACCCTCTTTTCTCAAGTTGTTGTTCATATCTGGACAGCATTTAGAAGAATGGGATAGGAGGTCAGACGTGAAGAACATGAGGTGGCTATATTTTCTCATTTGCACCCTGCCTGGAAGTTGACTTTTATGAGCATAATTAAATACCAGGAAGTGAAGAAATGAGATATTGCTTTCAGCATTTTTTGTTATCAGGGGAAAGTATGTATGATTTGCTTGTGGCCTATGCCTAAAATATAATAAATGTAAACATTTTAATCCTAAAGGTATAACCTAAACTGAAGTTTAAAATAAATCCTTATTTCACCAACTGTTGTAGGTGGCGGGGACAGCACAAGATGTTAGACCATGAGGTCAGACTGGACCTGGGTTCAGCAACCTCGGTACTTGGGTTCTGGCTAGTGTTAACGTAAAAACATTCAAACCTGTAAAGAATTTTTGTGAGTTTATTTGAGCCAAACTGTCGACAATTGCTGGGAAGCAGAACCTCAACGGATTGAGATAATGCTCCAGAGAGTGACTGTCTTCCATCTATTTTTATACATTGCAATCAAAGGAGGGGATGTAAGTGGGTTACATGAAATCCATTGGTGATAGACTAGAAAAGCAGGAGAAAGCAAAGCGGAAAACTCCTGGGATTGAATAAAAAGTAAAATGATAGACACATACTTAGGTGGGTGCAGGATAGTTAATAGTCAACAATTAACATGATAACAAAAACAATGAAGTAATTTGTGGTATCTGTCCTGGCACCCAGGCACATTAGGTTGTGCCCCAAAGGGTCCGGAAAAAGGGAAGTTACAAGTTACCCAGACATTTCAAGGATATGTTATCATAGATGCAAAAAGACAGATAGGCTCAGTTAAGGTAAAGGTTGACCTTGTCAGTGAAGATACCAGCCTAGGACATAACTACCCACCATAACTGCTTTTAGTTAAAGTTTAATTTCAGACCATCCTTTGTGGTTACTTTAGGTCTCTGAGTTTGCAAGGCTGCCATGCAGGCCTCCCCTGAGCTTGTCAGGTTAGCATGTGGACCCTTTCTTCCACACTAGGAAAGAATTCAGGGCCAAGACCCAAACTGTAAGAGAACATTTATATATATAAAAGGCTAAGTGTCAGTCCTTCCCTCCGACCGGTAGCTACGATGTGCAATGACCACCAGGGGGCAGACGCTCAATGCAGAAGCTGCCATGACGCACACTGGCCATTTGAAAATAAATGGCACCATGGACCTGGCACTGACAAACCAACACTCGGCTTTCCGCAAACCAACACAGGCCCCACCACCACCCTGGAGCGACGCCCCACCAAATTGCAGCTAATGCTGCCAAGACCCCATGGTGCAAAATGCGGCCCACAGTCCAGCCCAACTTGGAAATGGTCGCTGTGGGCACCAGGTAATGGCATCTCGTAGCAACACCCAGCTTCCTCTCCCTATCAACTAGCCTCCTTGGAGTTTCTTCAGCCCAGGAACCCAACTTGCTTTATAGCCAGGTGCAAACATTTTACAGTTCAACCAAATGTTTGTGAAGCATTTTCCCATGCCACATCTCATTTGATCCTCACAGAGGTTCTGGAGTAGGTAGATAGGAGACTCAGTAGAATCCTATTTTCTTTTCATTAGCAAGACAGTGGTGACTTAGAAAAGTTTAGAAACTTGACCCAACTGAAAAGAAGTAAGAAATGGTGAAACTTGAAAATGACTTCAGGTTTTCTCACTGAGCAAAATATAGTCAAACACTGCTACAGTTAAATATTTTACCTTTTGTTCTCCCTGTGTGATCTTCAATAATAATCTGCTTTGTGTTGATATTTACTGCTGTGTTGCTAACAATTACCTGAAAGAGAAGTTGGGATGCTTCACTGGGCTGGAAAAAGTTTAGCTAAGTCAGAAATCAGGTCTAATTAAGCAAGTGTATCTATATATATTAAAGGCTAAATTGACTCACGCATGCACAACACATATACAGCTCTCGCTGGCACCAATCGCAAGTGTGTGTTTCAGTCTGTCATTGTTGATCATGAATTTGGTTAACACTTCTATTATAGAGAAAGGGCGAGTAGTGATATTTGAATATTTCTTCTAATTAATTTCCATTCAATGTGCACAAATCCATGCACCAGGACGCTAGTTTATTTATAAAATCACAGAGGTAGAAAAAGTAATTCCTAGAAGAAATGGGCTTAGAAAACAAGTTATAGAGTTAAAGGAAGGGCCCTAGGAGCTCAAGAGTGAGGAAGATAATGGTAATGCACGTGCATGGGTGGGAGGTGAGGGAGGAGGGAGTTTGAGGGGAAGGGACAGAGGTGCTCCTGGGAGCAAGAACATGTTGGGTCCTCCGTCCTAAGGGTTTTAAAGATGGAGATTTAGGGGAGGTCCTAGGGGAAGATCCTAATACAATATTCAACAGCTTTCCAGGTGTGTCCTTTCAGGGTCCAGGTCTCCACTGATTGATTGGTGGGCACCAGGGCAGGGAGTTATTAAGTCAATGCAGTTGGTCCTGAGGTCAGCCTTTGGGTCACTGCTCTGGTTTTGCTGCTTTTCTAGGACTGGAACTGAAATACAACTGCAGCCTAAATGCTATCTCTAAGGAGGAAAGATCAGGGAGTCCTAACTGCATGACCAGAAATATACTAGGCGAGGAAAGGTCACTCTGAGGGGGAGGTCCCACCCTACAATTGCCCGTTGCTAGGCACCTGGGGCTTTCCAGCCTGGTGATCTTCTGTACCTGGCCCATCGTCCTCGCTCTGCTCATATCTAACTGCCTACCTCACAACCCCTTAATTGAAGCATCCTAGCTAATAATAGACAAACATGGTAATTAACTGTACCTCCAATACGCTTCCCATTGGCTAATCAGGGTGATATGCAAATTAACCCAACAAAGATGGTGGTTAATTTGCATACGCAGGTGCAGAGTGAAGACTGAAGACTGAAGACTGAAGAGGCTGGACCAAAGGGCTGGATCCAGGGTGCCGGAGGAAAACCAGTGCCAGCAGCCAGGGGAAGGAAGGACTATTGCGCGAATCTTCATGCAACGGGCTTCTAGTTATATATAATCAGAAAAGGGGAAAGGTAAACTTACTTGTTTATCTTTGCCCAACATCCCCACCATATCAGCTGCCGTTGGTTGCTTACTTCAAAATCATCCCCTGCCTATTTGTGCCTTACCTACCTCAAACTACAGAGCATGAAAACCTCAGAAACTTGCTTTGCCAACCTACCTTACAGCCAGGGTAGGTAAACAATCCAGTTCTGAAGGTCAAAGGTTTGTAAGAGAAATCTCCTTGGGAGAACAGAGAATATCAACCTGATAATGGATCACTCCTAAGAAGGAAGACATTTGCCACCCTGCCCTTCCCCCTTTTTCCACTGCTTCCTACCTTCAAAGGTAGTCACGTTATCTGGAGCTATTGTATTATCTGGAACCATGAAGCAGCAAGCTTAGCATGAGAGAACAACACAATTAAGATAACAGAATAAAATGATAGTAAGGAGTTCTTAGGTGTCCTTGAAGACAGTGTTGAGCTGCTGCAGCAAACTTGAAAGTGTCTGTCCCCAAATTTCCTGTTAGGATAATTAAGGCTTTATAGCTTCAGCAACTGCTTGTTAGTATAATACTTGCAATCAAAAGTATTCCTAAAAAATTAGTATATCTTCTTTGGACAAATGTCTAGTCAGGTCTTTGGCTCGTTTTTATTGGATTGCCACAGTTTTTGCTATTGAGTTTATGCATTCCCTATATATTATAAATATTAACCTCTTGCCAGATATATAGTTTTATAAATATTTTCTTCCATTCCACAGGATGTTTTTTTATTTTGTTTATAGTTCCCTTTGCTGAGCAGAAGCTTTTTAGCTTGTTGTAGTTCTGCTTGTTTATGTTTGTTTTCATTGCTTGTGCTTTTAGTGTCATTTCCAAAAAAAGTATTGGCAAAACTGATGTAAAGGAGCTTTTACCTGATGTTTTCTTCTAGGAGTTTTATTGTTTCAGGTCTTACATTTAAGACCTTAATCCAGTTTGAGTTATATTTTGTGAAGAGTGTAATAGTGGCCCAGTTTCATCCTTTTGCATGTAAATATCAAGTGTTACCAACACCATTTATTGAAGAGACTATCCTTTCCCCACTGAGTATTCTTAGCTCCCTTGTCAAATATTAGTTGACTGAGTTACATGCAGGAGTTTATTTCTGGGATCTTGATTCTGTTCCATTGGTCTGTGTCTGTTTTTATTCTGGAATCATACTGTTTTGAGTGCTATAACTTTGTAGTGTAGTTTGAAACCTAGGAATGTGATTCTTCCAGCTTTGTCCTTTCTCAACATTTCTTTGGCTATTTGAGATCTTTTGGGGTTCTACACAGGTTTTTTTTCTATGCCTGTGAAAATTCTTTTGGAACTTTGATAAGGGTTGCATTGAATCTGTGTTTTATTTATGTTCTATTTATGTTTCAAATAGTCTGCTGTTGGTTATAGATGTGCTATTAATTTTGTATGTCGATTTTGTATTCTGCAACTTGACTGAATTTATTAGTTTTAAGAGGTTGTGGGGTTTTTTGCAGACTATTTAAGGTATTGTATATGCAGCTATCCCTTTTATACCAAAATCCAAGACCCTTACATAAAATGATGTAGTATTTGCATATAATCTATGTACACCCTCTCATATACTTTAAATCATTTTTAGATTACTTATAATACCTAATGCAAAGTAAATGCTATGTAAATAGTTGTCATTATGTATTGTTTAGGGAATAATGACAAGGGGAAAAAGTCTATACATGTTCAATACAGAGGCAACCATTGTTTACCTAACTACATAGTATACACATCAGCAACAACATAACTTTTTTTTTCAAATATTTCAATCTGTGATTGGTTGAGTCCATGGATATAGAATGCATTGGGTATAGACAGATGACTTTATAAGATCATGTCATCACCAGAAAGAGACAATTTTACTCCTTCCTTTCTGATTTGGATGACTTTTATTTCATTTCCTTGCCTGATTGCCCTGGGTAGGATTCCCAGTACTGTGTTGAATAGGAGTGGTAAGAGTGGGCATCCTTGTCTTGTTTTTCATCTTAAAGGAAAAACTTTCAACCTTCCACCATTAAGTATGATGTTAACTGTGAGTTTGTCATATGTGACCTTTATTATGTTGAGGTATGTTCCTTCTATACTTAATTTGTTGAGAGCTTTTATTATGAAAGGATGCTAAATTTGTCAAATGTTTTTTCTGTATCATTGAAATAATTATATAATTTTCATCTTATATTCTACCAATGTTTTTTATTATATTTACTTATTTGCATGTATTGAACGATCCTTGAATCCCAGGAATAAGTCCCATTTGATAATGGTGTATGACCCTTTTAATGTGCTACTAAATTTGGTTTGCTGGTATATTGTTGAGAATTTTTGCATCTGTACTCATCAGATATACTGGCTTTTAATTTTCTTGTAGTGTCCTTATCTAACTTGGTATCAGGTAACACTGGCCCCATAAAATGAGTTTGGGAATGTTTGCTCTTCTTTGATTTTTTTTTTTTTTTGGAAGAATTTGAGAAGGATTGATGTTAATTCTTTAAATATTTGGAAGAATTCACCAGTAAAAGCATCTGGTCCTAGGAATTTCGTTGTTGGGAGGAGGACAGCTCTATTTTTTAGTTAATTGTGTGACTTAGAGTACTTTAGTAATTGCTGAGTTTTCATAAGTTTTTATCTTTAATAAGTATCCTTTGGCTGAAGCCACATTTAGCAGTTTGTCAATCCAAAATTGAATTTATAATTTCAATGACCTTAAAACTATACAAATTCCTGGCTGTGATTAGCTAATGCCTCACCACAAATAGCTGACATCCCTCTAAGAACCAAATTTCTACCTGGAGGGAAAGCAAGGAAGGGCAAGTGCTAGAGAAGCGAGAGGTTTCCATGACTATCCAAACAAACACAGATCTATGGTCCACCTGGGAACATGGTAAGAATTTTTATTTTTTTCAGATGTTACCTTCTTTCTGTACTCTTTAGGAAAATCCTAAAGGGGAAGGGGAGGAATAAATATATGTCTTGAATTAATTAAACAATTTCCTAAGTACCCCAAGCTACTCTGCCAGCTACAATGCAAGCAGCAGTCAGGCATAATCCTTCTTATCTTGAAAGTGTTGGTTACTGGGTCTGTAGTTAAAGTCAACAAAATAGGCAGCCTGCTGGAAGGAAGCTCTAAAGTTAAAAATAGGCTCCACACATTATTAGCAACGTGACAAGTCCAAAATAAATGGAAAGAAATAGAAAATGGGTTTATAAAATGGGTCACAGTGGTTGAAACTTCACCTGATATTCTTTGTTCTATGGCTTTTTAACTATTAAGGATTATATAAACACTAGTGGCCCGGTGCAAAAAATTCGTGCACTGGGGGAAAGGGGTGTCCCTCAGCCTAGCCTGCACCCTCGCCAATCTGGGACCCCTCGAGGGATGTCTGACTGTCCATTTAGGCCTGATCCCCTCTCACAATTCAGGACTGCTGGCTCCCAACCGCTCGCCTGCCTGGCTGCCTGATCGCCCCCTAACCACTCCCCTGCCAGCCTGATTGATGCCTAACTGTTCCCCTGCTGACCTAATCATCTCCAACTGTCTTCCCCTGCCAGCCTGGTCATCCCCAACAGCCCTCCCCTGTCCACCCAGTCACCCCTAACTGCCCTCCCCTGCAGGTCCAGTCACCCCTAACTGCTCTCCCTTGCCAGCCCAGTCACCCCTAACTGCCCTCCCCTGCAGGCCATCTTGTGGCGGCCATCTTTGACCACATTGGGGGGGCATCTTGTGTGTTGGAGTGATGGTCAATTTGCATACTGGACATGACTAATTAGTCTACTGGGGCTAATTAGCATATCCCCCTCTTATTACATAGGATCATTCTTTAGACTAGTAATATTAGCACACCTTTTTTTATATATATAAATGGTGCTTATTCTCAGAGGATAAGATTTTCAGTCACACTTAGTGTAAGTAATGCTGAAGCAGAGATGAGTATACACAGATAAAATAAATAGCTACATGTCCTCCAGAAAGACTCACTGGAAACAGAGTCTAACACAGAGGGGCATGAAGTTGGTTCATCTGCAAGTGCTCTCAGGAGATGCACCCAGAAAAAAAAATGAGGAAGGCAGGAAATAGGCAAAAGGAAAAGCTGCTTTGCAATGCAGTTGTGACAGACACCTCAGCAAATCCTTCAAAGAGCTCTGGAACTGGAACAGCCCCTTAGATTGTCCCAAATTGAGATAAAAGAATATTACAGACTGAAATGCACACCCCCCCCCCAAAAAAAAACAAACAACACAATTTTTTTTTTCTACGTTGAAGTCCTAACCCTTAGTACCTTAGAATGCAACTCTATTTGAAGTTGGGACCTTTAAAGAGGTGATTAATGTTAAAAGAGGTCATGCGAGTGAGTCCTAGTTCAATAGGACTGTGTCCGTGTAAGAAGAGACACCAGAGAATCACACACAGAGAACAAAGGCCATGTGAGAACACAGCAGAGAAGGCCACCATCTGCAAGCCCAGAAGAGATGCTGCAAAAGAACCCAAAATGCTAAAACTTGATGTTGGACTTTCAGCCTCCAGAACTGTGAGCAAATAAATCCCTGTTGTTTAAGTCACCCAGTCTGTGGTATTTTGTTATGGAAGCCTGAGCAGATTAACGCAGACAGCCAGGCCTGTGTCTGTCAAATAGGTCTTCCATTCCTGCCTGTAATTCTGTTATCATAACTAGCAATGTACTTGTTTCATCCACCAAACTAATAATAATAATCACCTTCTCCCTGTCAGGCATAATGCCCTCTTACAGAATATAAACAAAAAAGTAATTACGATAATGTGGTAAAGGGCAATAATACAGGATGAACATGGAGGGCATCATGAAAGCACAGATGGGGGCACCTAATTAGACTTGGGTGGTCACGGAGGGCTTCTGGATGAGTAGGAGATATTAGGCTGAGAGAGGGGAGGAATAATATAGGAATAAAGCCCAGCATGTGCAAAAGTAAGGAAGTGAGAATTGATGGCATATTAACTGACAGAAGGGTGGAGGGTAGGGTGAGAGGGGATGGAGCCGTAAGAGAGGAGGCTGAGGGAGTACACCGTGAGGGGCCATCCCAGGATATGGACCTTACATGAAGAGCTGCGGACGGGTATTGAAGGGTTTAAAGCAAAGGGATGAAATAAAATCTGTTCTTCAGAGAAACATCTGAAATGGATTAGGGAGGAGGAGGATGGATTGGAGAGGATGAGTGATGAAGCTCTTGCAGTAAATCAGTTGAGCTGGGAAATTGCTGTGAGGACATAGAGAACCCTTCCAATCTGAGCCACAACGAAGAGGTAGAAATAAGAAGACGTGATTTATTGACCGTCAGTGGTAAAGCAAAGGGGAGAGTCCTTTGGAAAACTGGGTGGATGGTGGCACCCATCTCAGGGAAAGGAGTAAAGCACAGGGTTAACCGTTACCCCATTAACTGCCATCATCACATGCAAACCCAAACCATTTTTTTAAAAAAATATATTTTACTGATTTTTTTTATGGAGAGTAAAGGAGAGAGACAGAGAGTTAGAAACATCAATGAGAGAGAAACATGGATCAACTGCCTCCTGCACACCCCCTACTGGGGATGTGCCCGCAACCAAGGTACATGCCCTTGACGGGAATCGAACCTGGGACCCTTCAGTCCGCAGGCTGATGCTCTACCCACTGAGCCAAACCGGTTAGGGCAAATCCAGCCCATTTATATGTGTTCACAAATACGTCACCCCACTGAGACATCATCGTCTTGACTATGAGGAAATAATTTACATCTCTGTTCACTTGGAACAATAGCTAATGCTACGAGAAAAAGCATGAGCTCTGACGTCAAGCAGACCTGACTTCAAATTTCAATACCACAAACTATTGACCATGTGAGTTTAGGGCAAGTGGGTGATTTTTTCTCTTTTTTCAGCTATTTACACTTTGTAGCAGCAATTCTTAGACTTGTATGGACCCTACTCCCTGAAGATTCTAATTTCGCATGAGGTGGGCCTAGATTTGTACCTTATTAAAAAGCTTCCATCTGATTCAAAGCTTGAGATGCACTGTGTTACACATAGAACGGTGAGCCCCAATTTTAAAATGTACTACTGTATTCCTCATGGAAACAAAGGGCCTATTGCTGTAGAGTGGTGATCTTGAGATTGAATTGGTAGCAAATAGAGTTATTTTATTCACTGCAATAAGGCAAGGAAAGAAAGAAGGAGACTAATAATTAATGAGCATGAACCCCAGGGCCTGCCTTTGCACTTGCTATTTCCTTTACCTGGAAATGTCCTTCTTAGAGTTTGATGGTTGACTCTTCCCTTCACAGCTCTCCCAGCCAAATTCGGAGTTAGATGAGGACTTATTCAATTATGAAATGAGTTAACTTTGCTCCAAGCTAGGGGAAGACATGTGGCCATGCTTTTGGCACATTTTAATTGGAGATGAACATTAACATTTTGGAGAAAATCCAAATAGCAATTAAGAAGAGAAAAGAACAAGCAAAATTATGAAACTGGTGAGTATTGTTTCGAAAAGCTGAACATCCTCTGCTTCCTAATGATAGGGAGGAAAATGTGTCCACGGGGATTTATAAATGACAAACAGTAATGCTCCAGAGGAGAAAAGTGTTTCATTTACCAAGTATAAGCTTCTTGTTTTAAGAAGCTCAGTTTCGAAGTTACAAATGAGGGAAATATTTATATCAGTCATAAAAATGTAATTTATAAAACGGAAACAACTATTGTGTTGAGACCACTCGTACATTGTTGTGTGGAATCGCTGTGTTTTTTGAAAAGAGGTGATTAGATCACTCCAGCACGGAGAGGAAAAGACCAGCAGCGAGGGAGTCGAGCAGCTTCCTAAAGAGGCCAGAACAGAAGGGAGAGGCGAGGGAGGAGGAGGAGGCAGCCCTCGGGGAAGCACAATGCCCATCAGCAGGCAGCTGGGTTGGACTAGAGGGATTCTTACTGGCAGCTCCCTGAGAAATGAAGTCAGCGGCAGCAGTGAGATTAAAAGTGAGGGGCAGGGGCGGCAGCAGCAGTGCAGGGTCACATGGAGTGAGCCGAAGAACTCTTCCAGAGCTGTGTCATGTGGCACTTGTTAGCAGTGGCTACAGAAGGACAGGGAGACAGGGTACAATCTCCACAGTGACCTGATCACCAGGGCCATATGGTGCCAGGAAGGAGAGGCAGTCATAAAGTGTCCCAAAGAGTCACATGCGTGCTCTCTCTCTCTCTCTCTCTCTCTCTCTCTCTCTCTCTCTCTCTCTCTCTCTCACACACACACACACACACACACACACACACGCAGATACACATCCACACACCACACTCATACATACTCATACACATACCCCACAGGTACATCCACCCACCCATTCACACACATGACCTACATGTTCACACTCACACATACACACACAAAAACATTTATTTATTTTTTTAGAATACATTTTTATTGATTTCAGAGAGGAAGTAAGAGGGAGAGACAGAAGCATCAATGATGGGAGAGAATCACTGATTGGCTGTCTCCTACAGGTCCCCTACTGGGCATGTGCCCTGACCTTCTTGTTCATAGGTCGACGCTCACCCACTGAGCCACACGTGCCGGGCACATACACTCACATTTAACCAGAAGGCGGAATTTTAAGGCATTGTTAAGCCAGACGTAGCTGGACTGCTTAGAGTCTCCAAATCATTGCTTGTTACTGTTTTCCACTAGTACCATGAATATTCAAGTGGGAAGCCAGGGAAACACCTGTTACTGTATAAACTATACTTTGAGGAGGGAAAATAGTGACCCAATCAGAAATGCATTATCTCAATTTTAATTAATCCCCAACCAGCAAGGATCCTGAACCTTTGTCTTTAAAAGCCTCTCCCACAACAAACCAAACCACAGCCTCTCTCTAACAGAGAATAAATGGTAGTGCTATTTGTCCTGTGGGTCCTTCTGTGACTGTGACTAAAGGAGCAGGGCTGCCAGAGCCGGTTTGACTCTGGATAGAGTGTGAGCCCGCGGACTGATCCCGGTCAAGGGCTCGTACTTTGATTGCAGGTTCCCAGCCCTGGTCCGGGTGTGTGCAGGGAGCAATCAGTCCATGTGTCTCTCTCATACTGCTGTTTCTCTCTGTTTCTACGTCTCCCTCCCACTCTTTCTAAAAATCAATGGGAAATATCGTCAGATGAGGATTAAGAACAATTTTTAAAAAATTTTTTTAAAAATAAAGGAGCAGTGTTGCCAGGGCCAGACTTGCCCTGTGAATCAGACACAGTCAGCAGGTTAGGGAGCTAATCCTGTAATAACTTTGAGTAAGAAGAAATGTTTTTATTTTATCACTTAAATCTTTCTAGGAGGGTAAAAGCCTCCTTATGATGTGAATACACTGTCATCCCCAGAAAGATTTATTGAGGGATTCTATGTGTTATCCCCTGGGAATCTCTGCCCTTCTGGAGTTTTATTCTATGTGATGGGGTGGGAGATAAAAGGAGGAGGAGGGAGACAAAAACCAAATGGACAAAAAAAATATACAGCATTTCAGAGAGTTGTTTTAAGTTCTGTGATAACATGTTAAAAGGATCCAGATAAGCACCTCAGCTCTTCCTTCTGAGTTGGTTCTCCATATTCTTGAGGTGTATCTTTTAGAAATTCCCTTAATGAAGATCTGTTGGTGATAAACTCTGTTTATTTATCAGAATTGTCTATACGTCAGCCTTCTTCCTGGAGAACAATTTTGCTCAGTATATAATTACTAGTGGCCTGGTGCACAAAATTTGTGCATGGGGAGGGGGGTGTCCCTCAACCCAGCCTGCACCCTCTCCAATCTGGAATCCCTCGGGGGATGTCTGACTGCCGGTTTAGGCCCGATCCCTCAGTCAGACATCCCTCTGGCAATCAGGGACCTCTGGCTCCTAACCACTCACCTGCCTGCCTGCCTGATTGCTCCTAACCACTCTGCCTACCAGCCTGATCACCCCCAACTGCCCTCCCTTCTGGTCTGATCACCCCTAACTGCCCCCCCTACCGACCTGCTCGCCCCCAACTTACCCCCCTGCTGGCCAGATCACCTCCAACTGCCCCCCCCCCCCACCAGCCTGCTCGCCCCTAACTGCCTCTGCCTGAGCCCCACCACCATGGCTTTGTCCGGAAGGATGTCCAGTCTCCTGGCAGGTCTCCCAGTCTAATTAGCATATTACCCTTTTATTAGTATAGATAGGTTGATAACTATTCTCCTTCAGCACTAAATATAGTTTCCCTTTTTTCTGGTTTCTGTTTTGCTCTTGGTACCTCCATTATTGTCTTTGATGTTTTGCAATTTTTTTTTACCATATGTCTAATTGCACATTTCATTTTATTTATCATTCCCAGAAATTTGTCATCCATTACTTTTTCTTTTTAATTGCTTTCAGAGAGGAAGGGAGAGAGAGAGAAACATCAATGATGAAGGAGAATCACTGATCAGCTGCCTCCTGCACTCCCCTACTGGGGACCGAGCCTGCAACCAGGGCATGTGCCCTTGATCGGAACTGAACCTGGGACCCTTCAGTCCACAAGCAGATGCTCTATCCACTGAGCCAAAACAGCTAGGGCCATCCATTATATTTTAATGTGTAATATTATCTTTGATCCATGAGGTATTTGGAAATGTATTTTTTTTAAACTCTAAACTAATTAGAATTTTTAGTTTTCCTATTGATTTCTAACTTAATTTCACTGTGGTAAAAAAAAAAATATGATCTTGAAATTTGTCAAGATTGACTTTGTGGCCCACTCATGGTTGATTTTTGTACATGCTCCATGCGTTCCCATAAAAAATATATATTCTCTAATTTTTGGATGCAAGGGTTTATAATGTTATACTATAATATTGTTAGTAGTATTTTTGAAATCTTCCATGTCCTTATTGATTTACCATCTTTTGATCTTCAGTAAAGAGTGTGTTAAACTATCTCACTAGGAAGGTAGATTTGTCTATTTCTCCTAATGTTTTTATTTTCTTTGTGTATTAAAGGCTTTATAATAAAGTGCACACAAGTGTTGTTATTTCTTTCTGGTAAGTTTAATATTTATCATAATGAAGTGATCCTTTTTATGTCTAGGAATGCTTTTTGCCATAAGGTCCAGTTTTCTGGTGTTAACATAGTTACAACAGCTTTATTTTGTGTTAGTCCTGGAATCCAGACTCTAGAAGTATTGCTTACACAATCGCTATTATCCAATAGCGGTCTTTGAACCAACTCTTTTAAGGATTCTCAGGATACCGAATTCCCAGCTCACTCAGAACAAATGTGGGGAGATTTTAGCTTTCTCAATAATAATGACTTTGCTTTGTGGAACTGCGCCCACTCTCCCCTTCCGTGTCCTAGGAGCCAGAGAGGAAGAATTTGAAAGCTAATAATTAACAGCATTTCAGAACTTCAGGTAATTTCAGTCTAGGTCAGTAAACTAGCTTCATCCATGTGTCATTTGAGGTCACTACCCAGGTGGAGCTCCTCTCCCACAGCAGGTGGGACTGCCCTTGCCTGTGCCTCACCTGCTCTACAACTCACCTGGGCCCACATCCCTTCCTGCGGGTCCCAGACGCTGGTGACTGGCAGGTGTTTTTGCCTAATGAGCCAAGGGAGCTTCTTGTGCCAGTGGCATTTCTTCAGGGACTGCAAAGGGGTAGGAGCAGTTTGGGGACCTGGGAGTCCCTGCTAGCACCCCGAGTCTAGCAGAGATCCTGTTCCACAAGAAATGCCAGAATTTCCACTGGGATGGCCGCTTCTCTGTGACAACCAGAGGGGGAGAATACTCACCCTGCCCTGCCCTCCATGAGCCCTTGCCCATGGCCAAGTCCCTCCCCACCCACGCAGCATGCTAAGCTCTCCCCCACCTTAATTCTCTTGGAGAACCCAACTTCTAAAAGGAGTGGTTATTAACTCCTTGCATGAGATGGGACAGGCATATGAACACTCCCGTCTTCACAGGAAGGGCTCATTAATTCTGTTATCCAAAGAAAAGAAAATCCTGCTCTCACCTCCACCATTCTCTCTCTCTCTCTCTCTCTCTCTCTCTCTCTCTCTCTCTCTCTCTCTCTCACACACACACACACACACACACACACACACACACACGACAAACCGGTTTTTCCTCCATCTCTGCCTCATCAAGACAAAGTGACTGTGTTAGTCTTCTCTGACTGCCACAACAAAGTACCACAGGCTGGGGGACTTACAGAAATGCAGGGTGTCCCCCCAAAAAAGGTATATACACTTTAGCAGCTAATGGCTCAGTTTTGAAAATGGAATGCGTTTTAATAAACACTGCCTTTACCATTATTCAAAGTGTGAGTATACATTTTGGGGGGAAACCCTATGTTCCCACAGTGCTGGAGGCTGAAGTCCCTGAGCAAGCTGTCAGTAGGGCTGGTTTCTTCTGAGGCCTCTCCCTTGGCCTGCGGATAGCTGCCTTCTTGCTGTGTCCTCTCAAGGTCTTTCCTTTGTGCAAAAGTGCCCCCTTAGGTTGTTGCCACAGCAAACACGTCACATCCCTGTTGCCTCTGTTCAAGCCCCTCATTCACAAACATTGGTGTGAAGCTCCGTCCTAACCACTCCAAATGGGTGCCATGAACCTGTGTCCAGTGATTGTTGGTAAAACAAATGTGGGAACTTGAGGGGAAACGAACCTTGGGAGCACAGACAGGAGGTTAAAAAGTGCCTGGAATCACCCTCAGAAGCAAAGGAAAACAATGAAAGCAGAAGCCGACGGTGCTGGCTGAGCCCCAAGACCTCAGCCCGGATAACACCGCCTGGGACATTTTTCTTCTGCTGCCTCAAGGCTCCCTGGTGAGCAGTCATGAGAATTAGAGGTGGGCTTGTTCCAAGAAGCATTTCACTAAAGTAAAACTCTGCAACTTTAACTGCCCCACGGCTGGTCCTCCCGGGTCTCTCTTCACTACTTGTTACTGCTTGCTGGACTTCTGGAGCAAAACAGAAGTACGCGCTTCCCCTCGTAGCTACCACAGCACCATCACTTCATAGGGTTTGTTTCCCTTTATCCTAAGTGAGTCTAGTAAAGCACAATAAACGGCTGTGATGAAACCATTTTCTGTGATCCCAATTAACTCCTTCAGGGTGATGCTTTTTCTAGCTCAGTATATCTTGGGCTCTGTTTCTTTAACCACTGCCAAGAGCTTCCTTTACCCAGAAACTCTCCCAGGCAACTAATCCCCAGGAACTGGAGGCCTCAAAACCTTGTACCAGTTAAAAGGGAAGGAACACCTCACACTCAACAGCATGACTACTATCAACAACATGCAAAGTAAGTGTTGGTGAGGATGTGAGAAATTGGAATCTTTGTACATTGTTGGTGGGACTGTAAAATGGTGCAGCCACTGTGGAAAATTATATGTCAGTTCCTCAAAAACATTAAAAATAGAGTTATCGTGAGATCCAGAAATTCCACTACTGGGCATATACCCAGAAGAGTTTAAAGCGGGATCTCAAAGAGATATTTGTACACCCATGTTCCTAGCAGCATTATTCACAACAGCCAGAGGGGAAAGCAACACAAGTGTCCAGCAACAGATGAATTCATAAACAAATAGGACATATGCATATAATGAAATACTAGAGGCCTGGTGCACAAAATTCATGCACTCAGAGGGGAGAGGGGCATCCCTCAGTCCAGACTGCACCCTCTCCAATCTGGGACCCCTCAGGGGATGTCTGACTGCCTCTCACAATCCGGGACTGCTGGATCCCAACTGCTCGCCTGCCTGCCAGCCTGATCACCCCCTAACCATTCCCCTGCTGGCCTGATAGAGGCCTAACTGCTCCCCTGCCAGCCCGATCACCCCAACTGCCCTCCCCTGCAGGCCCAGTTGCCCCCAATTGCCCTCCCCTGCAGGCCCAGTCCCCCACAACTGCCCTCCCTTGCCAGCCATCTTGTGGCCACATGGGGGCGGCCATCTTGTGTGTTGGAGTAATGGTCAATTTGCATATTACCTCTTTGTTATATAAGATTATTAGCCCTGAAATAGAAGGAAATTCTGATACATCCTAATACCTGGATAAACCTCAAGGATGTTATCCTGAGTGATATAAGCCAGTCACAAAAGGACATATACGTGATTCTACTTAAATGAGTAACTAGAGTAGTCAAATTCATAGACAGAAAGTAGAATGGTGGTTGCCATGGGCTAAAGGGAGGGAAGAATGGGGAGTTATTGTTTAATGAATATAGAGTTTCAGTTTTTCAAGTTAGAAAAGAGTTCTGGAGTGGAGGGTGGTGCTGGTTGCACAACAATGTGAATGTACTTGAAGTTACTGACTCATACACTTAAAAATCATTAAGGTAGTAAATTTTATGTATTTTTATCACAAGTTTTAAATTTTTGAAAAGCCATAAATGAAGATATACATTTTTAAATACATTTTTAAAGAGAAGGAATGAAGGATGAGAGTCAAAGATGGGATGGGGTCCAGGAGAGGCGGCTGTATTGGTTAAGCATGCCATTTGGTAATTTTTAAAAGCTGAATGACATTTTTATCATGCAACAAATTATCATTGTCAAATGGTTGTGTCAAAATCTGGATTGCCCCCTTCGTAGTTACAGAGCAAGAATGATATATCACCTAAATATGTCTCTCCTGGAATCTGCCTTTTAAGTACAGACATTATCATAAATATTACCTGCTCCAAACCCACTTACATTTTCATTCTTTTACATCCAACTAGATGGGGTGAGCTTATACTGCTGATCCGAATGGGCCATTTTAACGTGGAGGATGAGAGGAAGACATTTTCACCAGCTGTTTGTCAATTGTGTCAAAGCAATGCATCAAAATGAAGAAATCCTATTTTTATTTCTTATTAATATTTCAAATAAACATCACTGACACCTCTCACCCTGAGCCTCACCCCATCACTAAGCCATCCCATTTCCTTACCTCCATATTGAAATAACTGCATCCAAATTGTTAAAACTGTTTCTTTTCATTATCAGTTTTCGCCACAGACATACAGACATCCCTGAGCTTCACACATTGCTCATCTGGTCCCATTCCTTGCAGGCACTTCCCCCGTAATGATGGAAAGAAGCTCAAGAAAAAGTGTGTATCCAAACAGGATGAGACATCAGGTACCCATATTAATGGGAAATTGCAGCAGCCTCTTTTGGTGCCCCGTGTCCCATCCCCTTAACTCAGCTCTGATTTAGTCACAACTGCAGTAGACAGTTCCTGCTGGAGTAGACTCAGACCTATGGCACCCACCCCAAGCATTCACCTTCAGTCTCCATGTCCTGCCTCAAGCCCTTCTCTGAGCTCTCACGAGCACACTCGGCCCTCATAAAAATATGGCCTGAACACACAGGGCAACTAGCACTTTTAAGATGACCCTCAGTCAGCAGAGGATGAAAGAGCTGGTGGTGGATAATGCCCCACAGTCTCATCTTACAGACAGATTTGGAGGCTGCCTGAACCTTGCTCATCCAGGTGGAATTGAACCCCCATCACCTAAACAACTCACCTCTTTCCTGGTCTACCTCTCTCTACTATTTTCTTGTTTCTTAGAGTTACCCCTCTCTCTAGTGTTTGATTCAGGCTCAACTTTCAGAAGGACCCATACTATGATGGTAATTTTTTTCAAAACCTGTATGTTTCATATTGTTTTTGTTTTTTTTTAATGTTGTTAAATTTTTTAAATGGTGGGCTAGGAAAAACAAACAAACAAAAAACTAGTTATTTTCTTCAGTGTGGTATCTCTGTGACCTGAAAAAGAGTTCATACAATTTCTATTTTGCTCATTGGTTCTGCATCAGCCTAGGAATGTGTAAAGTAAATCCCACAAGAAGGCATGTGTGAATGTGTGTGTTTGTGAGGGAATAGGTATACACTAGAGGCCTGGTGCACAAAATTCGGCCCTCTCACAGTCCGTGAGCCCTCAGGGGATGTCCGACTGCCTTGGAGGCGGGAGAAGTTCCGGCCACCACTGCTGCACTCACCAGCTGTGAGCCCAGCTTCTGGCTGAGTGGCACTCCCGCTGTGGGAGCATCATGACCACCAGGGGGCAGCTCCTGCATTGAGTGTCTGCCCCCTGGTGGTCAGTGCACATAATAGCAACTGGTCGTTCCCTCTTCTGGCCAAAACCTGCTCTCTAACATCCCCCAAGGGCTTACAGATTACGAGAGGGCACAGGCCTGGCCAAGGGGCCCCACTGGTGCACAATTGGGTCCAGGGAGGGACGCAGGAGGTTGGCCAGCCAGGGAGGGATTGTGGGAGGGCTCCAGGGCATGTCTTGCCCATCTCGCTCAGTACTGGTTGGAGCATCTGCCCCCTAGTGGTCAGTGCATGTCATAGCGACTGGTCAACCAGTCGACTGTCTGCCCCCTGGTGATCAGTACACGTCATAGCAAGCGAGCTGTTGAGCAGCCTTAGCATATCATTGGCATATTATGCTTTGATTGGTTGAATGGCCGACCAGACGACTGGACACTTAGCATATTAGGCTTTTATTTATAAGACTAGAGGCCCAGTGCACAAAATTCATTCACAGGGGAGTGTCCCTCAGGCCGGCCTGCACTCTCTCCAATCTAGGACCCCTCAAGGGATGTCCAACTGCCCATTTACACCCCATCCCACTGGGGATGTCAACTGCCCTCCGCTGCAGGTCTGGTTCTCCCACTGGGATCGGGCCTAAACAGGCAGTCAGACTTCCCTCTCACAATCCAGGACTGCTGGCTCCAAACTGCTCACCTGCCTGCCTGCTTGCCTGATGACTCCCTGCCTGCTTCTCCCTGCCAGCCTGATCACCCCCTAAACCAAGGGTGGGCAAACTTTTTGACTCGAGTGCCACAATGGGTTCTTAAACTGGACCAGAGGGCCGGAACAAAAGCATGGATGGAGTGTTTGTGTGAACTAATATAAATTCAAAGTAAACATCATTACATAAAAGGGTACGGTCTTTTTTTCAATAGTTTTATTCATTTCAAATGGGCCGGATCCTGCCCATGGGCCGTAGTTTGCCCACGGCTGCCCTAAACACTACCCTACCAGCCTGATCAATGCCTAACTGCTCACCTGCTGGCCCAATTGCCCCTAACTGCCTTCCCCTGCCAGCCTGGTCACCCCTAACTGTCCTCCCCTGCAGGCGTGGTTGCTCCCAGCTGCCCTCCCCTGCTGGCCCAGTCAGCCCTAACTTCCCTCCCTTGCCAGCTTGGACGCCCCTAATGCCTTCCCCTGCTGGCCCAATTGCCCCTCAACTGCCCTCCCCTCCAGGCCTGGTCCTCCCAACGGCCCTTCCCTGCAGGCCTGGTCCCCCCCAACTGCCCTTCCCTGCAAGCCTGGTCACCTCCAACTGCACTCCCCTGCTGGCCTGGTTCCCCTAACTGCTCTCCCCTGCAGGCCTGGTCCCCCCAGTTGCCCTCCCCTGCTGGCCTGATCACCCACAACTGCCCTCCTCTGCCAGCCATCTTTGACCACATGGGGCAGCCATCTTGTGTGTTGGAGTAATGGTTAATTTGAATATTACCTCTTTATTAGATAGGATTACTAGTGTAGGTTCAGTCCTAGGATCGTTTTTTTAAGGCATCTTTATGTTTTAGCAGAAATCATAAAAAGAGGCAAATGATATTTGTGTTGAAAAAGTATTTAGACATCATCATATCCTATTTTATAGGTGGGGAAGCTCAGGCCCAGAGAGGTTAACAATGTGCTCAAGGCATCTCATAGGGGTAATGGTAAAAGTGAGACGAAAACCCATTTATTCTGAATCCAAGCTCGGTGATCCTTCATTTATACCACATAATGAAATATTTCAAACATAAAGGAGCCCAATATTTAAATGATGATGACAAAATAAAAATAGCATTTACTGGATACTCACTATGTGCTCTAAGTGCTTTACCTACTCAATTTCATTTAGTTTACACAGCCTTGAGATAAATACTGTTATCATCCTCATTTTTGCAGATGGGGAAACTGAGGCACAGAAGCATAGGGTAATCTACCCAGAGTCACAGGACTAGTAAGTAATAGAACCAGGCCTTAAACTCAGGCAGTTTGGCTGTAGAACTTAGAGGGTTTTTTAAATATATATATATATATATTTTTTTTTTTTTAATGATTTCAGAAAGAAGGGACAGGGAGAGAGGGATAGAAACATCAATGATGAGAGAGAATCGTTGATCTGTCACCTCTTGCATGCCCTGTACTGGGATTGAGCTCATAACCCTGGCATGTGCCTTGACCAGGAGTCAAACCATGACCTCCAGGTTCATAGGCTGACGCTCAACCAATGAGCTATGCCAGCCAGGTGAACTTAGACTTTTAACCCTTATGCTTAAGTGAAAATTTATCACATAATATCTCGGTTTTATAAATGTACTAGAGGCCCAGTGCACAAAATTCATGCACAGGGGGCCCCTCAGCCCAGCCTGCACCCTCTCCAATCTGGGACCTCTCAGGGGATATCTGACTGCCAGGGGATGTCCAGCAGCTGGACATCCCTCTCACAATCCTGGTCCTCTAGCTTCTAATCGCTCACCTGCCTGCCTACCTGGTCACCCCTAACTGTCCCCCCTCTGCCAGCCTAGTTGCCCTTCACTGCCCCCCACCAGCCTAATCACCCCCAACTGCCCCCCTACCAGCCTGGTTGCCCCTCATGGCCCTCTACCCCCGCCGGCCTGGTCACCCCACGCAGCCTGCTGTTCAGTAGTTTGGTTGTCCCTCACTAACCCCCCTGCTGGCCTGGTCGCCTCATGCAGCCTGCTGTTCAGTCATTTGGTCATCCCTCACTAACCCCCCTGCTAGCCTGATCGTATGCAGCCATCTTTGTGAGGGCATGAGGGTTAATTTGCATATTATCTCTTTATTATATAGGATATTTTCCCATGTATAATCAAAGTCATTGTCTTTGAAAGAACAGAAAAAGGTTTTAAAGTAGCTTTCTAGTGTCACGGGGAGCTATGGCACTGGTGTTGGTGTCTTGGGAACAGGCCAGAGCTGAGCTGCCTCCACAGATGGCACCTCTCTGCCTGGCAGTGCAGTGCCAGCAATTCTGGCCACAGTCGGACCCTCCATCTGGGAAAGGGCTAGTGTTCTTCTTCCCTCTTCTTCCCAACGACTCCAAAAGTCCTGAAGTTCATTAGATGGGATGCTTCATTTAATACAGACTTAGTGCCTAATGCCTACAGAGGATATTTCACAGAGAGCTCCTTTCATGAGCAACTGACAAAAATGGCATTTTATCAAGACAAAACATAATCAAATTTGAAAGGAAACATGTTTTCCAGGTTCACCAGTATCAAATAATTATAGTTACGTAACTACTTTATGTCCATACAAATTATATTCTTAAAGCACAATAATTATGTCAGATTCCATATAGTTCTTTAAATTATAGAAAAGTTAAATATTACTGGTGTCTATTGTAAGCATAATGTTGATTAAGGGGGGAAAATGCACAAGCAAAGTAAAGTCTATTCTTTTTCTAAACATATTACAAGCCACTAAAAGAAGGCAATTATGCTACTGATAATAGAAATGGTAACACTAATCATAAAAACAAGTTTGGCCCAGCCTGTATGACTTAGTGGTTGAGCGCCAATCTATGAACCAGGAGGTCAGGGTTCGATTCCCAGTCGGGGCACATGCCCGGGTTGTGGGATCCCCAGTAGGGGGAGTGCAGGAGGCAACCAATCAAGGATTCTCTCTCATCACTGATGTTTCTCTCTCTCTCTCTCTCTCTCTCTCTCTCTCTCTCTCTCTCTCACCCTCTCCCTTCCTCTCTGAAATCAATAAAAATATATTTTTAAAAAATATATAATCTCATTTCTATACTACTTACCCCTCCAACTTTCACCTCATTTCTCTGTGTTCTTTACAGTAGAACTCTTGGAAAGTTTTACTACAATTTTTCTCCAACTTTTCTCCTCCCATTCTTTTGAAACCCACTCCAATTTGGCTTTCCTTTGTTCTTCCATTAAAAACGGTTCTTGTTGATCTTACTAATGACTTTCATGCTGATCAATGGTTAATTCTCAGTACTCATCATACTTGATCTATGGGGATTTTTTGACCCATTTGCTCTCTCCCTCCTTGACATTTCTAACCACTCCCTTCTTGTTCTCTGTTCCCCTCAGTAGCTGCTTTTGCTAAGGTTTCTTCACTAGCTGGCATGCCCCAGAGCTCAGACCTCCTCTCTGCTCTGTCTGCATTCAATCCCTTGGCCATCTCACCCAGGCTTGTAATGTTAAAAGGCATGCTGCCAATCCAGACCTCTCCCTTGAACAGCAAATTCAAATCCACCTGCTTGCACACCATCTCCATTTGAATTCATCATAAACTCAGCATATCCAGAAACACACTGCTATCCCTGCCCTCCTCCAAACCTGCTCCTCCTGTTATGGGTAGAAGCGGAGTTCTTGGGTTGCCATGAGGAAAAAATTTTCTGAGGACCTCACAGGTGGTTGGGGTTTCATGGAAAGCTTTATTGATGATGTAAAATTAAGGGGGTTCCCTTCCAAGGTCCCATCTCTGTCTGTCTCATCATGGAAAAAGTCCAATATTGTCTTCAGCAGGGCCAGGATTAAGGCCACTACCCAGAATTTCTGTTCCATGTCCAGTCCAGCATCCTGCGTGTGGAGTCCATGACCATAGGTCATGCAGCTGCTTAATGCCACATGGCTATAGAGAGAAAACACATAAATGCACAGGTGAATGCAGGTCGTGGAGTAGCAAGAGCAAGAGGGACCAAGTGATCAAGAGAGTAAGAGGGAATAAGGAAGGAGGGAACTCTTTGGCTGGGGATTTTAACCTTCCAAGATTTCCCAGGCTTGCACTGCAGTCCACCCCCTAGCTAACCCATTGTTCGCAGGCTAAACTGACAGACAAGCACCCTCCCTATATCACCCTGACTTCGCTGGCATGTGCCCATCTCCCCCTTTGTTCGACTTCTTTCCCCAGTGATTTGCAGGGAATGGACCGGTGGTTCCCTGGGGAGCATGAACCTGTAGCTTCCTGATTAAGCTATCCAAATGACCATGCTTATAATGTCTGACCTCCGCTTTGCTCTCTTCCTATTATTAATATTAACAAACTAGCTAATTACAACAATAACACTCTCACCATCAACCCCATCTCAATAAAAAACAATTCCATCCAGCTCTGGTGGGTTTTCTCAGTGGTTAGTGTCAGCCCGCAGACTGAAGGGTCAAGGGCTGGATTCCTGATAAAGGGTACGAGCCTCAGTTGCAGGTTCCATCCCTGGTCCTGGTTGGGGAACGTGCCGGAGGCAACCAGTCAATGTATCTCTCTCACATCAATGTTTCTCTCTCCACTTCCTCCCTTCCTTCTACTCTCTCTCTAACGATCAATGGAAAAAAATATCCTTGTGTGAGGATTGAAGAAAAAAAAGAAGCAACTGCATCCTAGTTTTTCTAACCTTAGAGTCAACTTTGACTTCCTTCTTTCTCTCACAGCGCTCACCCAAACAAAGCCAGCAGCAAATTTTGTTGCTTCTACCATCAAAATACATCCAACGTCTGACCATTTCTCATTACATCTGCTGTTACCTGACTAGTTCTAGACACCATCATCTCTCCCATGGATTACTGCATTATCCTCCAAGCTAGTCTCCCTGCTTCCCACAACAATTTATTCACCACACAGCCAACAGGGAGTGTGTGTGTGTGTGTGTGTGTGTGTGTGTGTGTGTGTGTATGTATTGATTTCAGAGAGGAAGGGAAAGGGAGAGAGAGATAAACACATCAATGATAAGAGAGAATCATTGATCAGCTGCCTCCTGCATGCCCCACACTGTGGACCAAGCCCGCAACCCGGGCATGTGCTCTGGCCGGAAATTGAACCCTGACCTCCTGGTTCATAGGTCGACAATCACTGAGCCACGCCAGCTGGGCGGGGAGCTACCTTTTAAGGTGAGGCAGATCATGTCATTCTTCTGCTCAAAACCATCCAGTGACTTCCCCTCTCACTCACATGAAAGCCTTACTCTTTGTAGAGATTCACAAGGGCTGCTCTAATCTCATCTTCTCCCAACTCTTCCCCTTTTCTCAATTCACACTGGCCTCTTCACTGCTCCTTACACAAACCAAGCACACTCCTGTCTCAGGGCTTTTGTATTTACTGTTCTCTCAACTTGGAATTTTCTCCCGATTTTCACTAGATCCTTTCCAACACTAAATTCAGGGCCCTGTTCAAAAGCTACCCGATCAATTGTGGCCTTCCCTGATTGCTTTCTGTAAAAGAGCCCAGGAAAGTAGTAAAACCAGGTGGGTGATGCCAGAACCAACTGCAATGACTAATGACCCTGGCATCGACCAACAAGTGGAGACCAGACCCTGAAAGGAAAAGATGATTAGTCTATTGAGATCCTTCCCTAAGACTTCCCCTAAACTCTCAACCTTTAAAAACCCTCAAAACAAAGGTTGCAGAGCTCATTCTCCCTCCCAGGAGCATGCTTGTGCCTTTCTCTTCTCCCTCTTTTTCCCTCTCAGGCGTGCATCTCTTAAACTCTAAGGGTCCCCAAGAGCTTGCAACAAGGGGAGCAGTGGACAGCAGCAGCTCCTGCCAAGATAACCCCCCGAACCTGTTTCCAAGGCCCCCTTTTCTCTGACTTCTCAATGAGCCAAAGCAGCCCCACCTCAGCTCACTTCTTTCCTATAACATTTTTAGAGAACAAAAGCAACCCTGCATAGACTCTCTCCAATTGCTTCTTCCATCCCAACCCTTTCTAGTTTCACCCTCCCCATCTTTAATAAACATACTCTCAATCACCTGGACTCATGTTGTGAAACTTTTCCTGCACAAAGTCAAGAACCCACACACTGCCAGCTGGCCCTAGGCAGACCTGCTCTGGGCTAGTCCCCTATTTAAGAACAAGTCCTAACTAATCATTAACTAGTTCTTGGAAGAATAGGCAAATGAATGGATGAATGGAACATTTTTCTTATTGTTTTCCTAATAACATAGAGGAACAACAAAAATTGTTCTACACCAATACAAATGTGCACCATTAGGGAAGTATAACATGATTGATAAAATACAATTTTTGTAGAAAAATTTTTGAGAAACTAATTAAAGTCTTTCTAAAGTTGTACAGAAATTCATTAGTTATAAGAATGGTACAATAAAACACACAGCAATAAAAAACAATAATCAGCCGAAACCGGTTTGGCTCAGTGGATAGAGTGTCGGCCTGCGGACTGAAAGGTCCTAGGTTCGATTCCGGTCAAGGGCATGTACCTGGGTTGCAGGCACATCCCCAGTAGGAGATGTGCAGGAGGCGGCTGATCGATGTTTCTCTCTCATCGATGTTTCTAACTGTCTATCTCTCTCCCTTCCTCTCTGTAAAAAATCAATAAAATATATTTAAAAAAAACACCAAAAAAAAACCAATAATCAATTAGAACAATATACAGTGACCTGAAGATTTGTCCACAAAGTAATGTTAAATGACAAAAAAAAACCCTTCAAAGTAATAAAATTAGCATCATTCCATTTTTTTTAAGTTTCAATTACTATATTATATAAATATATGGTTTTTTGATCATGGAAAAAATAACTTCAAAAGGGTAGAATTAAAGTAGGAAGTCTCAAACCTCAATTATAAACCCCTATATTGCTTACCTTATTGAAGTAATTATTATTTTCATAACATTATTTATACAATAAGGTTTTTTAAACTGTTGATGTGGGAAAGTGGGCACAAAGCTTTTAATGGAGTATAATGTAGGCTTTATAATGTGATAGCCATTTATATCTCTTCCACAAGAGCAGCTTTTGGATTTAAAATAGCTAAGTCTTAAAATGCAAAATTAAATTATCAAATGCTTGAGCCAAACTTAGAAAAATTATGAATTAGATAAAGTAAAGAACCTCCATATTTTTTCTTTCATTGCTTATGCAACTCAAAATATTTTCAAATAGTTCAAGTGAGTTTAGTGTATAGATACATCTAAACTGCAAAAGATCTATTTTTTTTTAAGAAGGACATAAGCAGATTATCAAGGAACCATTTCTTGATTTTGTTCCTCGGAAATATGGTCCAATTGCTGGAATTATATTAATATGGGAACTCTATTAATTTGAGTGATCTGGAGCTTTCTAAGTGTCATAGATAGGTCTATGGTAGACTAAATACAACAGAAGCATAGAAGCAGGCTTAAGAGAATGACAGCACACACTACCTAGTCCAGAATCTCAATTTCTTTAGCAACAGCACAGTTAGTGAGTGAAAGAAGTATCTAATTATGTTTTACAGTGTTTAAAATACATGTTTTACCTATGGCTTCAATCTTGAGATTTGCTTCAAATTCCATTCCAAGCAAATGAGATACTATATTAAAGAAATTTAATTCTGAACACATTGATAATCCCTTTATATAATACACTAGAGGCCCAATGCACAAAATTCATGCAAGAGTAGGCCTTCCTTCCCCCAGCTGCCAGCACTGGCTTCCCTCTGGCCGCTGGCAGGCACCCGGGACCCGGGCTTCCCTCACAGCCCCAGCTTCATCCAGAGGTCATCCAGAAGGACGCCTGGTCTAATTAGCTTATTATGCTTTTACTAGTAGCCCGGTGCACAAAAGTTTGTGCACTGGCGGGGGGGGGGGGGGGGCGGGGGGGGCGGGGGGGGGGGCCTCAGCCCAACCTGTGCCCTCTCACAGTCTGGGACCCCTCGGGAGATAACCACCTGCTGGCTTAGGCCCGCACCCCTGGTGGCAGAGGGCACGCCCAATCCTGCAGTGTCTGCCCCGTCTCCCCCGGTTGCAGATGGCAGGCCAGGATCCCACGCTGGGGCAGGCAGCAGCTCGGGATAGCGCTGAGATCCCTGTGGATGTTCAGGCTCTGAAAGTGTAGTTTTTCTTTCTTGGTTTTGTTTTTACTTCTTGAAATTGAAACGTGTTAACACCTTTCGTACCGCTCACGAGCTTTCTTGTGTTTCGCCCGCCATCTGTTAAGGACCGCTCACGAGTTTTCTCGTTTTTCACGCGCCATCTGTTATGGACCTTAGATGTCAACACACTGCCTTGTCCACATCGAATGAAGCGATCTCATTGGTGGAAACCATGCAGGTCAATCTACGAAAAACTAATTGCACGAACCCATAAAGCATTGCAGTTACATTGTATTTTGGTCATTCAAATGGTCTTCGTCTTCAAGTTCCTGGCGCTTTTAGAAAATGTTTTATGCAGTACCATACGTTAAAAAAGTACTAGGAACTTTAATTGTTTAATTGTTTTTGTAAATAAAAATGTTATAATTATTGAAAAACAACACCTAAAGTGCATTATGATCTGTAGTTATGATTTAAATAACGTGCAGTTTGCCCAAAAACGTGCGGTCCCTGGTGTATGTCTTAGAGATTTCTATGTGGTACGAAAGGTGTTAAATATATATATAATGTTTTTTCTGCACCTTTTTGGGTCCCAGGGACCCCACCATGCACCAGCTGTCCTTTCCCAGCTCGGTGCTCCTCCAAGCTTTTCACGGAGAGGCAACCTGTTAGGTTGTGGGGTGTGTTGAGAGAAGCCCGGCTTTCTGAAAGCGAGTGTTTGATTTGGGGATTTGTGGTCTGGCTGAGGAGCCCCCAGGGCCCACTCAGAACAGTGGGGGCAGCCACAGTGAGTGACCAAAGAAACCAGAGAAAAGTTAGGAGACAATAAACGGTTGGATTTCTAATTCTGCACGTTGCAGGAGCCGAGGTGCACCCTGGATTTTCCAGGGAGAGAGTGAGCAAGTTGCATGTGTGTCCACTGCCCCTCACACAGCCGGCCACTTGGAGTGTGACTTTCGCCAGCAAGGGCATGGACGCGGCCTCCTGGGCCTTGTTCCCGCCTTTGCAGATGCATGTGTGTGTGTGGAGAGGGGAGAGTCAATTAGGACCAGGAGGCGGGTGCGTGCTCTGGGGGTCACGAGGTCAGTGAGGCCTAGGTGCACCAGACACGCAGGGGCCGCCGCCCAGCTGTTGGGGCCAGCAGGGAGCCGCGGTGGTCACCTGCCCCCAAGGTAGCTGGGAGCTGGCGCTGCTCCGCAGCACTCTGCTTTCCCCACCCCAGGAGGAGCTGTTTGTCAAACTTGGCCGCCTTGGCAGGAGGCGCCTGCCCACATGTTCTCACTGAGAGAATTGTTCCCTTTGCAGTCCTTGGATCTGGGCTCAGGAACCTTAGCCTCACAGAATGATGGGCTGGGGGGGGGGGGAGAAGGTTGTGTGTGTGTGCAAAGAAAAGGGGTCTGGGACCCATCAGTGTCTGCATTTTACCTGTGGATCCCGCCAGGCCTCCCACCTTCCAGGGCAGGAGAGAGGAGGCTGCTGGTGCTCCCCATGCATTTAGGGCGCAGTGCCCAGTTACTTGCCTCTCAGTGCGAGCAGGACTCCGGCCTGGCTTGGGTTCAGTCACCACATGTCTCCAGAGGGCCCCTTGGCCACTGTCTTGGCGCAGAGAGTGAAGGCGCCTTCCCTGGGCCTGACAAACCCACCCAGACCTGGCCTCCCCACCTTTGTGTGAAACTTCACAGGTTGGGGTGGGCCTTGCCTGCCTGGTCGCCGATCCCCGGGCAGGGGGAGCCAGGGAAGAGGCACGCCCCAGTGCCTGCCTCTTCCCTGCCCCCCTCCGGCTTCTCTGATCACCAGCTGGGGTGCGGGCAAAGGCGGCCCCGGTTCTCTGATCCAGGGCCAGGGGGCAGGGCAAAAGCGGCTCCCAGGGCTGCCTTTGCCCTGCGCCCTAGCTCTTGCCTGCCACCTGGGTTTCCAATCACCATCTTCCCCTTTCGCCTCCCATCATTGTGCCTACATATGCAAATTAACTGCCATCTTTGTTGGCGGTTAACCGCCATCTTTCTTTGCAGTTAATTTGCATATCATGCTGATTAGCCAATGGGAAACGTAGCGAAGGTACGGTCAATTACCCTTTTTGTCTTTTATTAGATAGGATTATTATAGCTAGTATATAAATATTTATGTATAAATATGTGTATACTAGAGGCCCAGTGCATGAATTCATGCACAGCCCACCCAGATCAGGGCCTAATTGGGGGTGGAGCCAGCCAGCCCCAACCCCTGGTTGAATTCCCTGTCAAACTCCTGGTCAAGGGGACAATTTGCATATTAGCCTTTTATTATATAGGATTATTATACATATCCATAAATGTGCATTTTAATATATATAATATGTAAGTATTTTATAATATAAAACTTAGTATTTCCTATCATGGAAAAAGTGAATATTCACACATGATGAAAAATCTTTGAATTAATGAAAGGTAATAAAAGTTCTTGGGACCCTAACTGGTTTGGCTCAGTGGCTAGAGCGTCGGCCTGCAGACTGAAAGGTCCCAGGTTCAATTCCAGTCAAGGGCATGTACCTTGGTTGTGGGCACATCCCCAGTAGGAGGTGTGAAGGAGGCAGCTGATCGATGTTTCTCTCTCATGGATGTTTCTAACGCTCTGTCCCTCTCCCTTCATCTCTGTAAAAAAATCAATAAAATATATTTTTTTAAAAAGTTCTTGGATTTTTTGGATTAGCAATAATACTGAAAATTTTTATTTATTATCACAATACTCCAATACAAGGAATAGATAATATGTGTCCACACCAAGACTTATACAAGAATCTTCATAGCAGCCTTATCCTATCTAATAAAAGAGAAACATGGTAATTAGCCATACGTCCGCTACCTTCCCATTGGCTAATCAGGGTGACATGCAAATTAACTGCCAGCCAAGATGGCGGCCGGCAGCCAGGCAGCTTGAAGCGAACATGAGGCTTGCTTACTTCAGTGACGGAGGACTCCAACGTTCCCCGCCTGCTGCTGCCGGCCTCTGAGCTTGCAGTTTGAAACATTGTTACAAATATAGAAGCTAAACAAAACCCCAGATACCTGCTTTCAGCAGCCGAGGCCTCAGAGCTGGAGCCAAGCCTCAGAGCTAAAGCTGGCCCAGAAGAAAAAAGAAAAAAAGGAGCGGTTGGGAGCTTCAGTCACCCGCCGGCCTGAAAACAGCCCTCAGCCCCTCACCCAGACTGACCAGGCACCCCAATGAGGACCCCCACCCTGATCCAGGACACCCTTCAGGGCAAACCAGCCGGCCCCCACCCGTGCACCAGGCCTCTATCCTATATAGTAAAAGGGTAATATGCCTCCCAGCACCGGGATCAGCGTGACAGGGGGCAGTACCCAAACCCCCTGATCGCCCTCTGGCTCTGTGTGACAGGGGGCAGGGCCAAAACCTCCCTATCCGCCCTGCTCTGTTTGTGACAGGGGAAGGCGCCCCAACCCCCTGATCAGCCCTGCTCTGTGCCTGATTGTGGGGAGCTCCCCAACCCCCTGATCGTCCTGCGGCTCTGTGTGTGATAGGGTGCGGCGCCCCAACCCCCTAATCGGCCTGCTCTGTGTGTGACAGGGTGCAACGCCCCAACCTTCTCCCACCCACGGGCCCTGCTCTGTGTGTGACGGGGTAGAGCCATAACCTCCCCATCGACCCTGCCCTGAGTGTGACAGTGGCGGTGCCCCAACCCCCTGATCGGCCCTGCTCTGTGGGTGAAAGAGGGCGGCTCCCCAACCCCTCCCCACAGGCCCTGCTCTGTATGTGATGGGGTAGAGCCATAACCTCCCCATCGGCCCTGCCCTGAGTGTGACAGGGTGCGGCGCCCCAACCCCCTGATCCGCCCTGCTCTGTGTGTGACAGGGGGCGGTGCCCCAACTCCCCTATCGGCCCTACTCTGTGAGTGACAGGGGGAGCTCCTCAACCCCCTGATCAGCCCTGCTCTGTGCATGACAGGGGGGAACTCCCCAACCCCCTGATCAACCTTGCTCTGTGCGTGACAGGGCATGGAGCCCCAACCCCCTCATTGGCCCTGCTCTGTGCATGACAGGGGGTGGCGCCGCAACCCCTCCATCAACTCTGCCTTGAGTGTGACAGGGGCGGTGCCCCAACCCCCCAATCAGCCCTACCCTGAGCGTGACTGAGGGTGGCATCGCAACCTCCCGATCCACCCTGCTCTGTGCATGACAGGGGGCGGCGCCCCAACTCCCGAATCAGCCGGGCTCTGAGCCTGACCAGGGGCTGCACCTAGGGATTAGGCCTGCCCTCTGCCACCCGGGAGCAGGCCTAAGCCAGCAGGTCGTTATCTCCCAAGGGGTCCCAGACTGCGAGAGGGCACAGGCCAGGAGTGCACAAATTTTTGTGCACCGGGCCTCTAGGAATACAATAAATATCTTAGGATATTAGGTTGATTCATATAAAATTATTAATATTCAATATTTCCATGTATAAAAATGACAAGTCCATATGTTAATATTTTGGATTATTCCCTTAGATTAAACTTTCAGAGTTGGGGGGCTTAAGCAAAATTTATGAACACGAAAAACTGTTGATACATATTGCTTAATTGTTTTCCTATTAGTTCTACAAATGTATAAGTCCTACTAACCTTTTTTGTTGTTGTTAATTCTCACCTAAAGATATTTTTTCATTAATTTTTAGCAGGCTAATTCATTTATTTATTTATTTATTTTTATTTATTAAATTTATTGGGGTGACATTGGTATAGATAGCCCAGCTAAAAAACCACATGTATATGGACAGATAATTTTCAACAAAGGAACCAGAAACACACAATGGAATAAAGATAATCTCTCCAATAAATGCTGCAGAGAAAACTAGAAAGCCACATGCAAACAAATGAAACTGGATTATAGTTTGTCCCCATGTACAAAACTTAATTCAAAATGCATCAAAGACCTAAACATTAGACCTGAAACAATAAGTTACATAGAATAAAAGATAGGTAACAAACTTATGGACCTTGGTCGTAGAGAACATTTTATGAACTTCACCCCAAAGGCAAGGGGAGTAAAGGCAAAAATGAATAAGTGGGACTATATAAAACTAAAAAGCTTCTGCACAGAAAAAGAAACTGACAACAAAGCAAAGAGGCAGCCAATCAGATGGGAGATGATATTTGCAAACAGTAGCTCTGACAAAGGTTTATTTCCAAAATATATAAAGAACTCATAAAAGTCAACACCAAACAAACAATCCAACCAAAAATGGGCAGAGGGCCTGAAAATACACCTCTCCCAAGAAGACAGATGAACAGCCAATAGATATATGAAAAGGTGTTCAACCTCACTAGCAATTAGGGAAATGCAAATCAAAACTACAAGGAGGTACCACCTCACCCCTGTTAGAGTGGCCACTATCAACAAGACAAGCAATATTAAGTGTTGGAGAGGTTGTGGGAAAAAGGGAACCCTCATTCACCACTGGTGGGAATGTAGACTGGTTCAACCACTATGGAAAGAAGTCAGGCAATTCCTCAAAAAATTGAGACTAGAGCTACCATATAGACCCAGCAATCTCTCTCCTGGGTATATACCCAAAAAACTTGAAATCATGTATTCACAAAAGTATGTGTACCCCTATGCTCATTGCAGCATTACTCACAGTGGCCAAGACATGGAAACAACCAAAGTGTCCTGTGACAGAGGACTGGATAAAGAAGATGTGGTGTATATACATAATGCATACTGCTCAGCAACAGGAAAAGATGAAATACTGCCATTTGCAACAACATGGATGGACCGTGAGAATATTATGCTCACTGAAATAAGTCAGTCAGAAAAAGTATATGGATCAGAAGAACCATATAATTTCTCTCATACTAGAGGCCTGGTGCATGAAATTCATGCACAGGGTGGGACAGGGAGGGAGGGTGTCCCTCAGCCCAGCCTGCACATTCTCCAATCCAGAACACTTTGGGGGATGTCCAACTGCCAATTTAGGCCTGATCTCACAGGGGATTGGGACATCCCTCTCTCAATCTGGGACTGTTGGTTCCTAATCACTCGCCTGCCTGCCGGCCTGATCGCCCCCTAATTGCTCCCTCCTGCCAGCCTGATTGCCCCCTAACTGCCTTCCCCCCTTGCCGGCCTGATAGCCCCTAACCACCTCTGCCTCGGCCCCCGTCATCATGGCTTTGTCCGGAAGGACATCTGGAAGATGTCCGGTCTAATTAGCACATTACCCTTTTATTAGTATAGATGCGGTATGTAAAACTAAAACTTGTGTACACAAACTGCAATGTGGTGGTTGCCAGAGGGAACGGGATGGGGGAGAAGGAGTTCTTAAACTGTGGGTCACAGCCCCTTTGGGGGTCAAATGATCCTTTCACAGGGGTGGCCTAAGACCATCGGAAAACACATATATAATTACATATTGTTTTTGTGATTAATCACTATGCTTTAATTATGTTCAATTTGTAACAACGAAATTGGGGGTCACCACAATATGAGGAACTGTATTAAAGGCTCGCGGCATTAGGAAGGTTGAGAACTACTGTCCTAATGTATGGTGACAGGAGATTTGACTGGGTGATGGGCACATGGTGCAATATACAGATATTGTAACAAAAATCCACGCTTGAAACCTGTATGTTCATGTTGACCAATTTCCATTGATTTTTAGAGAGAGTGGAAGGGAAGGGGAGAGACAGAGAGAGGCACATGGATTGGTTGCCTCCCACACCAGCTAGGGCCCTACTAATCTTTCAAGAACGTGTCTATTTGCACCTTAATATTTTTTTAATTCTTTATAATTTGATATCCATTTACATCTCTTCCACAAGCATAAGCACTTTCTATCTTACCAAAGAGAGCACTTTGTAGCTCTCTTATGGCTCATGTATATGTACTCTTAAGGGTGTATAATAAAACAACTTCTGAAGGTCAAGAACAACCTAATTTTTCTTTATCTCCTAGCCTAGGGCTTTGTGCATGTCATTCATTCGCTCAAGGAACATCTATTGAGTTCGCACAATGGACCAGTAACTGAGATAGGTGCGGCAGGCATTCAGGACGTTCACCGAACTGAGCACCCCTAGTTTCAGATATCCTTTTATTGTACTGAAGGGACAGAACGGAACTTGAAAGAACTAAGCAGAACTAAGCAGAAATGCACCCTCCTCCCTCTTCAAGGACGAAGCAGGGACATACTCTTCTCCCTCTCCTCTATCTTGTCTTGCAAGGCTGGGCCCTCAGCCCAAGCCGCCCCCCCCCCCCAGAGTGACCACAAGAATGCTGGTATTGTCCTAAACTCTCCCAACCACCCACCTGAGTGGACCAATGAAGCTCCAGAAATGTAGCTAAGGTCCTAACAAGGCTATAGTGGAGGACGGCTCCAACCTTCAGAATGTGATGGTCACTTCCTGACCCTTATGCTGTAAAACCCTGACCAATCTCTGTAACTCACGCCACCCCTAAAGCCCACCCCAAATAGCTAGCCCTATATAACCTTTGTTCTGGGACACGCTCTCTCGCCTCACCGCTGTGCCGGAGAGAGGCTGGGAGCCAATTCTAGAACTGATCAATAAAGACTCATTGCTTTTGCATCGGAGGAGGCTCCCTGGTGGTGGATTATTGGGGACCCCGAGCTCTGGGCATAACAGTACCAGTGGGTCGCATTCCACATACACGCCCGGCATTTTAAATTTCCAGATTGAGACTTTCTCATTTCTATGGTGCACTAATCCGGAAATAAAAGCGCTCAACCTTTAGCCTTTAAATGTATTTATTATGTACAGGTCTTCCCTTGGCCCTGTTAATAATTCCTTAAAACGCACCCAAGCGCCATACTCTGGGGGACTTCGAACCGGGAGCGTAAAATCGAGGGCAGCCTGGCGATGCAGGGACTTTTCACCGAAGTCTGAAGGGCACCAGGGTGGTGAATGTCTCCATAGGGACGCCTGTGTAATAGATATGCAAATCATGCCGCACAGGCTCGCTCCGGGTCCGGGAGCGCCCGCAGCCCCACCCCGCTTCCCGGGGTTGCCTTACTCAGCGGGGCGGGATCGCCTCCCGCGCGGAAACGGAGGCCAGCCCCGCCCCGCCCCGCCCCCCGCCCCAGGCGCGCGCCGGAGCCCCGCCCATCCGGCTGGAAGGGCCGCCGGCGCTGCGGCACAGCGTCCTGCGGTCGGATTCGGGCCGGAGCCGCCCGTGACCGGCGCCGCGCGCGGACGCCATGCGCGCGCGCCCGGGCCAGTGACAGCCTCCGGGATGGACGGTGGCTCCGTCTCTCGAGAGGGGCCGAAGCGCCCGCCGGACCGCCGGCGGCTTCTGCTCTTCTTACTCGCCGGCCGCTGTGGAAGTCAGGGCGGCGTCCCGGCGCGCCGCTGCCTGTCCGCGCTCGCGGAAGGTCTGGAGGCGCTGGGCCCCCGCGCCCCCGCGGCCCGCGTCGCGTCACGTGCCTCGGCGCTATTCCTCCTGGTGCAGGTGCCCGCCCCGCGCCTGGCCGCCGCCGCCCCGCGCCGACCCCGGGGAGACCGGGAGCGCTCGCGCCTGGGGCCCTCGGTCCCCCCAGCCGGGCGCTGCTGCGCGTGGAGGTGCCAGCCCGGCCTCGTCCCAGGCGTCGCCTGTGCCGCAGGCCCCCTCCACCTGTGCCATGGCCGAGTGCCCGCCCTCGCTTCCGCCCGGAGAGGTAGGTAGGGTCCGGCGGTCGGAGGAGAGGGGGCTCGCCCGTGGGGCTGGGACAGTGGGGCGGGGAGGAGCTGTGGCTTTGACCTCCCGGGGGAAGGCCCGGAGACCCAGAGGTCGGGTCACTGGAGGTCACCAGGCTCCTAGGGCGTGGGGACGAAGGTCTGTCTGGCCCCGCCCTTCTGGTCCTCGATATCCAGGAGTTGGCCAGCTACTCGGAATGCCGGCTCAAGGGTTGGGGCGCAAAATTGAAATGGGATGCGGGGAGGTGGTGCGTGTCGGGGCGGTGAGTTTGTGCACGCCCCTGTGCAGAGCTACCACGTGGGCGCTAGCACACAGGTTGCTGGTTTGCCAGCAACTCTGATGAAGGGTGTGCGGAAGGCTTGCACGTTTGAGAAGTGGAGCTCTGGAGAATGAAGGGACTGTTTTACAATTTAAGTTTAAACTCTAATGGGTTCGTTGTTTCCTTCAATTAAGCAATAGCTCCTATTCTGTGCCTGGTACTTTCCTAGATACTTGGGATCTGTCAGTCAACAAAATGCCTTCCTTCTGTTAACGTAAAAAAAAACACCATTGAAACCTGTAACGAATTTTTGTTAGTTTATTTGAGCCAAACTGTTGACATATGCCAGGAAGCAGAACCTCAACGAATTGAGATAATGCTCCAGAGAATGGCGGGCTACATCTGTATTTATACATTGCAATCAAAGGACAGACGTAGGTGGGTTACATGAAATCCATTGGTGATAGACTAGAGAGGAGGGAGAAAGCAAAGCAGGGTAAAAAGTAAAATAATAGAAACATACCTAGGTGGGTGCAGGAACAATTAACATAACAATGAAGGAATTTGTGGTATCTGTCCTGGAGCCCAGGCACATTTGGCTGTGCCCTAAGGGGTCCAGAAAAAGGGAAGTTACAAGTTACCCAGACATTTCAAGGGTATGTTTCATAGATGCAAAAAGACAGATCGGCTCAGTTAAGGTAAAGGTTGACCTTGTCAGTGAAGATACCAGCCTAGGACATAACTACCCACCATAATTGCTTTTAGTTAAAGTTTAATTTCAGACCATCCTTTGTGGTTACTTTAGGTCTCTGAGTTTGCAAGACCGCCATGCAGGCCTCCCTTGAGCTTGTCAGGTTAGCATGTGGCCCCTTTTGTCCACACTTCTTGAAGCTTAATTCTAGCAGAGGAGATGATACACAAATATGTTTAAATAGATATAGATATAATTTTTGTATACATATACAATTTACATATGCACATATGATATTTATATGTACATAATGGATAAATACTACAGGAAAAAATAGAGGTGGTAAGGGTTAGGAAGTGAGATGGGCCTCCAGTTATGAATTTGATAGCATCATCAGAATAGGTTTCATTGAGAAGGTGGCTAAATATTTGAAGGGGATGGGAGCCGTCACTGTCCTACATGAGATTAAGGAAACCTAAACAGGTTCTATTTACTAGGTTTGGCTGGGGAAGATACTGATTGGTAGAGCAACAGAGTGAACCAAGCTTGACATACAGAGGTTGGCGAATGAGTAGTGAGTGAACTCTGTCAGTGTCCTGCAGTAATTTTGAGTTAGAGATGGCTTAGAACTTTATTTCTGTACTTTGTCTTTTGGTGCTCTTTTTTGACAAGCTGGAAACTTGTGATTTATTTTCCTCTAAAAACTCAAGATTATGGGACAAAAGGGAGAGTGTTCTTTCTCATCAGTTTTTTGACGAGCAAAGTAGTAATGTTTTAGTCTCAGATTATGTCATTCTTCTCAGTGTGGATGGATTAATAAATACTATGGGGAAACACAGCCAAGACAGTTAAGGATCATGTATGCCCACTCACCATCAGTAAATGAGAGTTTTGTTCCTTTGTCTTCAGCCTAATGGTTTGTTTGGTGCCGAAGGTTCTAAGTAGGGCTACTTAGACTTAAGGATGTTATGGATAGGAAATTTGTACTTGGTTCCCTCCTCTGGTCAAAGGTAACTTTGGGCTTCTTTTGTGTGTTTTTTAATATCCTTTTGATATACTGAAGGTCCCCCAAGGAGAATTTCATATTACACTTTAACATAGCTCGGTTTACTTGCTTCCTGGTTATAAATAGGAATTTATAGTTCGTGGGAACCTTTTTGTTATCACAATAAAAGAAGAAAAGTGAGTCAGAGGTGTTCTGGATGTCTGAGTATTGCTGTTACCCTTTGACAGAAAGCAAACTGGCATTCACCTTCTGTCAGCAGGGGTTGGAGGGCCAACTGGGAAGTGGCCAGCCCTTTTCTCCACTTCTCAGATGACAGTATTTCTTTGAAATAAGCTTGCAATTGAAATAAATTCCAATACTTTAAAAAAAAAATCAGCATTATCTAAGTTGGAGTTGGCTCTTGCTTAGAAAATAGTCATAATGCTTTGTTTTGTTGGGGAAGGGGGGCAGATTATTTTGTTATTAGAAACAAGGAAATTGGGAGTAGACTAATCCCGTCATTCTTCATAAGCCAGCTTCTAGACTCCAATGTTTTCAAGCTCCCTAACCCATTACACAGTCCTGAACAGTTCTGTGATGGATGGGGTAGCCTGTGGAGAACCCCTTGAGAGGTGCATTCATTAATTCATTTATTCACCCACCCAGTGTTTTTAGAGCTAGGTCTGTTTTGTGTCAGCAGACATTCAGGTTCTCTTCTCATGAGACCAGTTTTTGTCCCAGAACTGTAGATAAAGAATGAAAAAAGAGATACTCATTTATGTGAAAAAGGAAGACCATAGGCAAAGAGCAACACTTGTTCCTGTGATTTTTGTGAGCATATAATCAGATGTGCCTCCCTTAGCACAGTATCTGTCACCTAATAATTGGTGACAACCTTATTATTTTTGCCATTGTTACTCTGTCTTCTGAGCATGCTCCCAAGCCCTGTCCCCACATGTGGTGGGCACTCAGCTGCGTGCATAGACATTATGACTCTGCCCCCTAATCAGAAGTGGCTGGGCCCAGCAGGGCCTCTCAGAGGTCGAAAGGCTGGCTGTGCCACTAACCGGCAGTGACTTTGGGCAAGTGTCTCAACCTCCCTGAGTCTTATATTTCTTGTTTGGAACATGAGGGCCATAATAGACCTATATCCCCCATAGGTTTGAGCTGAGGCTCAAATGAGTTACTGCATGAACAGCATTTAGCACGTTGTGAGGCACATGGTAAGCACCTTTAGATATTAACTATTCGTGTTACTACTGACCCATGTGACTACAAGTTATTTGAGTGCCTATTGCAGTGATGGCGAACCTTTTGAGCTTGGCGTGTCAGCATTTTGAAAAACCCTAACTTAACTCTGGTGCCCTGTCAACATATAGAAATTTTTTGTTATTTGCAACCATAGTAAAACCAAGACTTATATTTTTGATATTTATTTTATATATTTAAATGCCATTTAACAAAGAAAAATCAACCAAAAAAATGAGTTCGCATGTCACCTCTGACACGCGTGTCATAGGTTCGCCATCACTGGCCTATCGTATACCAAGCACTGTCCTTAGTGCTGCAGGTACATAGTGAACAAAACCAGGCACACCCTGACCTTGCAGAACTTAGATCTAGGAGGAGAAGGCAAACAGTAAACAAGTAAATAATATCCAGTAGGGAGCAGTGCAATGAAGAGCATTAAAGCAGGATGGGTCTGTGATACAGATGATTAAGAAAAGGGGTAACATCAAGCTGTTCTCTGAATGTTTTGGGTTCCCCTTCCCGACCTTTGTGATTTGATTTGGCCAATGAAATATGAATAGAAGTGGTAGGTGTCATTTCTGAGTGGACCTGCAGAGGCACGGTGTGATTCTCCACACCCCTTTAAAAATAGAAAAAAAAGGAACAAAAAAGAGGTACTCCTTTATGTAAAAAGGGAAGATGGTAGGTTAAGAGGGGAAAGGAGTTTATCTCAAAATTTCCTTCTAGACCAGTGGTTCTCAATCTTCCTAATGCCGTGACCCTTTAATACAGTTCCTCATGTTGTGACCCAACCATAAAATTATTTTCGTTGCTACTTCATAACTGTAATTTTGCTGCTGTTATGAATCGTAATATAAATATCTGATATGCAGGATGTATTTTCATTGTTACAAATTGAACATAATTAAAGCGTAGTGATTAATCACAAAAACAATGTGTAATTATATATTTGTTTTCCGATGGTCTTGGGCAACTCCTGTGAAAGGGTCGTTCGACCCCCCCCAAAGGGGTCGCGACCCACAGATTGAGAACCGCTGTTCTAGACAGTCTCATGATCCAGATCTTAGAAATCATACAATTGAATTTTTGTTTTTAATATGTTGTTGGCCTGCAGTATGGCAGGCCCTCTGCTAGATGCTAACAATACAAAAATGACTAAGATTGGCTGCTCTTGGGGTTGTGGACTAACACATGATACAGATATGGAAATGATATAACAAGTGCTATGATAGAGCCATCTGTACCGGGCTGAGAACACAGATAAGGGAGCAATAAAGGCTGCTCCCTGACCTGGGTGGGGTTGGCAGAGAGAACTATAAACTGTATAATCATAACCAGAACATAATGAAGACTTAGGAAGTTGTCAAATTAAATGAAGGGGGTAAAGAAGGTGCTTAAAATTTACCAGTTGAGAAAGGGAGCAAAACAAGCTTCAGGATGGAATACCAAAGTATGAAAGAAAGTTCAGGAGGCAGAATAGCTTAGGTGGCTAGAAGAAAGCTAAAAAGGTAAGTGGAGGCCAAATTGGCACAGGCTTTGTGTGCTTTGCTAAGGACTTTATAGTATAGTCTGGCTAGTGATTTTTTTGAATGTAAGAGCCCCTTTTAACCATTAAACACAGATAGACAGTTGTTGCATTTTATATTATGTCAGTCTGCAAACCGTGTGCTACAGAGTGAGTATTAGATCTCTTGATCTTACTTGATGCTGACTATGACCAGCAACCATACTCATTCCAAGTCATCAGTAAGTTGGGAACCTCTGCTCTAGGCTTACAGAGAAGAATCAGATCCGTGGGGTTCTGTCCATGTCATCTTTTTGCTTACTTTGCAGTTGCTATTAGAGTGTGTAAGGCTGAGAATAGGAGTTGATTAGCTGAAGTATCTTTCTGGTCATTTAGGAGATCTACTGAGAAAACCTTTGAACTTTGAGTTAGTAGATGACTGTTCTCTCTTCTACCACTCTTCTACAACACCTGGCATCATTTGAAAAGTAAGAACAAATATGTAGCAAGATTTACATATCTGTGTTTATTACATTTAAATGGAGGATTTTTATTTTATGTTGTCCATCTCTTTTTTTTTTCCTTTGCTATCAAAATGTCATTTTTAGTATGATTATAATAGTAAGGAGATATTACGTTTACATGTCCTGTTTTGGCAAAATTATAAATTGACACTGCAGTTGTTCCATTAAAAAAAAAATAAAAGTATTATTGTGGTTCATGAAATACAAAAGCCAGGAAGCCATTACTATGCCACCTCCTTTAAATGAGCACCTTGAAATAAGCATACAAAACAGGTTGGATCTGTGGTTAAGTGCACAGAAATTCATAAAAGTGGTAATATACAAATCGGTAGACTTCATCTCTCCAAAAATGGGCTTTTGCAAAGACATCACAAGGAAAGAAAATGACAGATCAATGTCTCTTGTAAATAAGGATTAAAAAAAAAATAATAGCTGACCAAATCTTGCAATACATAGCAGGAGTATACACCATGACCAGATGGGATTTTGTCCCAAGAATACCAAGTTCATTTAGTATCTGAAAATCAATTTATGTACTGCACCTTATTAACAAAATAAAGGAGAGAAACCACATGATCATTTCAAAAGACAAAGAAAAGGAATTTGAAAACATTTAGCACCCCTTCATGATTTAAAAAAAAGACCACTTGACAAATTAGGACTAGGAGGGAACTGCCTCACCTGATAAAGGGCATCTGTGAAAAACCCATGGCTAACATACTTAACTAGGGGCCCAGTGCACGAATTTGTGCACCTTGAAAGGAACTGTGGGCGTGGGGGCAGGTCTCGGCCCATCCTCTGCGCCCCCGCCCACTTCCTCCCACCGCACCCCTGGTCACCTGTCCATGGGCAGCCCTGCTTCTGCCACCGCCACTCCCACACGCTGACAGCACTGGCCCCGCTCGCACCCGTCAAAGGCGCGATTGGGGCTTGGGGCCGGTGCCAGCTGTGGGTGCAAGCAGCAGCTGCTGCCCTGTTCGCCCCTCAGGAGCAGGAGGAGGTGGAGAAGCCCTGGGGCAGTCAGGGCTGGCAGCTGCCGCTAACACCCAGTGATGGTGCCTAGTGATTGGGACCGGCAGTGGGTGCGAGCTGGGCCAGCGCTGGCAGTGGGTGCAAGTGGTGGCTCCGGCACTGGCAGCAGGTAAGAGTGGGGCTGTCGCTGGCAGCAGGTGCAAGCAGCAGGCAGCTGCTGGCCCTGATCTCCCCTCAGGAGCAGGGGGAGGTGGAGAAGCCCTGAGGGGCAATTGGGGCTGATAGCCGTCACTCGCACCTGCTGATGGTGCCAAGTGATTAAGGCCGGCACCAGGCGCCAGCAGTGGGTCAGTGCCAGGCGGGACTGCGGCGCGTGGGAGCAAAGAATTTTCAGTAACCACCAGAGGCTCACCCAATGACAGCGACCGGTGCCCCGCCTTGGTCTGGAGGCCCTGCTCACCTGCTCCACCATCCCGCCGGGGCCAACGCCCTCCAAGTTCCGCTCATGCCCCCTGGTAGTCAGTGCACGTCATAGCGACCAGTTGTTCGGTTGTTCCGCCGTTCAGTCTATTTGCATATTAGCCTTTTATTATATAGGTTGGGGAAAGACAGACTGCTTTCCCTCTAAGGTCAGGAGCAAGGCTGTCTTCTCTCATCATTCCATTTAACATTGTACTAGAATTTCTAACCAGGGAAGTTAGGCAAGAAAATGTAAAAGCATTCAGATTGTAAAGGAAAAAGTAAAACCATCACTGTTCACAGGTGACGACCTTGTACATAGAAAACTCTAAGGAATTCACTAAAAAACTATTGGAGCTAATAAGTTCAGCAAGATACAAGATCAATCTATTTTTTTAAATATACAAAAATCAGTTTTATTTCTACACACTAGCAAGGAAAAATCTGAAAAATCTAAAAAAGAATTCCCTTTATAGTAGCATCAAAGAGAATAAAACACATAGGGATAAATTTAACAAAACATAAAATTTGTACTCTGAAACCTATATAACATTATTAAAGACATAAATAAATGGAAAAACATTCCATGTGTGTGAATTGGAAGACTTTAATATTGTTAAAATGGCAGTACTCCTCCAAATTTATCTACAGATTTAATACAATTTCTATCAAAGTTCCAGGTGCCTTCTTTGCAGAAATTGAAAAACTGACCCTAAAATTCATATGGAAATGCAAGGGACTCAGAATAGCCAAAAGCAGTCTTGAAAAAGAACAGGGTTAGAGGATTCACTTCCTGATGTCGAAACTTTCTACACAGTAATCAGGAAAATGTGGCACTGGCATAAGAACAGACATACTAGTATAGATCACTGGGATAGAATGGAAGACCCAGAGATAAGCCCTCACATTATCATCCATTGATTTTTTTTTTTTTTTACCAGAGTCACAGGACAATTTAAGGGAGAAAATAGTGCTGGGACAACTAGACACCCACATTGTTCAAAAGAATGAAGTTGAACCCCCTTCTCACAACATCCTATCTAATAAAAGAGTAATATGCAAATTGACAATTTCTCCAACTCACACGATGGCCGCCCCCATGTGGACACAAGATAGCCTGCAGGGGAGGGCAATTGGGGGCAATCAAGCCAGCAGGGGAGCAGTTAGGCATCGATCAGGCTGGCAGGAGAGTGGCTAGAGGGTGATCGGGCTGGTAGAGGAGTGGTTAGGGGTGGTCAGGCTGTTAGGGGAGTCGTTAGGGGGTGGTCAGGCTGGTAGGGGAGTGGTTAGGGGTGATCAGGCTGGTAGGGGAGTGGTTAGGAGCAATCAGGCAGGTGAGCAGTTGGGAGCCAGCAGTCCTGAATTGTGAGAGGGGTCCCAGATTGGAGAGGGTACAGGCTGGGCTGAGGGACACACACACCCCCTCCCCCATGCACAAATTTTGTTTACCAGGCCTCTAGTATACAAATATTAACTCAAATCGATCAAAGACCTAAATGTAAGAGCTAAAATTGTAAAATAATTAGAAGGAAACGTAGATGTAAATCTTTGTGAACTTGAATTAACCAATAGTTTCTTAGATATGACACCAAAAGCACAAGGAACAAAAGGAAAAAATAAATAAATTGGGCTTCACTAAAATAAAAAACTTTTGTGCTTCAAAAAGCACTACAAAGAAAGTGAAAGACAACTCACAGAATGGGAGAGAATATATGAAATCATGTATAATACGGAACATGTATCTAAAATATATAAAGAACTCTTACAACTCGGCAATAAAAAGATAATCCAATTTTTTTTAATAGGCAAAGGGTCTTAATAGAAATTTCTTCAAAGGAGATATACAAATGTCCAATAATCACATTGAAAGATGCTCAACATCGTTAGCCATTAGGGAAATGCAAATCAAAACTACAATGAGATACCACTTTACACCCGCTAAGATGATTATAATAAAAAAGTTAATACCAAGTGTTGAGAATGTGTAGAAATTGGAACCCTCATACATGGCTGTTGGGAATGTGAAAAGGTACAGCCACTTTGGAAAACAGTCTGGCGTAACCTCAGAAGGTTTAACATAAAGTTACTGTATGGTGTAGCAGCTCCTCTCCTAAGTATGTTCCCAAGAGAACTGAAAACATGTTTACACAAGAACTTATATACAAAGGTTCATAGCAGCAGCATTCATAATAGCCAAGAAGAAACAACTCAAGTGACATTCAATTAATGAATAGGTTAAATAAAATTGGTATATTTATACAATGGAATAGTATTTAACAATAAAAAGAAATATGGTACTGACACGTACTACAAGGTGGATGAACTTTGAAAACACCATGCTAGGTGAAAGAAACTAGTACAGAATACCACATATCTTAGGATTCTGTTCATATGCAGTATCCAGAGTAGGCAAATCCATGGAGACAGAAAGTAAATCTGTTTGCCTGGGAATAGGGGTGTTGGGAGTTTAGGTATAGGGCTTCTTTGGGGGATGATGACAGTGTTTTAAAGTTGATTGTGGGGATGCTTGCACAACTCTGTATCTATGTATATAAAAGCCTAAGTGACTGTGATGACCGAATAACCAGTTGACTATGATGCACACTGACACCAGGGGCAGATGCTCAATGCAGGAGCTGCCCCCTGGTGGTCAGTGCATTCCCACAGCCAACCTCCTTCAGCTGGCCAACCTCCCACAGTCCCTCCCCCAGCCAGCTGGCCCCGATCAGGACTGGGCAAGATGGCTCTGATCGCCAGCCAGGCTGAGGGACCCCACCCATGCACGAATTTGTGTACTGGGTCTCTAGTATATAACAAAAACAATCAAATTATATACTTGAAATGGGTGAGTTGTACAGTAGTATGTGAATTATAGCTCAATAAAGCTCTCGTGAAAAAACAAACAGGCTTTTGAGGTATGACTGATTTTTTCATGTTGCTGATTTGCTTTTGTTTACCATTATGTCTGTTTGAACTTCATTGTCCTTTCTGTTCTAGAGCTAAGCCTCTCTGCTGGGTGCCTACAGTTGGAGCACAAACGCCGAGATTTCACCTCCGCTGGGAGTAGGAAGCTGTACTTTGACACCCATGCCTTAGTGTGTTTATTTGAAGAAAATGGTAATCCTCTCTCTTTGGTCACTCAGTGCCATAGAAGAACACAATAAATTATGACTTCTCTTATGGTTTCATCTAATTTCTCTTACTTCTCTTTGACTTTTAAGTCTACAAGTAATCTTTTGGTCAGTCTCCATTTCTTCAGTCCTCATTTTCTGTTGAAGGACATTTTTGCTCCATCAGTGCAGTAGAGATTTTCTCACAGTCTGTCCAGGTGAAGCATATTCTTTTAACATCACTCCAGAAATACAGCGCTAAAGATACAAAGACACAAGTCAGTGAAACTCAGGAGTGGTTCTTATGATGACTACCTGAAGCACAAAAGTGGTGTTTTATTACTGCATCTTGTGTGCTTTTACAATTTTTATGAAATTAAAATGTTGCTGAGCAGTAGTTATTGATATCAACTCATTGTGTTCTTTATAAAAAACATTCAAACTAACATTTTCCCTCACTGCTCTTGTGTTCATTAATGTAAAAGATTGCTCTGAATTTTGTTGAAAGTGCACTTAATCTATAATAATAATAGAGTATATGCAAATTGTCTGGGATGCCATCACAGTAATAATAACAGTAACGACCAAAAAGCAGGCTGCATGGGGCCACCAGGCCAGCAGGGGAGTTAGTGAGGGATGACCAAATGACTGAACAGCAGGCTGTGTGGGGCATCCAGGCCAGCACGGGGGGCAGTTGGGGGTGACCAGGTCAGCGGGGGGGCATTTGGGGGCGACCAGGCCGGCAGGGGGGGCAGTTAGGGACAATCAGGCCAGCAGGCAGAGGCAGTTAGGGGTGATCAGGCTGGCAGGGGGGGCAGTTAGCGGCGATCAGGCAGGTGAGCAGTTAGGAGCCAGCGGTCCCGGATTGTGAGAGGAATATCCGACTGCTGATTTAGGCCCCATCCCCAGGATTGGGCCTAAACCGGCAGTCAGACATCCCCCAAGGGGTCCTGGATTGGAGAGGGTGCAGGCTGGGCTGAGGGGACCCCCTCCTCCCCGTGCACGAATTTTGTGCACCAGGCCTCTAGTATATAGATAACATCCTTCTATTTAATCTTATCAAGACAAATACACCAATACTGAGACACATATGCTCTCAAAATCAGAAACTCATATATCATAGATTATGCCTTGGAAATAAATATATGTGCTTTTACTTCATTGTATAGTTATTTACCCAGCTGTGCATGATTGTATCAGAAAAGCTGCCCTCTGTAGATGTACTGTATGTCCAGGGCAAGGTGACGGAATAAATTGTGTTCCTATGGGGCAATTAGAAGCTCTGGGTTCAAGCTGTGCTGGTTTCTAGCCTCGGCAGTCCTTTTCTCATCCTCAGTTTCCATTACCTCATTGATGGCATGGGCATAATACGAATTCCAAAGAACCTTTTAAAAGTATATATATGTTTTTAGTGATTTTAGAGAGAGATAGAAACATCTGTGAGAGAGAAACATCGATCAGTTACTTCCTGCGTGCCCCCTACCAGGGATCAAGCCTGAAACCCGGGCATGTGCCCTGAACCCGTGACCTCTTGGTGCATGTGCTCAACCACTGAGCCACGCCAGCTGGGCTCCAAAGAACCTTTTACTTTTTTTTCTCTATTTAATTTTTTTCCCCAAAGAGCCTTTTAAATATTAAATGAAATAATGTACGTAAGTGTACTCTGGAAAAAATGTCAAATGCTATATAATAATTTTGGCAACCATTTTCTTCTCAAACTTGAAATAATAGGCCTTTTTCACCAAAAACTTCTTTCATTGGCCAAAAAGAAAAGTGGAAGTGAGAAGAGGGCCGTCTAAATTATCTTGATGAACAGTAGTCTTCCTAATTTTTTTCTTATTCTTTTTTTTGGGGGGTGGAGGGTGGGGTGAGGACTGTGTGTTTGTATTCAAAGTAACCAATTGTAAAAGGAGATATTAGAGACAATGGGGACATTTCAACATCCACGAGGTGTATGATGGCGTTGAGGGAGCACAGGTAATTTTGTTAAGTGGAACAATGCAAGGTAGCTGCAGTGGACTCTAGATGGCCACCAATCCTTCCAACGAGAGGTGGAGTTTATTGCCCCTCTCCCTCTTTCAGATTTGCTTATTTAGGCAGGAATTGCATATGTCAAAAGTATGATGTTTTGGTATATGTACTTTCTGCTTTTCTTGGGTTCAAACCTTGGTCCATGAATATTTGCATATTTCAAGAACAGCGATGTGAAGACCCCACTAAAGTGTGTGTAGGGTATGACCGTGCTGAGATCAGTGATGGATGTGTAAGTTGTCTGGGTTAGGGTAAGGCCAGGAAGAATCCTTCAAGGAGTATTCCCTCCTTTACCCTTTTTTTCTTCAGCTATGTCTCCTGATTAACAAAACTTGCTATGTCTATAATCTCACTAACCCTGATGTGTCTTGTTCTCTCATTCCTACAAAAAATAATTTGTATCTGGTAAGTCAGCAGGTTTTCAGGCATCTGCTTTTCCTTATTCCCTTTCACCTTCCACGAGTGCTTGTTAAATTTTAAGGCTTTGGAGTTTGCTTTTTATTATCAGCAGAAGTCTTTTCCAGTCTCTATTTTTATTTTCTTCATGATTGCCAGATTTCATTATGTTTACCTATGAACTTTTCTTAAAGTTTTAAAAATTGCAAAAGACATGTTTATTTTCAAAAAATTAGGAAGACAGAAAAGAAACATGAAAAACTATTCTGAATCCCAATGTTAACACTTTGGTGGGTCAACCTTTTGGGTTATTTTTCCAGATGTGCATGACCTACACGTTGAAAACTAAAGGATTTTGAATGAAATAAAGGAAGTAGGTCTTCTTTTCTTAACTTGTTTTTTAGAACTTTATTGATTTTAGAGGAAGGGGGAGAGAGAAACACCTATTGTTTGCCTCCCACACGCACATGCCCCAACCAGTAACCTGGGTATGTTCCCTGACTGGGAATCGAACTTGCCACCTTTTAGTGTATGAGGTGATGCCCTAACTGAGCCACACCAGCCAGGGCTGGGAGTAAGTCTTTGAAGGTCTTTTTTGTCGCCTTTAAGTCTGTGCCTTGTTCTTTTTTTTTTTTTTCTCTTTTTTAAAATATATTTTTATTTTATTTTAAGTGTGTCTGCTTTTTATTTTTTTCCCTATCAACATTATATTTAAAAATCTGTATTGTTGAAAATATTACATATGTCCCTCTCTTTCCCCCATTGACCTCCTTCAGCCCACACCCCGACACCCCACTCCAGGCCTTCAGCACCCTATTGTCAGTGTGGCCATGGGTTATGCATATATGCATACAAGGTCTTTGGTTGATTACTCCCATCCACCCACCCACCCTCCCCACCTTCCCTCTGAGATTCCACATTCTATTCCATGCTTCCATGTCTCTGGATCCACTCTGTTCATCAGTATATTTTGTTACTTAGATTCCACATATGGGTGCGATCACGTGATACTTATCTTTTTCTGACTGACTTATTTCACTTAGCATGATACTGACCCTTTATGCTGTTGCAAATAGTAAGAGTTCTTTTTTACAGCAGCATAGTAGTCCATGGTATAAATGTACCATAGTTTTTTAATCCACTCATCTGCTGATGGGTACTTAGGCTGTTTCCAAATCTTAGCTATTATAAATTGTGCTCCTGTGAACATAGGGATGCATATATTCTTTCTGATTGGTGTTTCTGATTTCTTGGGATATATTCCTAGAAGCGGGATTACTGGGCCAAGTGGGAATTCCATTTTTAATTTTTTGAGGAAACTCCATACTGTTTTCCACAGTGGCTGCACCAGTCTGCATTCCCACCAGCAGTGCATGAGGGTTCCTTTTTCTCCACATCCTCACCAGCACTTTTCATTTGTTGATTTGTTGATGGTAGCCATTCTGACAGGTGTGAGATGATACCTCATTGTTGTTTTAATTTGCATCTCTCTGATCATCAGTGACTTTGAGCATTTTTTTCATATGTCTCTTGACCATATGTATGCCTTCTTTGGAGAAGTGTCTATTTAGGTTCTTTGCCCATTTTTTAATTGGATTAAAAATAAATAAATAAAATAGATTTTTTTACTTTCAGAGAGGAAGGAAGAAGGAGAGAGAAATAGAAATATCAGTGATGACAGACAATCATTGATCAGCTGCCTCCTGCACGCCCCCTCCTGGGCATTGAGCACTCAACCCTGGCATGTGCTCTGACAGAATCAAACCATGACCTCTTGGTTCATAGGTTAACGCTCAACCACTGAGGCACACACCAGCTGGGTTGTGCCTTGTTTTTTTTTTTATTAATAGTCTCATGCTTAATCTCATCCATATTATATCAGCTATAACTTTATTCAAACAAATGTGCCATTAATTAATTATAAGAATCAACAGAGCCCTAGCCCATTTGGCTCAGTGGATGGAGCGTCATCCTGCAGACCAAAGGGTCCCAGGTTCGATTCCTGGCAAGGGCATGTACCTTGTTTGCAGGCTCTTCCCTGGTCCAGGCCCTAGTCGGGTGCATGAAGGTGGCAACCAATCGATGTATTTCTCTCTCATCGATATTTCTGCCTTTTTCTCTCTCTTCCACTCTATCTAAAATCAATGGAAAAATATCCTTGGTTGAGGATTAAAAAAAAAAAAGAATCAATAGATTCTTCTGAAATTCTTATAGATGGACATATTTAATAGAAAGAATTACTTTCCAGGGACTTGGTTTTAAACATTTTATTAGCCTTTCCAATATGAAATATAAATTACTATCTAAAGTTATTAAAAACAGTAATACTCCTGAGTCGAATCTTTATATAATTCAATTTAGCATCATTTCTTGAGTATAAAAGTATATATATTTTTTCCAGTGTGGGCCCCTATCACTAGTGACTGAAGAGAATTGTGGAGGAAAAACGAAAGGATTGATTTTAACATTATCTTTGAACATTAAATTAACAGCAAAATTATAATTTCCATAGTCAATAATTTGATTTATGCTCGATATAAAACAAATGAGCTTTTCTACGTAAGTAAATTATTTTTGCTAAATATATATACATTTTAAAATTAAGGAAGTCACATCCATTGAAGAAAATAAAAATTATCTAGAATCTTTGTTAAATCACAAAAGTGATAAATTGTATCTATAATATTGAGTCTTGCTTTTTTTCACTTGACCTTGCATGACAGGCATCCCCTATGTTATTAGACATCTTCTGAGAACATGGCTTTCGACAGTGCAGAAGGACATTAGAGAGCAGTTAGCCCACTGCTCATTTCACATGAGGAAACACTCAGACGTGGCATACTTGTCCAGATGACAGACACATAATAGCCTGTGGCTGTAGTCTCCTCATCCACTTTCCACCTGCTTCTCGAATTCAGACATTTGCTCCAGGTGTAACTTTGTGTTGTCTCCCTTTCTACGAAGGCTTTTCTTTGACAGCTAGAGTCTCCTGAGTGTGATTGTCTTTGTGTGTTTGCTTAGGGTTTACTACTCAACAAGCAGAAATCATTGTATCTGCATTGGTGAAGATCACGGAGGCCAACATGGATATCGTCTACAAAGACATGGTCACCAAGATGCAACAGGTTAGCTTTGTCAGGGCACCTTTGCAAATTTGAAATCTAAAGGGAAGATGTCACTTGTAATATATATTTTTGGATAATATTGAAAAGCATGCAGTTAATTTTTATCATAGTTGAGAGGCTAATTATTGCAGTGGCATAAAAAGTATTTGCTCAAAGCTATTTAGTAAACTCTTGTAGAATCAAATTATTATGCTAGAAATTCACTATACTTGAAAAGTCTCTCTGCTTGAAAACTGTTTCAATCCACCATCCTATATAATAAAAACCTAATATGCTAAATGTCCGGTCTTCCATTCATCCAATCAAAGCATAATAAGGCTGCTCAACCACTCGCTATGACGTGCACTGACCACCAGGGGGCAGACACTCCGACCGGTAGGTTAGCTTGCTGCTTGGGTACGGCCGATTGACAGCAAGACAGCTGGACATGCCCTGGAGCCCTCCCGCAGTCCCTCCCTGGCTGGCCAAACTCCTGCGTCCCTCCCCAGCCCCAATCATGCACTGGTGGGGTCCCTTGGCCTGGCCTGTGCCCTCTCGCAATCCAGGACCCCTTGGGGGATGTTGGAGAGCCGGTTTCGGCCCAACGGCAGAATGACCGGTCGCTATGATGCACACTGAGCACCAGGGGGCAAATGCTCAATGCAGGAGCTGCCCCCTGGTGGTCAGTGTGCTCCCACAGGGGGAGCACCGCTTAGCCAGAAGCCAGGCTCACGCAGGGAACAGGCCTAAGCCATCAGTCAGACATCCCCCAAGGCCTCCCGGACTGCAAGAGGGCACAAGCCAACCTGAGGGACCTCCCCGTGAGTGCACAAATTTCATGCACCGGGCCTCTAGTACTTTAATAAATGGAGGTGTGGCCAGAATTATTGTTTTTGACCCAGTAGTCTTCAGACTGCCACCCTTTTAATTGTCATCCACTTGATGATACTGGACTTGAGTTTTTATTCTTTTCCTTTTCTCATTTTGGAAGAGAAAAACCTCTTTTCTTGTGTCCCCATTCTTCTTGTTTCTCATTAAGATGATACCAGGTCGAGACCATAGGAGGTGGATTTCCTAGACTACACTAGGTTATCTGTTTTGCTTTCCTTTTCCTAGGAGATCACTCTTCAGCAAATAATGTCTCAGATTTCTAACGTGAAAAAAGATATGATTATTTTGGAGAAGAGTGAATTTTCAGCCCTCAGAGCAGAAAATGAGGTAAAACTAAACAGCCACTTATCCTTATAAATTGCTTCATATTTAGACATTGAGATATAATGTACATAAACGTAAGTGCACAAGTAAGAGTACATCTTGATGAATCATCACAAAGTATGCAGTACCAGAGGTGGCCACTGTCTTGGATTCTGTCACCATTGACTGGTTTTGCCCATGCTAGAACTGGAAGTGATGGGATCTTCAGTGTGTCTTGCAGCAGTAGGTCATTCTTTTTCATTGTCTGTGGTATGTGAATATGCCACATTATTCTACTATGATTCATATTAGAATTGTTTCCAGTGTTTGGTTATTGTGAATAAATGCAGCTATAAAATAGCCCTTGGTTTCTTAAAGTGTGACATGGGATCAGCATTTAAATAAATGCTGTCTTTGCATCTTCCTTGTGTTGTTAGTCCTATCAGAATCCCATAAAGGAAGCTCATTTATTACCTGTTTGTTAGTCTTAGTCTTGAAAGAAACCTTCTAGCAAAGATGCTTTCTTTTGCTAGAAAAAGATGAAGTCTGAAACTCTCAGAATTATCCTTCAAGTCAGCTGTTTGAGGGCATTTAGTTAAAAAAAAAATTTAAAGGAGGTATTCAAGAAAGCAAAGTCTCTGAAGACAAAT